>NC_137047.1:18947454-18967454 GCF_032717465.1 Coenobita brevimanus
CAGTCGGAATGCAAGATTTAGTTTTTTAAGAGTAGTTTAGGTTGCGTTAGGTTAGGTTAAATATTCCATAATAGCTGTCATAATAATGTATATCAAGAATCTTTTTATTTCTATTGTTTTGACTAGGTCTCATTATGTTAGATTAAATTCCCCATAATTTGTAGGTCAGAATAACAGATAAGATCGTGATTCATTTTATAGATTAGGTTAAGGTAGGGTGGATTTGATTAGATTAGATTAGGTTGGGATAGGCAAGGTTAAGGTAAGGCAGGGTAAGTTAAGGTAGAGTAGATACTGGTAATGTTTGACAATCAGAGTGCAAGATATTTTTTTATGTAACCAGGAAGGGAAGGATGACGGGATCAAAATGCAGAACAATTAATACAGATGGAAGAGCGAGAGTAAGAGAGTGTCAGGTGAGAGATGAAGAGAGAGGGCGTGAGAGAGGCAAGATGGTGAGATGATACCAATTAACAGAGGCCAGTAGAAGACAAAAGACTAGGGAGAGGTGTGAGTCTGGTAGTGTTGTAGCAAGGAGGAGGCGGTAAGGTAGTGATGATGATGATGATGGTGGTGGTGGTGATGATAAGAAGGAGGAGAAAAAGGGGTGGAGGATGGTGGACATGGGGATATACTCCAGGGTGAATATAGGATAAAATATAGAGAGACAGATAGATACAGATAGATAGATAAATATGCTGATATTTACGAGGAAAATGTAGCACAAAATTCCCAGATTGCTTTGGAAATTTCGTGATTACTTTTTCCTTGTGAATTTTAGCATATTCGGGAATCATGCACATGCTGGTGATTTCTCTATATATATTTCTCCCTGTGATAGGGTGATTTCGACAAGATCTTGAGGAATTTGTTGCTGCTCAATAGCGACCCTTTCCCCGACACACCACCCTTCGTCTCATACTTCGCAAACGTGTCTCCTCATTATACAAGCATTTAGAATAAGAAGACTTACAACGAGGTTGAATAAGAATACTTACATCGGATATTTTCTCAACAAATTATTCTTTTCATCATATGATCATCGTTGCCGTTGTCGTCATCGTCATCGTCATTATTTTTACCAGAAATTGCAGATATTGTAGGCCTAATTTTTTAACTAAATGTGGATGTAAGCAGTTAGTTAACGCGTAATATTTAATTTTTACTTGAAGGTATGGTACTTATAGATAAATACTGTTTTCGGTGAATTATCCACAATACCAGCACCGAAAATCACCAGTCTTAATGTAATTAATATGCAAAAGCCTAGGAGTGCAGATCCTCCTTAGATGTGCCTTCTTGTAACTTCTAATCTCCTTACTGAGACATATGAAATGATCTACCCAGAGAACATTATATCTATAGCAAAAAATAGCAGTGTCCTTAAAAAGTTAATAGAAAAAATGTATTATGAATATAGTATACCGATATAAGGTGACGCTTAATTTGCTGCATCAAGAACAATGTATTTCTTTGTCTTTCATTATGCATACCGTATATATGTATGAATGACTGCGTTCATAGATCGATTTTTCTAAGCCAGTTTCAATGTCTTCACATGTATCACACACGTCGAGTGGTTAAAAATATACTTAGATATGTTCTGCCAGTGAACATGTGTCCTAATTTTGCCGTATCCCCATAACCATTTTAGATACGGTAGTGTTATCAGTAATATATTAATACTGTAGTATTAGTATATATCTCGGTAAGGAAACTTATAGGCCATCCTGTAGATCGGAAGCTAACCGACTTTAGTAATATCTGGTTTACTAATGAGGCTTTCTAAACTGAACACTATCGTCTACTGGCAGTCAACTCTTGTACTCCAGTGACGGAGTTAATAACTTTATTTCAATCTTGCTACCACCAGGTGATTTTATTCATCTGAGGGGATACCTATCGTAGTAAAGGAGTCAGTGAAAGCTGTATCTAATTGCCATAGTTCTAAGAGGCTCTGCTAAGCTGAATAAAATCACCTAGTGGTAACATTTATAAATAATTAAATATGACATTATTGGTGTTAATAGTTTCAGCACAATACCTTTTTTTTTTTTCGTCACTAGAGGATATTTGGTTTAGCAGAGACTTTCGTAGTGAAAGGATAAATATGTATTTTCGTAATTGTGTACATATTATACCCGCGTGTCTGGAGAGTATTTCTGCATTATTCCATAGCATTCCAGACCTCCAGCACTCAGTACTGATCAGCGCCATTTTGCTTACCATTCATTTTACTGTGACATTTTAATATTCAGCTGTTATTGTGTGATCGTAAGGAGCGCTGTGTGTACGGTAAAAGTATTATGAAAACATTGATGTAGATTATACAGTTGATAAGGGAAAGGACAAATCATTGGAGCGCCATCAGTGAGCAGTTTACGAATTATCATACAAGGGGTTTCTGCATGTCTTACGGGAACTTGTTTGTCCCATTGGGTTAAATTTCACATAAACTTTACGAAAATCAGCGAAAAATGGACAGCGGCGTTAGGGTCTCTAGAAGCTGAGATAACTTAAGAGAGATAATTGTGTCGCATATGATATCGGAAAAATGGGGGCTCTGGTGTGTAACAGTAGGATGGATCGTCACTGAATAGGGACAGAAATGCCTGGGGTTCTTTTAGCATTGACCACCCCTCACAGAATGCGGCGTCAGGCAGTAAATAAATATACAACCAAAGAATGGTTTATAATCAAGAATACAACTTTACACTCACTCTGCCCCTCCAAGCAATTTTTTTTTTTTCATTTTTTTTTCATTTTTGCGTTGATAAGAAACCTTGAAACAGTTCCGGTAAGACAGAGAAAAAGAAACTCACTGAAGGACGAGGAAGAAGGGGAGATAGTAAAAATAATAATAAAGGGGCATCACGAGACGAGGAAGAAGACGGAGAGGAGGAGAGAAAAGAGGAAGGAGAGTAGGAGAGGGAGGGAAAGCAGGAAGGAGAGCAGGAGGAGGAGGGGAAGACGAAGAATTTTTAAATAGCTGTAATAAGCCCTTCACCTTTAACATTACTCACGTGTATTGGAGTGATTGGTGTGTTTGCTTGTGTTTGTGCTTGCTTGTGTGTGTGTGTGTGTGTGTGTGTGTGTGTGTGTGTGTGTGTGAATAAGTCACTTGGTCACACGTGATTCATAGATATGCAAATATCCAAAAGGAAAACGAAATACGAAATGTCCCGAGCGCCTTCATTAATTTGTTCACATATTCAAGGGAGAACGAAATCGCTTGGGACATTTCGTGTTTCCTTTTTCCCTGTGGATATCAGCACACACACACACACACACACACACACACACACACACACACACACACACACACACACACACACACACACACACACACACACACACACACACACACACACACACACACACACACACACACACACACACACACACACACACACACACACACACACACACACACACAAAGAGAGAGAGAGAGAGAGAGAAATAGATATAGATAGACAGATATAGGTAGATAGATAGATAGATAGATATCGCAAAGGCAATACAGGGCGCACTGTTAATATTTTTATTTTTATGCGTTTATTTATTTGATGGGTAGGGGGGACACTACGTCTTTCATTTAATTTCAGTGAGAGCTTCTGCCGTGTGATATTCCGTATTCTTCATGAAATATCTGTTTTATTATCAGCTGGTGTGGTTATGTACTTAGCCAGTATGTTTATTTTGTAATATCTTCCGGCCGAGGACGTCCTTTTTATTTTATTCAGTACCTCCTACATATTTTCTTTACCTTTCCCAAAATCTTTTCCTAGCGGAGAAGTGTAACACCTTAAGGCCCGTGATCTTTTTTTTTTTTTACAGCATAATTTTCTTCACGTGATTCAGCTAAATTTGGGACAGATATCTAGTAACATGGGGGTTGATTTGGGTTATTTCTAACTCTTCCAGTTCGAAATGGCTTAAGCTGTCCCAGAAACCAGCGAGAATGAAATGTGACAGATCTCGTTGGGGAGAACTGGGGTAATGGGAGCTGTTTCTAACCCCTTCACTGCGACAGGTTCAGCCAAAGGCAAATAAAATCGTATGGAGGTAGCAAGATTAAAATAAAATACGTCGCCAAACTGAAGGGAGTGTTTTCCTTATTGTCCAGCGTGTGTGTGAGGGTCGCGTAATCTTGTTTGTGTAGCCACGCATGAACTAAATTATGTCGGTTTTAGTAAAATTATTAGTTTGCGAAGCGTTTCGATGCTTCTGCTCTACACAGATTACTTCACTCGGTTCTTGTGTTACTATACTCTTTGTTGCTCCAACTTCGCCTAAAATTACCATCCCTCCATCGTGAATACTGAGTTGTTTTATCATCATCAGCATCAGCATCCGGACCTCCTTTCCCACCCTAGAGCAGGGTGAGGAGTAGCAGCTTCCAGACAGCCCAAGTCTGCCAGGTCTGCCCACTCCAATGGGCCACGCTTCCATTCACTCATCATTCAAGCCCCCTGAGTTCTGGCTCTATCTGATACAGATTGAAATTTGAATATGACGCTAGTCACGAAGCAGTGCTATATAGATAATATAGAGCCGTGGCATTGTAGATTTCTGACACTGGGCCATGTGATAGAAGCTAGGATAGGACGAAAATTTGAGCCAAGTTGAAGTAAAAGTACCGTAATAATAAAAGTCAGATATTGCCTAAGAGGGCTGGAGCAGAGATGGCACCAGACAGTGTTTTGGGTAGAACAGTAGAAGGCCAGTATTTATGAGGTTATTTCTAACCTAACGAAAACCGACATTGGGGTCACGAAAACTCCGTGTGTATATGGGAGAGTGCATAATAATATTGATGGTAATGATGATAACAACAGGAAGGCGCTACAAATCACCTGTTTTATATTACCGCCAACAACAAACGATTTTAATATATTCGAGAGACACCCGGAGCATCAGAAGTATCAAAACTCACAGTTAACGTTTTGCCCGAGAGATAAAAAAAATATATATCAGCTCATGGATATTCGTCGCAGCCAGAGGGTTAATACCGACTGATGGTGTTTGTATATAATGTTCAAAAGTCAGCATCCGCACCGGCTACTTTCCCAAAAAGGTATGCCATTGTAGATTTTTCAGCAATTTTTTAAACTCTTGTTTTTAGAAGAACGCGAGCGAGCGAAGCAAATTTTATGTTCAGTGTAAATTTATATTATTTACCTGTTGCCTCAAGACGATTTTATTCATCTTGGGATACACCTCTTACACTGAAGCGGCACATGAGAGTTACACCTGACCTCTTCTGGGTAAAACAAGAATAGAGTACAAAATAAGTATTCGTAGTGAAGATTTAAAAAAAAAAAATCTTGGGAACAGCACAGCCTATCATTTTTGGATTTCACATTTTTTTTACTTATTACATAATTATTTGTTTGCTATTTGTTTCTCTGATTATTTTGTATGTGTCTTTCTGTTCGTCTTCGCGCGCGCGCGCGCGTGTGTGTGTGTGTGTGTGTGTGTGTGTGTGTGTGTGTGTGTGTGTGTGTGTTTAATCATTTATCTCTAATATTATTTCGCGTAGGCTCCATAAACAAGATAAAAACAGAGTAGGAAAACTGAGAACAGGGAAATAGTGACGTCAGAGAAAAGAAATGCAGAAGGTGAGAAAGTGAATTTAAATGTGAGATTAGTTTTCTAGGTGGCGGAGAAAAGTGTTAAAATGGGAGGGAAAAAATACAATACATTAGGTGGAAAGGAAGGAATTAAGAATGTACAAATATAATGCAGAAAGTTGAAGAGAAGTTAAAATTTGAGATAAGAACCGTAGAGAGTGTGGGGAAAGGAGTTAAAACAAGAGAAACAAGAGTCATTTTGCCCTGATTAAGAGTAATGAGTCCTTCAGCTTTAATATTAACCTCGCGTTTGTCTGTGTGTTCTCTCGGCTTTCTTGCGCTTCCTTGTACTTTCTTGTTTCGTTTATACTTTCTTCTTTCTGTTTTTCTTCCTTGTTTTATGTGATTCTTTTTGTTCCTTGCACTTTTTTACTTTTTATTTGTGGATTTCGTTGATTTTTATTTATTTCTTGTTGCCTTGAAATTCCGTATGCTTTCTTGTACTTTCTTATCACTTTCTTATGCATTATTCTACTGTCTTGTAATTTCTTATGTTTTCTTTGCGCTTTCCTGTGCTTCCTTATTGTGGTCTAATGCTTTCTTATTCTGTCTTATACTTTCTTGGGCTGTATTTCCTTATGCTGTTTAATGCTTTCTGTGTGCTTTGTCCGTTATTTTTATTATGAGGTATGATTTTTTTATACTTTCTTATGCTGTTGTACGTATCCTTGTGATTCTTTGTGCTTCCTGATGATTCCTTGCGGTATTTGATTGATTTCTTACTCTTTATTATGTTTACTATACTTTGTTATGGTTCTTTATAGTTTCTTATTTCTTATGGTTTTTATGCTTCCTTAGGCTGTACTTCCTTATGGGTCCTTATACTTCCTTATGGGTCCTTATACTTTCTTATTGTGTCCTTTGCTCTCTTATGCTTCCTTGTGCTTCCAAGTCCCTTCATGCTACCTTGTGGTTCTTTGCATACATTTAAGGTGGAATATAGTGTGAGATACTGTCAGCGCTTAGTTATTGCTGGAAGCTGGATGTCATAACTGTAGTGTGCTCTTCTGGCCCGTATTCTCATCGGTTATTGAAGCTCCCTAACACCTCTTCCTAAGCGATTCATTTTGCTTATTACACCTTACTGTCCCCTTCTGTGTTACACAAATCCTTGCCAATATGGCCAAACTCTGCATAAACACCGTACAAAGGGATACTAACTACACACATCCAAAAATAAATCGGTAAGGAAGAGGTGTTAGGAAGCTTCCTTATCCAGCGAGAATACGAGCATTAGCCTTGGCATACTTTTGAGGTGGGATGTTGCAGTCGTAGGCATTGTGAGCGATGTAATGCTGGCTTTGGAGGGTGATAAGGGGCTTTTGACACGGTTTTAGGCGATGATAATATGCTAGGTATGGTTAAGAGAGTGATGATGTTATTATTCCAGAGATTTATGGAACCATCTACATCTTCAGGTGAGGTGTTGCAGTCTAAGGTATGCGTAGCCTCCTTCATTACTGTTAAAGTGTAATGTTGTTTTTGTAGTGTGTTGTGGTGTCTTTCAGTGCCGTGTGGTGGGATAGTGCAATATTAGGTAGCAATTAAAAGTATAGTGTAATTGTGGTATGGTGTCTTGGTAGTGTGGTGTGTTTTGGTATGGGGAGAGAGTTAATACATTTCAACGCCAATTTGTTATGGTTTCGTTACGGTTCTGTATTTCATATTATAATTGCTTATTCAGAAAAACTATATATTTTAAATAAGCTTCTGCCAAAACAGCCTTACGGCTATAATTAACATAAAAGATAAGTAAGTTTGTCAGACCCAGTAGCATTAATTGCCATGGACACACAGCAACGGCGTGACATTGCAGGTATAGATATCACACACACACACACAAGCCATGGTAAATGATTTTACTTTATAATACTAAACTGTCCAATATACATTTTAAAAGTAAGCTGAATTTATGATTATAATATGCCTTACTACAACAGTAAGTGATATAGTGCTTATAATATTTTTTAGAAATCCTGGATAGATAACGAAAATCTAAAGTTTCATTTGCCGGGTCCTGTGAAACCCAAAATTCTAACTCGGTAGGAAATTCCAGTACATAAACAAAAATGGATACGACCAATGAAAGGTTAAGAAGCAGAAACTACTAAATATACAGTATATATATATATATATATATATATATATTCAAAACAAAATAAGTGAAGTTTCGTGTCCTACCCGTTCTCTGTGAAGGGGGAGTGGATCGATACCAGAGCCAGAGTGTGCTGGTGGTGGTGGTGCTGGTGCTGGTGGGGGGGCTGCAGTGGGAACATGTTACCATCACAAAACAAGATGGAGAAATAGATTGGTTACTGTTCAGAATCAACTAAACTTGAATGACTGTCCGCCCAGATGAATTTGTTGAACATCAGGGTTCCTATCAATGTTTTTGCCACACAGAGAAATATGTTTTTTATTGCAATTAGGTATTACAAAGAAAATGCCTTTATCATCTGTACTGGATAATAATAAGAATACCTTTATGGTGATCCCAGCAAAGAAACAAAGAATATTACTGTACTTAATTATTCTTCAGGCAATTATTATTATTATGGTGTTTGGCTCAAAGCAAATTTTATTAGTTCAAGTACACAGTCTACTGTTCAGCTAAAAACAAAATTTATTTAGATTTCATATTAGTTTATTCTCCTTTTATATTCAGTTTTATTCAGTCCAGATGTAACTAACTGTGACGGGTATTAACTCCAATTTCTGTATTATTTATTATATTTAACAACTTCTCTATGTAAAACAAAACACACATACTGAGAAGAGCCTTTTTTGAAACTTTGTCTTGCACCACAAACAAGCTGATGGATTGTAGTGGTAACGTATATGATAGGTATTTTCGAATGCAGCCTGTAGCAGATGCGTCTGTTAACCAGTTATTAGACAGTCTTTTAAACTATACTGGATAGGTAAATTTTGCATGTTATTTTCAAACCTTAGTGATATACCAAGCAATCAGCCACTGGACTTGAGGATGTAAGTAATTTGACGTGAAATAAGGGATGTACAGTGCAGGATCTACTCCGAATTATGCCATTTTTTACTGTGGTAAATTAGTGTCGGACATTACTGGATAACGCAACTGGATATAAGTTTGAAAACCTACCATTATGAAAAGACTGAGAATGAGGGAGCCATAATGCATCGAAAATCAGTATTCCTATGTGGACGTGAATGAAATAGAAAGAGACGTATGAAATATACTAGTATATAGGGTATAAGCAGATGTATAGATAGATAAATTAATAGAGAAATAGACGAATTAGATAGAAAAAAAGTTAATAGATATATTGCGGCATACTAGCTAGATATTCTGTTACATGATTGTACTAGAATCCTGGACCGTTTTGTCTGACACTAACACACTAGCTTCACACTGTGATGATCTGTGATGTAGGCTTCTATACTGCCGTGATCTACTTTCGCACACCTAGGAGCTGCAGTAACAAGGAGACCGGAGTGTATGTATCTTTGCTTTAGAACATTCAGTACATTTGTGGTGTACCTTAAGGTTCAGGTATGTCCGCTGAAGGTGAAAATGAGAATGGAGGGACTGATAAAAACAAGGAGCTCAGTTACATGCACAATACCGATAGTAATATTTTGTCATATTACCTGCAAATGAATATTGTGTAACGGACATTGTTTCAGATTTACGCGGCACAACACCACTGGGTATTACAATCACTGGACTTAGTATTAACCCTCATAAAGTTAGTTGTTTAAATCTCGCTGTGGTGTTCTGTTGGCCTAGCCGCCCTTGTGGGGATTTGTGTTACTGTATATTTCCTTTTATTATTATGTTTATTATTATTGTGAGAGAATTAGGACAAGGTGGAGAGATAAAGTGCGAGAGTATGTGAGGAAGGGTTGTGTGTCTTGGGAAGAGAAATTGTTGCTGAGCAAGGACATTAATGCCTGATAGATCTTTTATCGAGGCCACCCCTCATACGATGCGGTGTCAGGCAGCAGATAACTAGTTAGATAATTATAGGACGTTAGACCTGTGTGAAGGTTTGGGGAATCCACTGTAATATATCTAATAGGCTGTTTAAAGTACACTGAGCATGGAGGAGGCTGGCAAACTGTAGAGGAAATAATGCTTAACCTCTTCGCTACGATGATCAGTTTCTTATTTTCGATTTTTTTTTCTTTTTTCGGCGAAACCATGGCAGGCAAGGTTAGAAAGTTTTCAGTAATTCCATCACAAACTGGTTTTGCTCCCTCAGCAGAAGGAAGTAATTTAAATGTAGCAAAAAATAAGACGTCAGCGGATTCAGGTGGTTAATACTCAGTGATAGTACTTACTGACAGTAAGGTAACCTCAGTTGTTATATTCTAAACACACACACACACACACACACACACACACACACACACACACACAATGAATCAAGAAACGTATATATGTAAAAGAAGCAGTTGAAGAAAAAAATTGTGTGCCACTTAAAATTACAGTATTCACAGAGTGGAAGGAGGACACTTTATAAGATTTCAAATACCTGTTAATGTGCCTTGCGGTGTAACATTTATCAGGTCATCAGCTTCCTTCGGCTTCCTCTTGACCGTGTTCATATTTCCTTCGGGAGATGATTTGAGGTGCCATATTTGACATGCTTCCTTCCACCTATTAGATTTGTGTTGATTCTGGAGTAACTTCCCGAAGGTATAAGGTATGGGGTTGTCATACTTACTGACTGTGGTGCTAGTGAGGTGTAGGGATGTGAGATGAGGCGATAGTGCTGTGTAGGGATGAGATGAGGTGATTGTGAGTTGTAGGGATGTGAGATAAGGTGTTAGTGTGGTGTAGGGATGTGAGATGAGATGTTAATGAGGTGTAGGGATGTGGGATGAGGTGTTAGTGAGGTGAAGGGATGTAAGATGAGATGCTGATGATGGTGGTCAGTGGTGAAGTGGCGAAGGAGTGTAAGTTTTTGTGTAGTTCGTGGACACACGTGTTTGTGGTGGTGAGGTGTGATGTGGTGTTGGTGAGGTGGGGTGGTGGTGAGGTGGGGTGGTGGTGAGGTGTGGTGCTCCCCAAGGATCTGTCGGTACTGAGATTAGGAGTACTCTCAGATGCGATGTTGCTGTCTTAGTGTGCTGTCGTAAGGAAGGTCATTATGCAGATATTCCTGTTTGTTTCAGTTACTTATTGTTTGTTGAGTGGTCTTCCTGTACAGTATACAAAGAGAGTAATATGTAAGATGTTTGGATATTAATAAAATCAGGAGATTCTATTTATATGACTTTCGAGATTTTCCCTGTTGTTTATCCAGCCGTAAATTTGCGCTGCTGCTGGAAGGTTAGGATTTCACCATTAAATGAATTGTTGCATCGAAAAAAAAGTAGAAAAGGAGGTTGTATCATATATCAAACTTTTCTAACTAGCCTGTATTTTGACTTTCAGAGGCCAGGGTGGACAGCCAACACACAGGTTAGTTGCAAGTGGCGTTCCCTATGGCAGGACTTTGGTTTATTTGTTCCTTTAGCAGCAGTGGAGTAATACGAGGTAGACGAATGCATTTATTATTCCTGTCAGCCTGAAAAGGACCTTCGTAACCTGAGTAAAATCATAAAGTATTAAATCAGATTAAAATATAAAGATCTTCAGGTTGAAAGGGTTAATGGTAAATGTTTCTATCTACCTGAGCCCAAGCAGATCTATCCTATGGTAAATGAAATAGTCTTGCATTTCTGGGATTATAATACGAAGGACGTCCTCAGGCTGAAGGCATAAATCATTATGAAAAATATTTGGTACCGGTGTGTAGTTTAATAAGTAAGAATTCATATATACTTGATACAAAACAAACAACTTTATTCACCATTTTTATCATTGCCGGCATATAGTTTACGCTGGATAGAAATGGACGTGGTAATTATCGTGTATTTTATATTTTATTCTAAATTCACTGTTATCCAGGCAGCAATTACAGTGATACTTTATGCGGAAGACCCTTAGATTTTTATACATTCAATGGAAATCTCGTCCCAACGCTTCTTCTTTTAGTAATAACATTTGTAATGGTGTCAGTGTCTCAGATTCTTTTCGAAATGTGTCACCTTGGTCACAGTATTTATTTCTGTCTTAGGTTCATACTTCTCTTTCTGGTAAAATTACCATAAAGTAGAAACCAAATTATTGTTGTTATAGTACTGTAACAATAAATAAATGAGGAGAGGTTGCAGAGTAGTAATGTTTTAAAGTTTATAAGTATTTTAATTTAAACAGACGGTATATTTTCATGGTGCATTGTAGTTGTCCCTATCATGCTGCTTTCTTCCGTATTATTTAAAGTGAAATTTACGGTCTTAGCTGTAAAGCAACCAGAAAAAATATGAACTGAAATGGGGAGTTTGGAGACACTAACGTGATAATTAGTATTAGGAGTAGATTATTGGAATCTTGCTTTATTTTTCTAAGATGATGTAACATTAGTTACTCGCTGAAGCGAGTATATTATAGACTACAACCAAACGCTAGACACGGTGATAGAATGCGAAAAGGAAATAGTGAGAGAATGAGGTGGTCATTAAGTATGCAGACTTAATAACAAGACACAGGCTGACAGTAACAGAGGTCATTTTGGTAGTAAACACTGTCTGCATTACGGGTGTCTCAAGATGATGTTTATGGTAATGATATAGATACCTGGTGTTGGTTTGATATTGCATCATTGTATATTATAAACAACGAGATTTCTACCTTATGAATATTTTGCAACAGACAGGTATCAGAAGAATGTAGTTGGTGTTAAAAAAGGTACGGTACATTTATATATCATTGCCGATAAAATATCGTCATACAGTACTCAGATAATAGATAATTTTGTTAGCCTTTCTTTTATTCCGATTTATACCACAATTTCCATCCAGTTGTGCTTAAAATTAACACCTAAAGATAGTCGCGGATGGAAAACTATTTCAATTTCATTTCTTTCCTGAGAGGAAATTGGACAGTAGATGTATTCATTTTTAAGAGAGAGATCCTGTATACACATCATACTGAGGCTTGATTTGAATATAGTAACTAGCCTCCTGCTGATAAAAATTAAAGAGCATGATCAGGCTACGATCAGAAAGTACTATGCACATTAACCAATTTGCTCCCATTGTCATCAATATAGGACGGAACTGGGCATTTTCGAAAGTTCATAAAAAGGAGAACCCCGGGGCAAGGACGGGACGGAACTGGGCATTTTCGAAAGTTCATAAAGAAGGGAACACCGGGGTAAGCTCCTATGAGCTTCGCGACTATGAGCTGATAGGTGGAGGGCAGTACGCCTAGTACCCTTCCAGCGCAATCCCTCACACAGGAACCCTGGGAGCTAATCCGTTAAATAGGACTTTAAAGTTATTCGCACAGATATTCTTGTGTCTTTTAAAAGTATCATTTTATGATTTTTATATATGCATTGCTGACACAGTTCACTTCTGTAAATAATGTTTTATTTTTACCCTATATTCCCGCAAAGATAAGAGGTCTATTAATATCTGTGCAAACAACATTTCGGTTGATACAAACGTTCCGAAGATTATCACTACATAAGAAAATTATATATCATTGCTTTCCACTTCACATGCGCACCCGGAGGAAGAGGTTCTGTCGGTATGTGTTATACCGGGTATCCATAAAAGAGACAGACAGAGAGAGAGAGAGAGAGAGAGAGAGAGAGAGACCAAATACGTTTCACCATTTATGTACTTAGGCGAAAGATAAAAAGATACGGGAGTGAAGTAGCCAAAAAAAAAAAAAATGAAACAGTGACCTCAAGACAAGGAGAAGGAGAAGAAGGGGAGGAGGAGGAGGAGGAGGAAGACATTCATTAGATTATAACCCTGTGTAATGAGTCCTTCACCTTTAATACTAATCTCTTGTCTGTCTGTATCTCTTTCTCTAAGTCTGCTTGCGTTTCCCTTATTTGTTTGTCTTTTTACTTGGGAGATGTTATTGCCTGGTACCGTATTAGGACGAAAATGCCTTGAAATCTGTTTGTTGGGACTTCGTTAAAGGATATGGCGTCGAGTAGTTGGTATAGATAGATAAAGAAAAACATACCACAGACAGACAGTCAGACAGGTAATTTTAGATAGAAATACAGGTAAATATAATTGTACTGATGTTATTGACCTTTGGCGAAGTAGTGTAAATTTAAACTTAATTTTATCAGCTCTTGTTTCTCCTTGTCCTTGTGTGAGAGAGAGAGAGAGAGTGCAATGTTACCGTGATGTGGTGGTGCCTGGAGCGTGGTATTCTATGTGGTTGAAATGTGGGTTATTGTGGTATGATGTTATTTTGAGATATGATGTTGCCTGGAGTGTGGTGCGATGTTAGTTTGAAATGTGATGTCTGAAATGTGGTGTGATGTAGTTTTGTTTGTCTGAAGTGTGGTGTAATGTTGAGATGTAACCTTCTTTAAATGTGATATATATATATATATATATATATATATATATATATATATATATATATATATATATATATGTGTGTGTGTGTGTGTGTGTGTGTGTGTGTGTGTGTTAGATGTGGCATTTTTTAGTAATTCAGTGGTGCAACGTTGAAGTTGTGGTGCCGTCTGAGATTCTTAATTATTGATTGATATGAAGTTGTTTTGATTAAGATATGGTGCTAATAAGTGATAAATATTAAATGGTAGAATTCGGATTTAGGCCCAAAAATATCTAGAAGATCTTGGTGCTGCCAAAGGCATTGTTTGATGTTACATTTGAGATGTGGCGCCAGTGAAGAGTGATGCAGCATGAAGTTGGAATGTGGTGTTCCGGATAGGATGTGAGGCTTTCCGAGATGCCTGGCTTGCGATTTGGCGTTGCAGAAAGGTATGAAGCCTTCTGAGATGCTCTGTTTTGTTTTATAATATTCTTTATGCGGTAGTAATGAATTGATGTTGTGTGAAGTCAGTATGTGGTGGTAAGGGAATGATGTGAAGTTCTAACATACCTAGTTGTTGGGATAAGAGATGCTGTGTGATGTTACTCTCGTGATGTGGTTTTCTAGAGCGTGTTGTGATGTCACCTAAACTACGGGATGCATTCTGATATGTGTAGTTGCTGTCTGATGTGGAAAATGATCCTGCTTTGAAAATGTGATGTATAAGGTGATATATGCTGTTACCCTCTGATTCTTTTTTTCTCAAGCGTGGTGTGGTGTTGCACTAATTATCTACGGAATTTTTTCAAAGCTAAATGACAAGGTAGAAATGTGATGAAACTCGGAGATGTGTGTGTGTGTGTGTGTGTGTGTGTGTGTGTGTGTGTGTGTGTGTGTGTGTGTGTGTGTGTTTTGAATGTGATTTAGCGTTACTGTAGTGATGTGAGACTTTCTGCAATGTCCACTCGTTGTTAAAGAAAATGTTGCTGCAATGAAGAGATGATGGTCTAAATGAGATGGAGCATGAAGATGTGAAGTTTATGGATGTAATATGGTGCCACTGTAGAAATATGAGTCCATCAATGATGTCCTGCTTGGGTTTAGGATGATGTGAGGCTACCCTGAAGCTGCAAGAAGAGAAATGCGAAATTCAGCTGTTTTTTGAGGTGTGATGTGTTCCTACTCTGAGGAAATGTGATGTTCAGCTGCAGTTTGAGATGTTATGTACTGTTACTCTGAAAAAATGTGATGTTCAGTTGCTGTTTGAGATGTGATGTACTCTTACTCTGAAGAAATGTGATGTTCAGCTATCGTTTGAGATGTGATGTTCAGCTGCTGTTTGAGATGTGATGTGTTGTTACTCATAAGAAGTGTGATGTTCAGCTGCTGTTTGAGATGTGATGTATTGTTACTCTGAAGAAATGTGATGTTCAGCTGCTGTTTGAGATGTGATGTACTGTTACTCTGAAGAAATGTGATGTTCAGCTGCTGTTTGAGATGTGATGTACTGTTACTCTGAAGAAATGTGATGTTCAGCTGCTGTTTGAGATGTGATGTGTTGTTACTCTGAAGAAATACGATGTTCAGCTACCGTTTGAGATGTGATGTTCAGCTGCTGTTTGAGGTGCAATGTAATGCTACCTTAGATGTGTGTATTTCATAGGGATGTGTACTTGTTGTATGAAAAGATAACACTGAAACTGTTGTGTGAGATGTGTGTAGAGCGACTGCACCCTGTAGCTGTGCCATTGACTGGATTGCCCTTCTGAAGGTGTCATGTTTCCCTAAGACTATTTGCATTCTCTGCGTAAGAAGTGTGATGTTTCCTAAAGATTGTATGTATTTGCAGTATGAGGCGTGTGATCCTACTCTGCTCTGAGGACACATACTTAACCCCTTCAGTCCGAGACCTTTCTGATTTTCATTCTTGCTATCTTCAGACTTTCTTCAGCTTTAGCGAGACTTTTTCGAACTATAAAGGTTAAATATTGCCTTCATTAACCCCTTCACTACGAGGAAGCCTTTTAAACTGAGTAAAAGTCTGACACTAACTAAAACTTGAAAGATGTTCTCGATTAGGCAAAACGGTGTTCTGAATGTTGTGTAATGAGTTGTGTGATGATCGTTGATTCAGTGAAAATTAGTAGAATGGTGTGTAAGTTTTTCTTTTTTTCTTTTTGTTGGTCCGTTTTCGATATTATCACTACCTACTACATCATTTAGTCACTTCAGTACTATTACGTTTTTAATTCTCGCTGCCGTAACATATTTTCAGTCATCGTAAGAGAGAGCTTTCGAACTGAAGTGATTGCATAATGTATACCCTCATTTAACCCCTGCACTGCACGAGATCCCCCTTAAATCGTCTGGTGGCAGCAAGATATAAATAAAAGAAATAAGTAAACAAATTAATAGTCACTGTATTGAAGAGAAACATTTTCCTTATAATCCACAAGTTCATTATATAATTTAACTCAGCTGTTCGTTGATGGTCAAAACAGTCCCGCGGCGATAACTACTGATACCATCCATTTTCTTACCTTATGGTCACCATTACTTTGCAGCTTCGTTTGTTATCGTCACCGATCCCCGATAATGATGATACTGTTTGACGAAATGCGTATGTCAGGTTATTCTCTTGCCTCGACCCTTTCAGTCCAGCTACATATTATTACATTCTTCCAACTGCCAGACGCTTTCATTAAGCTATGATGAGACATTTAGTAGTATAGAAATTAACCCGTTCAGTCTGATGACCTATTATCTAATTTATTGTTGCCTCCAGACGGTTTTATTCAGCATAGGAGAGGCCGCTTGTACTGGGGGTTCAGTGAAGGCTGTGTTTAACTTCTTCAGTGCTAAAAATCTCTCCTAAGCGAACTCAAATCGTGTGGAGATAGCAAAATTATTATGCAAAATACGTCATCAGATTTAAGGGATTAATGGGAGGCTGTGTTTGACCTGTCCATTTCCTGAGGTGTCTCTTAAGATGAAAAAAATTGTATGGTGTTAGTAAGAATATATAAGAGGAGTTATCAGAATGATAGAGCTAAATATACAGTACTGATATATATATATATATATACGAGTATATATAAAAATCGTTTATTGGTAGTAACCATATAAAAATTCTTGGCTGATAGTAGCAACATATAAAAATCGTCTTATCGTAAGAGTATTGGATAAAAATTAGTCTAATCGTAGTAGTAATGTTTTAAAAATCGTCTGGTGGTAGTGAGGATATTATATAAACGTTTGGTGGTAAGAGGAGTATTATTAAAACCGTCGTGCCCAGGAGGTTTCTGGAGATGGTTTCTGTCCCTTCACTACGAGTGCTATGCCGAGAACGGAATGAATTAGCCTGGTGGAAGCAAGAACTGTGTGCAAAGGTTATGTTCGCGCTGAAGTGGTTACTGGAAACTGCTAACCCTTTACTCCCCGAGGTCTTTCCAGAGCTGAATAAAATCGTCCCCTGGCAGCAAGAACCCCATATTGAAAGGGTTGAGCAGGAGAGTTAACCCCTTTAATCCGGCGACTTGTATTCTAGCTCCTCTCAGACGGTTTTCTTTAACACAAGACATGTCAGTAGTAGTGAAGGGGTTAATGAAGGCTGTCTCGCTCCTCCAGTTTGAAGACTTATAGGAAATAAAATCATCGAAGACATTACTGGACTGAAGGGGTTAAACAGACGTGAAAAAAAAGGAGCTAAATTTAAGGAGGCTGGATGTATGAAATTTAGGTGGTATGGTAAGGAAGATGAGGATTTGACTACTTAATTCCCATGACATATATTGTATTTTATTTTCGTTACCACCAGACGATTTTATTCAGCTCTGGACAGACCTTACGAACTGGGAAGCTTGGAAATCCCTTCAATAAATCCCCTCTACTATTTGAGGACTTGCCTAAGCTAAATAAAACCATCTGGAAATAGCGAGAATAAAGCGAAAAGGGCCATGGGATTGAAGAGGTTAAGGGAATAGAATATAGCAGCGGAGTTGATTGGGGAAAAGGATGCGTGAGAGACCAAAAAGCAAGGTGGAAGTGTGGGTTGGGAGAGGACATGAGGCAGGGCGGCTTGGATTGGCAGGCGGGAGAAGAGAAGTGGTGTTAGAGGGGCTTTGAAGTATTTTTGTGGCCGTCACCCTGGATGCACTGTGGGATTAGGCGAGAGAGAGAGAGAGAGAGAAGGGGGGGGAGACAGATTCAGACTAACAGACAGGTAAACAGAGAGACAGACAAACAGACAAGGACAGAGACAGGTAAACAGTGACAGACAGAGAAGGACAGAGACGAATACTCGTAAACAGACAAATGACAACAGACAGAGCGGGCGCACAGACAGAATAACCAGAGAGCTGACCGACAGACAAACAGACATTGATGACATACAGAGAAACAAACAGACAAAGAGCTGGCAGATGAACAGATAGGAAGGTAGAAAGTAATAAACGTTTTTTTCTTTACCCAAAAATACAATAAATATGAAATACAAAAAAGACGTCCTCGTGCTGAAGTGATTAAACCAGCGTCAGAAGAGACCCAGGAGCTGCGTCGTGTGTAATGAGGAGGTTGTGATGCATTGCATTGCAGGCGATGGCAAAGGAAGTGGAGGAGGTGTTTTGCATTTTAAAGGAATACCAAGTGGTTTTATTTGGTGTCGGTCCGTTCAGTAGTTCATCGTATCTATTTTCATGGCACTTATTTGTGGATTTCGTGCAGCAGCAGCAGCAGCATCAACCCTGTTTCATCTTTTATAATATACCTGTCTCTTCATAAGCATAAACACCTTTTGTTTTTGTGGTATTCTTATAAAGTCACCATACAATTATAGATATTTACCGTCATCACCATCACCCGACTTGAAGTTTTATATTGGGCAAGTATGATTCAGAGAAGGTACTCATAAATCAGGACACCTATCACCTTAGTACCCAAACGAAACTGGTCTTTACAAAATATTGACTGATTACAGCATAGGCCATAGGGTTTTATTGCCAACCCTGATATAAAGTGTCTTAATATGTTTTATAACGGAAGGAATATCATTTTATTATTGGGTCTTTTTTCCCCTAAAGATGGGACAATGCCAATAGCGTTGAATTGCTTTGGAGTTTATATATTTCAGTGAACGATAGTGTTACTTATATTCAACTTCTGATTTTCATGATAATTTATTATATCAGTACCATCATGATAAACACAGTTTCAGCACGTTTATAATTCTTTCATGTACTTTCATTGATAAAATCCCAGAGGTCAACCGTACGCAAAATTCATTTCCAGATCACTGGCGCAATTTCTGTATGACTTTCATTTTGGAACAATGCAGGAACAACAATTATAACGAAAGATGATACTTTAAAACCTGAATAACGACTGTACTGCAGTTCTTAAGACTTGAAAAATAACAGTGCTTGATATATAGATTTCTTAAGAGTCAGCGTTGCTGCATCTTTATATTTCGAAGTATAAGAATGCAATAAAACGGTACTTGAGGTAATCCCTTGTCCATCCTGGAATCTTACTACTATCAGTGGAAGCGTTCGGCGATACCAAAATGAAAGCATTAAACACATTCTAATGGTGAAGGAGGTAAAGGAGATTACTTCTGACGCATTTGCTGCCGATTGTCTCTTCTGGTTTCAATAAAATAGCATGGCGGAAACAGGAACAAATCACAAGAGATGTCCTGATGCTGGAGGATTGAACCCCTTCAGTCCGATGACGTAATTTGTATGAGGCTGTTGCCAGCTACAGACGTATTTATTCAGTAAAAGCGAGATTTTAGGAAATGGAAAGGATGGATGCGGCTTTCATGTCCTGTTCACTACTAGGGTCCTCTCCAGGCTGAATAAAATCGTCTGGTGGCCGGATTGAAGGGGTTAATGGAGATAGTTCCTAACCCTTTCACTCCAGTAACTCCTAAGCTGAATGTAATCGTCCAGCGGCAGCAAGACTAAAGC
>NC_137047.1:18972454-18992454 GCF_032717465.1 Coenobita brevimanus
TCTAATTGAGGTAATAAAGAGGTGATAGTCTGTAAGGTGCTGCAGTGTGTGAAATACTTACGTTGTGGAAATGATGCTACTCTGTAAGCTGTGTGATCGTTGTGTATGCTTCTTGTGTTGTAGAGAGGTGATGTTCTGTGAAATGATGTGTTGTGGTGTGCTGTTACTTGTGGTGTGTAGAGGTGGTATTCCTTGAGATGGTGTTAGGTTGTGATACTGAGAGGTGATACTTTGTGAGGTGAGATGCTTTATGTGTTGCCTGTGTTATAGAGATATTATATTCTGCGAGGAGGTGATGTCCTTTGGTGTTCTGCTGCTTCTGGTGTCTAGGAGTGATATTCTGTGGAGATATGTGTTGTGTGTGGAGATATAGTTCTCTTTGAAAGTGTTGTGTTATGATGTGTTGTTTCCTGCTTTATAAAGAGAGGTATAGCCATATGAGGAGGTGATATACACTGTTAGGTATGGTGTTGTGAGATGATATTCCATGAGAAAGTGATGTGTGTGTTATGACTGCTGGTGTCAGAGGTGAAATTTATTGAGGAAGTGATCTTGCTTTGTGGTGATGGGAGGTGGATTTCTATGAGATGGTAATATGTTGTGGTGTGTTGTTTGCTTGTGTTTTGCGGGTGAAATTCTGTGAGGTGTTGCATTGCGTTAGGATGTGAAGAGGTAATATTCTGTGAGGAGGTGTCGTGGTGTGATGTGCTGGGGTGTATTCAGTGGCGTAGAGGTAATATTCTGTGAGGAGGTGTCGTGGTGTGATGTGCTGGGGTGTATTCAGTGGCGTAGAGGTAATATTCTGTGAGGAAGTATCGTGGTGTGATGTGCTGGGGTGTATTCAGTGGCGTGTTCTGCTGTGTTGCTGATATTCTGCTGGGTGGGGTTATGCGGGGTGTATAGAAGTGTTATATTGTGAGGTATTACGCTGTGGTGTGTAAAGAAGTGATGTGCTTTTAAGAGGTGTAGTGTGTAAGATTCTGTAAGGAAGCAAGGTATTAAATTTCGATGTCCCTGCGAGTGTGGGAGATTAAAACTATTGTACTGTGTTGCTCTGAAGGTGAAATGTGTAGCTGTGATGTCCAGGTGATGAGTGTCAGGGCTGGGAGATGTGACATGCAGAGCTAGAGTGAGAGGTGAGAACTGTTGGTATTGTGTGATGTAGTGAGTGGAGGAATGTGCATGGTGTGTGTTGTCCCAGTGTTGTTGACTCAGTTGGTGTGATTGTTGTGAGCTTGTTCACAGGTAAAACACTCCTCTTTCTCTCCCACACTTTGGCAAGCAAAAACATAGAAATGTGTGCTGTGATGGATTGCTGTGTTATTGTGTATTATGTAGACGGTGGAGATATATGCAACAATTTTCTTATACCAATTGTTAATTGGTCACTATGCTATTATTTCCATTTTATATTCATGCACAAATAACACCAGACATTAATGTTTATTGTATTTTAAGTGGTGAATAATGACCAACAAGATGACCTGGCCTCCCTGCCACTTTGTGCTGCTTTACTTTCAATGTAGGCTACCTGGAACCTTATGCCTCGTTCACCTGTACCTGCCCGCATGCATTGCCAACCAGTGAAAGAAATATTTCGTCGCTAGTAATGGGGAGAAATTCCATACACAATTTACAATAGCATAAACTTATTTGCAGATATCTGTTGCTCGTTAGGCCAAGATAGCACTGGTGAAGGTGAGCTTTTATTAGTTGGTTACTTCCGCCAACAAGGTTGGATAGTTTTGCATTCATCCCTGTTTGTCTGTTTGCCTGTCGTTTGTTTGTCTACAATAAATCTCAAAAAGTTAGTAATGGATTTCAGTGAAATTTGTGGATATGTAGGTCGTAGGCCAAGAAAAGAATTAATCAAATTTTGATGATGATCTGAATTCGGGTCCCGGTTAAGGACTGTTTTTGTTTGTGTTAATCCTTAAGATATCTCAAAAAGTTATAGATGGATTTCAATGAAATTTCGAGGATATGTGGGTCATGGGCCAAGAGAGAATTGATAAAATTTTAGTGGTGATCCGAGTTATTTGATATACGTTTTGGCAGAGGTATGGACTCTCTGAGTGCTCGCAAGTTGTTCAAGTAATCTGCTAAGTCAGTATAGGGTACTAGGGTGATTGTTCTGTGAGCTTTTGCGATTTTCTTTTCCCAGTTTCTTGATTCTCCCCCACTCTTATATACCCTGTACAGTAATAGTAGGGGACTGGATTGGAATGATGATGATAGTGATGGCAAGGTTGATGATGATTATAATGATGAAGATGGTAACAGTGATGACGATGCTAAGGTGAAAGAAGAGGAGGAGGAGGAGGATTTCATGTGACAGAGTTTTTAGTCGTTATTTTGATCGTGTTTAGGCCATAACAACCGTGATACTTGAGAGTGCGGTAAATGAACTAAGGTTAAAACTGATGATGTCCTGGTTTATCATTATTGAGGAATTATTAAGATTTTTTGCACTGAAGCTCAACTCTGTGTGTGTGTGTCTGTGTGTGTGTGTGTGTGTGTGTGTGTGTGTGTGTGTGTGTGTGTTTGTGTGTGTGTGTGTGTGTGTGTGTGTGTGTGTGTGTGTGTGTGTGTAATTACTTATAGATTTAATTTGTATCTTATTGCCGAGATAGTAAGCAGTTCTTAAAGTCCTTCGAAGCAGAGATGCTGTCCTCATATGAATATTGTATCGATTTCCAAGCAGTTGCATACTCAATATCTATAGACCTTCCTAAACACGATGGTGTCCTGTGATCTGCAGTATGGCCAAGACCCTTTATCCCATCCAAGGGCACGACGTAGCCAGTCTGTGTGCCATCCTGCCCCTGATACACAATCCTCATATTCTTGTTTTTCACTTGTTTGCCCATATGAATCCTGCTGCACCTCCCCTCGGCTGTCAGTTTGCCGGGCACACTTTAGAAAAACCCTCGCTCTTGTATAAATCTATCTTGCAGGCCTGGCGTAAGGAAAGGAAAACAATGATGAATAGAGACACTCGTGAGTTTGTGAAGTATTTTTCATTCCCCCTTCCCCCCACCTTTCTCTGGTCGGAAGATAAAGATTGTCTATTTTCTTAGTTCACGAAGAATCTTTCGTTATTGCTGGCAGGGAATATTTTTCAGTTTACCTCTCTTCCTCCTCCTCCTCCTCCTGCTCCCCCACCCCCTTTTTCAGTATGATTTATTGGTTTATATTTTTGAATAACCCGAGAACACGTGAGGGGAGGGGAAGAGAAGAGGAGAGGTGAGGGGAGAAGGGGGCTATAAGCCCCGCCCCCCCTACGTCACCAATGTCCAGTCTCGCTCTCCCATTGGCTACCTCTGCCTTGCAAACCCTCACACGCACGATTTAATTTTCCCACGCAATCTAAACCCTTTCAAATCCGCGGTTTTGAATTTACATATATATAAACTAAAATGGGGAATCGGGGAGTGGGGGGTTACTTAGATGTATGTGTGTTTAGCGTGGATGTTTCTAAGAAGTGTGGTTGTTTCTTTGGTTATATTCAACACGTGTTTTGTATTGCGTCAGGGTAAGGTTAGACCAATGGCTGGCTGGCTGACGATTCTGTGTGCAGCCGTGGGAGCGCCGGATATCAGAGGGGAGGGAGCGAGAAGGGAGGGATGAAAAAGAGTAAAGCTGGACGGCGACTTGGTTGTGCTTGTGGCCGCTAGAGGCAGCACCATGCAGGGGCGAATCCATTCCTGTTCCTGCTCTCTTTCTCCCCCCTCCCATCCCTTGCTCTCTCCTCCCACCCTTTCTGTCGCTGTCTCCACCCTCCTGTCCTTCTCCTCCTTCTCCCCTCCCTCTCTCTCTCTCCTTTTCCTCCCTCCCTCTCTCTACCTCCTCCCTCTTCACGAACAGCCCTGCCCTCCTCCTTCCCCCAGCCTCCGTTCGCCTTCACTTTTCCAATATAAATTGCGAACATAAAAACTTTTTCAGGCGTTTTTTATTTACTTCCGTAACAGCATTTTTCACTTACTTTCAGCAGCATTAAAGTATATAATACTGAGACTCAAAGCTTGATAGTTTGGAAGCCGTGTGAATATTGTGACACCGTGAGCAGTAATGAATGGCACCGTATTTTGGCTGGCGTAGGCAATTTCCAAATGTTTACATATCATTTATCTATATCTGAGGTTGTGGAGGCTGCTGGCAGATGAGGTAGAGTGCACACTGCAATTTTGAGTGGATATGTGCAAGGCAAAGCTTATGGAGAAATGCAGTAGATGTATGAATAGAAGTGACTGAGAACTTTTTCTTGCGTTGAGGGAGAACCGAAGCCTTTTCGGATGGCATATTTAATTTCTTGACAGAATAAAATGAAGATCATTTTGCAGCCAGTAGGGTTCTACCACGAAAGTGACTGGATATTTTGTCCTATTAAGTAGTACAGTATACATAAACAGTTATTATGAATTTCTTGTATTTTTGTGTTATATGCATACATACATTTTATGCAAAAGAAATTCCTCTCTTCATTGCTGTAAATGGTTAGTCTAAGAAAAGAAAAAAAAATGTGGAGTTGCATGAAAATTTTTACTTGTGAAAAACTTTTTCCTGTATACGAGTGTTTAGGGAAAAATATATATTTCTCCAGAGTGAAATATATGGAGAGGGTCCTGCAGCAGCCAATATACAGTACATTCCCCCTCGGTGCTGATTGTATATATCTAAATCACCATCAACAAAATAAAATGCTTCATATTCCTTTCCATTATACAAGCATTCTCAAAAACAGTATATGTGACTGTTACAGTAAAATTTAAAAATATATATATATTAAGAAATCTGCAGCGATCAATATGTATCCCTCACCTTTGGTACTGATTGGATATGCCTATATATTTATGTAGAAAAAAAAATTAAATGTTTGGAAAGCCAGACAGGAATCACTGAGTGTGAGTTCAAAAAATGAATAAATAAAAAAGTCCCTGCAGCGACCTTTCATATTGATTGCCAATTCTAATAAAAATTGAAACTTCTGTGTATGCTACAATCCCCAAGAGAAATGTAGTTTGAGTGCTAGGTAATAAAAAAAAAAAAAAAAATGATCGACCAAAAAGCTTTCCCCGTGTTAAGGAATTTGTGCCTGTTTGTCTCATTAACCTTTGACAACTGGAATTTACGTCAGCTGAACAAAATCCTGTGAAATTTTACAATTAGGATTATTTTATCTGAACAGAATCTGTGTACAGCTGAATGAAATAACAGTCCGCGTCTAAATTAACAAACTGGTTCATCAAAGCAGTCTAGCATTTCAACCCAGTGACAGATTGCCAGTTGTATTCTTGCTGTTTACAGGCGATTATATTCAATCTAGGGAAGACCTCTGGCATTGAGGAGGTAAATGAAGGCTACTTAAGGCTGCCTGTTACCCCTCAAGTAAACAAAAAAAATCTCAGACTGAATAAAATCGTCTGAAGAGAGTAAGAATATAGTGATGAATACGTCACTGGATCAAAGGGTTAACTTTTTGACTGTTTAGAGGTCATTCATGTGAAAATAGTCTTAATTCAACACCTGAATACCTGTGAGCGTCTTTAACAGCAAATTAATTAACAAGATAAGACATTTACTGAATATCTTTTTCCTGTGAACGAGTACAAGAATCCTCAAGAACGGATGCATTTCTTGGAGAGAGAGAGAGAGAGAGAGAGAGAGAGAGAGAGAGAGAATGTTTCTGGGATCAGTGAAAAAAATTTCCGCCTTGGTTGTAATGGAGTTTATTTAAAACCTCGTTACCAAGAAAAAATTGGCCTGAAAATCTTATGCTTTTTTCATAATCCTTTTAAAATTTATGTATGTTCAACAAAAAGTTAATAAAAATAATAATAATAATAATTATTATTATTATTATTATTATTATTATTATTATGTAATTATGTTTCTAAAACTTACCCTTGATAGGCATTAGATTATATAAATTCAAATAACAAGAAAACTTTTCATTAACTTTTTGAAAATTTAAACTTATATAGCAGGATACTCAGGTAGGAATATTTATTGGTAAAAAAATAATGACTACTGCAGGCGTCAATACGCTTCCTATCTTTTGCACTGATTTTGTATATGTAAATCCCCATCATCAGATATATCGGAAAATGACGGATATATTTTCTTAGTTATGTAGAAATATAGTCAGGAAGGTAAATGTGAGGGTTCTCTGTAATTTAGTAGGGTAATCCTCCAGCTACTGATTGTGTATATTAGTACAATCTCATTAAGGAATAAAATAAAATAATAGTCTAAGTAATTTTACCAGTAAATTAAAATCATAAGCATGCGCGTTACCTCATCATCATCATCATCATTTTCTTAAATAATAATAATATTAATAATAATATTAATAATAATCATGACCTTACAGCAACCAATAGCCTTTCTTTTTTATCCTGAGTATCAGTCTTAAGAATATATATAAATACTTAAAAAATCATTTACTTGTATCGAGAATCCTCAAGAAAGTACATGTGTCGTCGGGGGAGGGGGGGGGGAAATCCTCATTTAGCACATACACAGCCAAAATAAGAGGGGGGAAATTACCAGAAGAGTTTATATACAACAACATTCACAAAGTCTGTGCTTTAAAAATGTATAAGAAAAGAAAAAAAAGAAAAAGATAAATATAGGGACGTTCACCAATAAGCTTCCCCATGATAGTGATTATATGTGTATTTGAAATTCATGTTGCCACATAACATGAGTGATAATCTTATTAGTGGTGAAAGGCATACGTGAATCCTGAGTAAAATGTACGATTTTTATGGTTAATAATAATTGTAATAATAATAATAATAATAATAATAATAATAATCGTGGCGATATTGTAATGGTAAACAGTTTTCCCTTTGTTACTGATTGTATACGTTTATCGCCTCCTGAACAAAAGAAAATATTAGGGAAAAAATCACCTGCATACGTCACCTGGAGAATGTATACATGTATTGCAAAAAAAGAAAAAAGTGAAAGGGACTTGCAGCAGCCAATAGCCTTTCCCCTTTGGTATTGATTGTGTGTGTGTGTGTGTGTGTGTGTGTGTGTGTGTGTGTGTGTGTGTGTGTGTGTGTGTGTGTGTGTGCAAGAAAGTATATATTTATAGGTAGATGGGTAGATAGGTATTATTGTGCGTTTTTGCAAAATAATCCAGGATGAGACAGCGACCAGTATGCTTTCCCCTTTGACATTGATTGTGCATACCTTAAAAACCCAAGGAAAAAAATATATATATATGAAAAACTTTTCCTGGCAGAGGAGAATCCCCAAGAAAGTATATATGTGCTTCGTGCTGGCAAAAAAATGCGACGAGGGGTTCAGAAACGACCAATAGGCTAGGCTTTCCCCCCTCGCTATAATCTCTATCTTGATCGGGTATAGAACGTGAAGCAGTATCTTTGCTGAGGCTGGGGGGCAAAATTGCGTGTGTGTATGTGTGTGTGTGTGTGTGTGTGTGTGTGTGTGTGTGTGTGTGTGTGTGTGTGTGTGTGTGTGTGTGTGTGTGTGTGTGTGTGTGTGTGTACTTGTGTGTGTGTGTATGCATATATGTCTGTGTATGTGTGTGTGTGTGTGTGTGTGTGTGTGTGTGTGTTGTATGTGTATATATGTGTGCGCGTGCTCGTGTGCGTACGTGCGTGCCAGGTGGTATGTGTGCGTGCGCGAGTTTGTGCTGGGGGTCCTGTGAGTGGAGGAGGAGGGTCGTGATTAAAAATATTCTTCTGAGCTCTCATACCCACGGCTGCCCTGAATACGCCACACATTTTCACGTGGAGAATATTTTTTTAAGCTGTATGTGCGCATCTATATATACTGTATTTGTGTGTGTACAGTATGGGTGTGCATTTATAATTACCTGTGTGTGTGTGTGTGTGTGTGTGTGTGTGTGCTTTTTATTGTGTTTAGCTCTGACAGTTCTCTGTAAATGGAAGTTCATCCCAGAGTTTATTATTTTCATCACGCGGCCATATTGTGAACGGCAGAAAAAATACATACTCGTACATAGATTAATTTGGAGTCTTCTGAGTTTTGTTTATATCGTTTTGCAAACCTAATATAATTAAAGGAATCCCTGTGCTCACGAAGGAAAACAGAATGGAAAGACTACACATGCGTCGCAGTTAAATGTAAAGCCTCACGTCTGGCGAACCTGAAATTATGCAACACCAGAATATGTATAAAGACACTCATGCATTTGACTTTTTCCCTCTTTCATCCTACGTTTAAAAAAAAGGGGGGGGGTGTCTGCATTTAGTCTTTTCCACCCTTTCATCCTGCATTTAAAAAAAAAAATTGTGTGCGAACTTTATTCCACGTAGGCAAAAAAAAAAATGAAAAAAGTGAGTGCCATCTATCGTTCACGGGTCATGGCGGAGGAGGGGCCGGGTGGGAGAGAGAGCCAATGGGAGTGCCTGATGGAAGTGCCAAGGGGGATCGATTCCGGTGCCTCTCTCTCTCTTTCTTTCTCGATTCTGTGCCTCTCTCTCTCTCTCTCTCTCTCTCTCTCTCTCTCTCTCTCTCTCTCTGACTAGGTTTTCCCTTGCATCCAAGCTCCATTTTTTTCTCCTTTTTTTCCACTTCCTCCAGTTCTTCGTAATCTCTCTCTCTCTCTCTCTCTCTCTCTCTCTCTCTCTCTCTCTCTCTCTCTCTCTCTCTCTCTCTCTCATCCAGTGGCACCCAGACCGCCCACCCCCACCCCGCCCACCCTCTTCCCAATTTCCCGTGGACGCCTCGCCTGCCTCACTTTCATCACCGTAAACTTTGCCGGGGTATCTTGTTTTTTGAAAAGGGGAGACAGTTTTATTTTTATATATTCTTTTCCTCGTTGCTGTGTTCATGAGTTGTTTGGGTTCATTCTGGTGGCTGCTTTAGGTAATGAATATATGGATTTTTTTTTTTTTTCGCGTAGGAGTTTTGGGATTATTTTCTTGTCCTCCAACCCCCCCTTTTTTTTAGAGACAGACAGACAGACAGACAGACAGACAGACAGACAGAAAGCTTGTTTGACACTTTTTGAGGACGCCTTTTTTTTTTTTTTTTGTAAGTGTATGTATGTATGTATATGTATGTAAAGATATATATAATTTTTAGGGTGGAGGAGGGAGTTTTTAGCTTTTATTATTTTTTTTTTTATTTGCACTTTTTATGCTTGTAGAGAAGTTGGTTTAGTTAGTTCCCAATGAGACTGCTCTTTTTTTTTTTTTTTTTCAACGTATGTCTATGTTGACCGGGTACTTATTTTTTGAAGCGATCTTTTTTACGTCTATTCTTTCCCTGTTGTTGTCAGAGAGCCTGTTTGTTCTGGCTAATTCTGAGCGAGGCTGTTTTGGGGAATGTGTTTATGCAAATTGGCTTGGGTACCTTGTTGTCTGAAAGGGAGATATTTTACGATGCTTTTTTTATTTCTTTTACTTCGGTTTTAGAGATCTTGTTGTGGTTCTCTGAGGTGACTTATTTGTAGTGTATGGATGGATGGATGGATGTATGGCTGAATATCTATTTGTTTAGGAGGGGTTAATTTTGTCTTCTTTTTTCGGGTTTTCTATGCCAGCTTATTTTAGTTAATTTTGAGACATTTCCTTTTGGTAGTGTGTGTGTTTGTGTAGACTTTTTTTTTAGCAATGTAATTCGTGTTTTCCCATTCACTTTTACTTCATCGTACTTGTAATCCTTCACGTCAGGCCAACTTAATATACTGTTATTTGGCTCCGTACCTTTCCTTACTATTTTTTTTTTATCTTTACCTAACTTTATTTCATTATCTCCATTTCTCTACTAAGCTTCATCCCTTTACGTAGCTTCACCCCTTTGCTTAGCTTCATCCCATTGCTTAGCTTCACCCCTTTGCTTTGTTTCATCCCTTTATTTAGCTTCAGCCCTTTACCTAATTTCATCCCTTTATTTATCTTCATTTCTTAGCTGCAAGAGCTATGAAATTCTCTCTTACAAACAGAAAACTTATACCACATTACTATTTCGTGCATTTTTTGGTGTTCATAATATACAATCATCACTTTATCTTTAGGAGGCAAGAAGGGTCAGGCTGATCTGTATATATGTTTGATTTCTATGTGTGGATGGCTGTTTGAAGGTATATAATGTATGTGTGGATGTGTGAACGGTAGCTGTGTCTTTTGTAGTCGAAATGTTAATGTGTGTGTGTGTGTGTGTGTGTGTGTGTGTGTGTGTGTGTGTGTGTGTGTGTGTGTGTGTGTGTGTGTGTGTGTGTGTGTGTGTGTGTGTGTGTGTGTGTGTGTGTGTGTGTGTGTGTGTGTGTGTGTGTGTGTGTGTGTGAGAGAGAGAGAGAGGGGAGGGGGAAGGGGGGGAAGTAATTCAGTCAGTTTCAGTTTCATCCTGGCAGAAGTAACCATTGTTTTTCGCTGTACGGCCTTTCAGTCAGTGGCAATAAAGTTAAGCTCAGTACGGCAGCTTTCTGCTCTCTCTCTCTCTCTCTCTCTCTCTCTCTCTCTCTCCAGGAAATTATATTCATTTTAAGATAGACTTTGCGAAATGGAGTTTGCTGGATAAAGCCTTCATCATCTTTCTCTCTACTAGGGTACATTCCCAAACTAACGAAATCGCCAAGTAGCAGCAAGAATAAAATGCTGGAATGGTTTACCGCTTCACTTGGAGGGGTTTGTCTCTGTTTCCCGTAAGCTGAATAAAATCGTCTGGTGGCAGCAGTCATAAACAAAGAAGATATCATGATACGGAACACCACATCCACAACTTCTTAATGATGTACTCGCAAGACAGATTTCCTTACACACACACACACACACACACACACACACACACACACACACACACACACACACACACACACACACACACACACACACACACACACACACACACACACACACATCGTCTCACGTACACCCAAGGATCTTACACAAATACACTTACTGTTAACACGGTAGCTCTGGCCTCCACCTCCACCTGCTCCTGGAGTCACAACATATCCTCGTCACACCGCTCACAAAACTGCTCAATCACCCACAGAAGAAAAGAATAAGAACAAAAGGAGGTCGTACGAGGCGCTCACCTTTTCTTGGGACTTAATTTGATCTTAGATGCGGGCTAGAGGGGTGGGTGTGGGGGTCTGACCGAGAGAATCAGATGCTCGCTATAATTTAATTCATTCCTTGGGTCGTCGTCCATAACCATCCACGGCCATGATTGATTTCCTGGTCCTGGGTTCCCTGTCGCTAGCCTTAAAGAGTAATAATACACGCAGACTGGATCCTTAACTCACATCCGCAGGAGAGAAGAAATATCGGATGCGAAGCGAAAAGATGATCAGTAAAGTAGATGGCGGTAACTGAAGAGGAGGGTAAGAGAGAGAGAGAGAGATGAGGGAGGGAGAAGGGTGAGATGAAAGGGGAGGGGGAAGGAGGAGGAGGAGAATAATCTTAACGCCCGGGTTCAGTGTAACGTCATGAGTGAACTCTCGCTGCCCAGCCACCGCCATCACTAATTACATTATTATATCAACCCGTACATCATCATCATCATCATCATTACCAGCAGGTGAGTGCAGTAGTTAAGGTGTCGGCCGCCAGGTGAGACAGACAGCCAAGCCCACACCGCCATCACCACCGCCAGCTCCATAAACACAATCTTCATACTTGACCAAGCCAGTGCAAGTAGCAGACGATCACTGTCTCGGGGGGTAAATGCGCGTCCAGATACATAATACACTCGGGAACTAAAGAGTGTGTATTTTTTGCGTTTTGGAGGCGTTCGGGTTGAGAAAATGGAGGGAATGGTAAAAAATGTGGTGTTGTGGAAGAATAACGGTGATGGGAAAGCGATACGAGTGCTAGTGTTAGTCTACCGATCCGTCTCTCCCCTTGCTCACTCTCTCCCTCTCTCTCTCCCCCCCTCCCTCCCTCACCGCCCCTTACCTGCTTCTCCGTCTCTCCCTCCTTCCTTCCTGTCCCAGCCACCTCTCTCTCTCTCTCTCTCTCTCTCTCTCTCTCTCTCTCTCTCTCTCTCTCTCTCACACACACACACACACACACACACACACACACACACACACACACACACACACACACACACACACACACATTATTAGAAACTGATTCATAGGATGGTCCAGCATTACTTGAGTTTCATATCTTGACACTGCGTCCATGCAAGTCAGGCAGTAAAATAAATGAGTAAAAAATAAATAATCAGAGTTTATTAATAGGCTACTAATATTTCGGACATGTTTTTATTTGTTTCGCGGGGGAAAAGAGCGATGCAGAACTGACAGGTTTTAAAGGATAGACATACACTACAGTCAGTAATTTCCTCCCATCGACTTTCCACCTGCCGGATTGTCTTTACTGCTGTCTGGATTGGCCTTGTATTGTGACCTCATAACTAACTATAATTACGTCTTAGTCTGAACATTTTCTTTTTAAATGTTTTCTCTAATTCCGTTCATCAGTGATGTGGTTGTGCATGACTCACGCATGTTAATAGCTGTCAGGTTATTAGAATGTTTTTGCATGTTGGTGTTGTGTTAGCGGAGAACATCTGCTTTCAGTGTGTTCTTATATTGCTTTGCATGATTTAGTCTTTCATAAAGAAACACCATACGTATTAGCCTTCACTGTCTTTAATACTGCAGGTTAAGACGATGCTGTGATACTCCATTTTTTTATCATGCTGACATCTTCCTTCAAAGTTCCTAAGAGTATTATTTTTAGTGTTATGCTACGACTATTTTCATTAACTGTTACGGAATTAATTCGTTTGATCATAGCCAATGTGACAGTAATATATATTTTATTTATTTCTATCATGTCTTTAATAGGTCTCTTGAATATTATTACGTATAATTTCATTTTGCTTATACTTTTGTTTTCAGTATGGAATTTATGATATAGATAAGTCTAAACATATTTCTCTGGTTTTTAGGCAATATAAAAAATTACTGCACCCTCTAAATAAACAGGGAGTTAATTAACTACTTCAGGCAAATTTGGGGGTTTTGCAGTATTTTGTTTCTGTATACGAGGATAAACAGAAGGTTTTCCTGAGGTAAAAAAAAAAAATGCTTCCTAAAACAGAAGTAAAGCAGTCAAAACTATACCCTCCCAGTCCCAGTACCCCCATCCCCCCCCCTTTTTTTTATTTATTTCCTTGCACTTGCACGTATTTCCATGGCCAGGTTCTGAATTTCACATACCAACCATTTACTTCATCCATTTTCCCTCACAGATCTTAATTCAAAAAATAATTCTTTTTTCCTAGACGTACACAGACGGAACCTACGAGACAGCACACGTCTTCCTTTTTGCACCTCACAAGTCCCTTTCTCTTAGTGCCCCTGATCTAAGTCCCACAAACCAGATCGCTCCTTCAATCCTAAACTTTCTAGCTAGTCTTAATTTCTAGATAAAGATGACGTACTATAGACCTATACAAACGGAACCAAGGAAGTACACACACACACACACACACACACACACACACACACACACACACACACACACACACACACACACACACACACACACACACACACACACACAGCCTCCCTTTGTACCCCTCCCTTTTTACCCGGTATCGAATTTTCACAGACCATAAACTACTCCTTTGATTTAAGAATGTTTAATGTGGTCTCAGAACTAAACAAAAGAAATATTTATTCCATAATTTCCACACGCAAAACTCGATAATTATAAAAACACATACTTTCCCATTATACCCTCCCCCCCTCCTCCTTCCACCCACCCTTTTCTCACCCAGATCCTGAGCTTCACAGACTTCCTTCATCCCAAAACCCTGTAGTAAATAACGTAAGATCAAAATCTATAGAGTAATAAGTATCTGTAGCATCCAAACACGCATTTCAGTATTAAAACTACCAACACTTCCTATTTAAAAATGTGAGTAATAAGTCTTTCAGCACTGTAGCGCCTTCAGTATTTTGTTTTGGTTACCCATGAGCCATTTTATTGGTCCCAAGAAAAATATCTGACTTCAGGAATTAAATACTGTCTTTCTTTAGCCCATTACGACTACGACGCTATTCATAGTTTTGGTACCGCCACGTTATTTTACACAGCTCAGGGAAACGTTATCGTAGTGAAGTGGTTTACCGCCTGAGAGAGAGAGAGAGAGAGAGAGAGAGAGAGAGAGCATTGTTAGTATTTTATTCATATTGTTGCAAGTCTGTGGAGAAAGAAAAACAGTCTATAAGCCAAAACAGAGCCTGCAAGAACTCGCTTAATCTGAAATGATTAATTTTTAATGAATTTTCATTTTTTAAAATATAATAAGTAGAGAATTAAAGACCACCTCAGTAGGTCATTATACACTGAGCTGTCTTCTTATCCTCTTCATTATAATTATTTCCCTATTTTATTCTTACCACCGACAGATAAGTTTATTTATCTTAACAGCCACATCTCTTAGATGAAAGAAAAGGCAGTGTCAAAGAAAAATATTACACCTTAACATTTTCTTCTATGCTCTGTACCTCGTATTAAGATTGTCATGGTTTGCATCAGTAGCTTATAAAAGAATGTTTTTGCAGAATAAATCGCTCAGGAAGAGGAGTCACGAAATCCCCAGTCACACAAAATATGAGCTTAAAAGCAAGTTCATATCCGTTGCCTGTGGTGGTGTGAGGTGGTTGTGATTATGCTGATTAGGCTGATTAGGAGCAGACCCAACCCCACACACACCTCTCACTCTTGGGATTAGGGTAGTGGAGAGAGAGAGAGAGAGAGAGAGAGAGAGAGAGAGAGAGAGAGAGAGAGAGAAATTCAGTAAGCTAGTTATTACTATATATGAAACACTTGATCTCACTCACTGTCCCCCCAAGGTATTTCATTACGGCTTTTTTTTTTTTTTTTTTTAAGGTCTGTTTTAATGATTATTCGAAGCACAGAATCTTAAACATGCTTTCTCTTCTTAAGGAAAATATGACAAAAATCTTCATTAGTAGGTGTCATGTTCACCGTCCTTCATCCAGGCCCTGATATTCCTTTTCCTGCCACTCCTTACCAACCCAGGTTGCACTTTGTTAGTGCTAAGTAGCAGCATTCATTTTTCAGCTTATGTTGACACCTTTATAAGAGAAATATATCGTTAGAATCTTTTGATATGCTCCTTCTTGAGTATACTCGGATATCTGATTAATTTATTCACTTGCTACCCACAGAAAGTAGGTTACGTTTGAAATGTGGTTTAGTGATTTCTCAGAGCGCATGCGTGTTTTAGGAGAACCAGAGATAGTGGGGTCGTTGCTGGATGCTGCCCTTAGTCTGTCATTAGCAAAAAATAAAAGCAGGCATTGTGTACTATCTGTTCCTCTATGACCAATGAGTTCATGACCTTTTACTTGAGTTCACTGCTAATGTTTGCCGTTGTTATGTATTACAATCATCATTTTTTTATCAACAAACCTGAATTACCTGTTATACGGTACTAGCACGTCAGATGAAGATTATACAGAAACATGGTCTTCTGAGACTTTACAGCAACAGTTAAACATTGTCAGGCTGCCCAAACTTAGGACATAAAACTGTAAGGTTGTATGTGTGTCTTGTTTCTACTGCGCAGTCAGTATAGTAACGAATTTCTGTGTAAGTCAGCTGTTAAGACTGCTGGGTCAATAGAAACACGTATAGAGATTAATCTTGAGTGTACGTGGAAGATATTCAAGTTTACATAGTTTGCAGTATCTACACTTGGGTTCACATGTTCAGAGATATTTGTGTCCTTGATTCTGCACCTTTACCTGACGGATCATTAACGTCTTCAGTCCGAGGACGTCTTATGCACAGTCCTCGAGATATTGACACAGATTATACCCTTTTTCCCTATTACAGTAATTTCGTTGTATAGTAAATGATGGTATAGAGGAACTGTTCAAGCTTCATGTTCATTTCTGCTTTTGAAAATAAAACTTGTCTCAGCTCGAGGACGTTATTTTTACATCGTTGCTGCTGCCAGACGGTTTGCTTCAGACTGTGAGAGACTTTGGCCTGGAAGGATTAGATGTAGCCTTCACTAACCCCTTCACTACGAGGGCCTTTCCAAAAGTAAATAAAAATGTTTGTCGTGGAAAAAAAAGATATCTCGTCAGGAGGGGACTAACTGCACCGTCCCCATTTTGTATAGATTATTCTTACTTCTGTCAGGTGATTTTAATTAACATAGCAAGAGTTCCCCAAGTAGTGTGGGACATAAGGAAGGCCATATTCAACCCCTTCAGTTCGAAAAGTCTACCCTCAGCCTAAATGAAAATCATTAAATAAGAATATGCATGACGTCCTTGGCCTGAAGGGGTTGAGGTAATAATTTATATGTATATATATATATATATATATATATATATATATATATATATATATATATATATTTATTTATCGTTAGATAGATAGATAGATAGATAGATAGATAGATAGATAGATATATATATATTTATTTATTTATCTCCATTGTCTAACGCCGCATCATGTAAGGGGTTAAATTAATATCTGTTTTTAATTACACTGTCCCCCACTTGTGACTCAGGAGGAATTATGTGTCGTTTCTGGCATCCATAAATTGTGTGGATATTGGTGTGTGGGTGTTGTGTCAGACAGGTGCCACCGCTGCCTTCATTAATATCAGCCCTGGCAGTGTGCCTCTTGGAGTGGCTGGCTGTGTGTCGGTCTGTAATAATGAAATAAAGACTCTCTGCATCTGTCTGTCAGTCTCATTAATGTCATGTCTGTCTGTATGCCTCTTTGCCTATGTGTAGGACTGGAGGTAATGACGGTGAAAAGATGGATGGAATGGAAGGGAGGTGTACTGTGTGTGTGTGTGTGTGTGTGTGTGTGTGTGTGTGTGTGTGTCATTAATCACATCCTATCTGCATATCTGTCTGTCTGTCGGTTTGTCTTCTGTCGGTGTCTGTCTCATTTACATCATCCCTGTAAGTATGCTTGTTTTTCTTATATCCGTTTGTCTGTCTGTCTATGTTTCTCTGTTTTTATCTGTGTGACTGTCTGTCTATTTATTTACTGGCTGTGGGTGTATGCGTGTTTGTCTCGTTTGTGTAAGTGTGTGTCTGTCTGTTAGTGTGTGGATGTTGTGTCAGTAGTGGAGGACATGCTGTCTCTATTTATCATACCTGTGTCCGTATGTCTTTCTGTCTGTTAGGACATTTATCAGGTCTCTGTCTACCTGCCTGTTTTTCGTGAGTGATTGTTAATTTATCAGGTCTCTGGCAGCCTGTTTATGTTTGATTATCCGTCGGTTCATCAAGGTGTCTGTCTGCCTACTTTGTCTTTGTCCGGATGTCTGGTGGTTCATTCTGCAGGCCTGACTCTCATCTATAACCATTTAGTGATGTAACCACATCTCTGATGTGTTTGGCAGATGTACGAATTGTACCTCATTAATACAGCAACGTCTCTTATTTTTCATTCGTTCTGTCGCCAGACGATTTTAATCAGCCCAGTCGAAGCCTCCTATTGTGGATACAGTTTGGAAAAAGTAGTATTTCAAAAAATATGTCGTAAAGAAACAAACAGATTGTCGAGACCTCCAGCAGCCAAGCACATTAACTTTGGAGGAATATTCCGATTTTCGGTGCACATTTCCTACATTAAGAAATTATTCTTCATATCTTTTCTCTGTCTCATATATAACGCTTAATGCAAAGAAAAATATCGGGCTATGACAAACAACACGTAGGTGGAAAGCTTGCGATGCATTGTACACACTCTTTATTATTGATTTTCTTGTATCTTATAAAACGTAAAAAAAAAGAGAAAATCGAAAAATCGAAGTTTGACGACACATCAAGGTGGTGGAAAGGTTGTAATGATTGATATGCCTCTTTTATATTTATGAGTGTTTTATCATTCTTTACATACCTAATTTCATAATACAAAGAAGTGTCGGAGTTTGATAATACATGTTTTTTCCACCTCTTTCCCTACCTTTCAAAACGCAAACAGCAAAGAGAAAGAAGTTTGGCGACACCTCTGAAGACGTGCATCTCCTTTAGCCACACGTCTGCCACTCACTTACCGTACTTACTCTGTCTGCCTCCCTTTCCCTGTCACCCTGTCTGCTACACCCTCGCTGTCTGCCAGTCTCCCTATCACCCTCTCTGTCATACTCCTCTCCCTGTCATCCTGAGTGCCACTCTCACTGTCATCCTATCACACTCACCCTGTCGTCCTGTCTGCCACTCACTGCCACCCAGTCTACAACTTACTGTCACCCAGCCTACTACGCGCACTATCACCCTGTCTGCCACTTTTGTCCCCCTGTCTGCCGCTTTCACTGCCATCCTGTCTGCCTTTCACTGTCACCCATCTCCCACTCTGCCACTCTTGTTTTCCATTCTCACTGTCACCCTGTCTGCCACTCTTGCACTCTCATTGTCACTCTCTCCCACTCTATCACCCTGCCTACAGTTGCCACTATCACCCATCTCACTCTTCCTGTCACTGTCTGCTACTCACACTGTCACCCTGTTTCTCACTATCTCTGCCACCCTGTCCCTCACCCTGTCCCTGTCACCCACTCTTCCTGTCACTCTCCCCCCGTCACCCCACCCGCACACAGGCCTGTCAGCTCCCAGTCTCTCGCCATCTTCCTCCCTCTCCCCGCTATCTCTCGCCAATCTCCTTTTAATATTCTCAGGTTGCCCATATCGTCGTCCACATTGTCTCCCCATCTCAGCCTTGCTCCTCCACGCGGTCCTAGGTGTTTGCCCTTAGGAATAACATGTGACGCGTTGCTTTTAACATTTGCTGATGACGCGGCCCGCCCATCTTTGTCTCTTCGTGTTTGTTGCGTGTATATTATTTAGGAACACAATTGGGTTCAATCTCGGTGCGGTCGCTTGTTTTCAAATGCCTCCCCAGCATCGAGGGACCATGACAAGTGAAGTGCGGAAATAAAAGTGTTCGTGGGCTTCCTCTGTCGTTGTAATTTGCTTTGCTGTTCTCTGTTTAACTTGAGAAGAAAACGCATCATAAAAAATGTTGTGGAGCTCCATTTATTATCACAGGTTGCTGTTGTATTGTCTTATTATTCTTGATGTACCGTAGTAATGAAAATATCAGAACCAGGATGTTGTGGAGCTTGCACTATCATTTTCAGTGCCTTCCTTGTTTTCATCAGGCAGCAGTGAGAGAAGCACTCAAAACTAGTTATTATTTTGTGTGACTTAAAACATCTTCACCAGTTACTGTATTAATGTTTTCTGTTAACCAAAACAGAGATGCAGTAAGACTAAATCAGTTGGGGAGTTTACTTCATTATCACTATTAGCTTTTTTCCTCTTGTTTTCAATTCACCATTGTAAGGGAATCACGAAAATAAGAAATACTGAAGGATTTCGTAACTGAAAATTGCATTCGAATTCCTCTTGCTTTACTGCAAGAGAAATGCCAAATGATTTTTTTGCAGGGCTTACATTATCATTGCAAGTTGCTTTCATATTATCGATTAACTGTAACAAGAGGAACACCAGAATTAAATGCTGAAGCATCTCATAATTACCAGTTGCTTTTACATTGCTCTTGATTTACTAAAGCGAGAAAAGCACCAACTGCAACACAGAAATATAGAGATAAATAAAAAAGATAAATTGTAGAAGAATACAAAATAAAACCGATTAAAACGCCGTGACTGCCATTTATTTTCATGCTCTTCTAAGTTCGCCAGCCTACAGGTCATTATCTTGCAGTATATTACCTGAAACCGCTTCCTGTGAGGGGCGGCCGGACACACACACACACACACACACACACACACACACACACACACACACACACAGGTATTTTCTCCCTCCTTATTAACCATCACTGTACCCATAACACGCCACCCTCCCTCATGCACCGGCCTGTCTTATCCCAGATAGTCCGTGATCTGCCACGTCCTCCTTCCAGCCCCACACGATCATTGTTTCATACAGTTTATACACGGGTTTGACAGTCCTGTTATGAATGGAATATGTCGGAACTTCTTTCATTATTTCATTTATT
>NC_137047.1:18997454-19132454 GCF_032717465.1 Coenobita brevimanus
GTATTTGCTACCGATCGCCCTCCTCTCTCCCCCACCTCTTCCTCGCCGCCTAGTTCCTCGGCCCGCTCCTCCCTTCACCTCGCTCTCTCGCTTTCCTTCTTTATGTCACTTTCTTGTTCTCATCAGAGTGCATATAATTTTCTTTGATTTCCTTCATTGCGCGCGCACACACACACACACACACACACACACACACACACACACACACACACACACACACACAGATTGCTTGATAGATATAGACACACACACACACAAATATATATATATATATATATATATATATATATATAGATATATATATATATATATATATATATATATATATATGTGTGTGTGTGTGTGTATGTGTGTGTGTATTTATGTATTATGTGTATTATGTGTATATGTTTACACACATACATACACCTTGATGCATAGTTTTCTGTAAGTCAGCATATTTGCATGACCTCTGGCAACAAGTATTGTTTTAGTACCACTTAATCAAACAGACTTCATCACTGTGCAGTACATTTTTTTTTTTTACGTGTCCGACTCTGGACAAAGGCTTCAGGGCCTATTTCCAAGTCCCAGTGGTCCTCCTTGGGGCCCAGTAGTCCTCCTTGGGGCCCAGTAGTCCTCCTACATCTCCACGTGTCACTACTACGGCGCTAACACCCACCATCCATATTGAACACATGCTAGGGCTGTCTCATAAAGGACTGGTGTACTGGTATTAGCGGGGGTACTTTTATAACATATCGCCGGGTCATCTGGTAGATCAGAAAAGTCTGCTTTTTATGAAATCCAAATCCTTAAACTGTTCCCTGCCTCAGCCAGGATTCGAACCTGGGCCCATTAGGACTGCAGGCCGCCTGTCTACCGATTCTGCCACCGCCTCCCCCATTATTTTGAAACTTAGGATGCCTTTGGTTAACATCATGTGACTTAGTTTCTGAAATGAACAGGAGTTCTGTGTGTATTGCATTCTTTCTGAAGGTTGGTGAGAAACGTTTTAACAAAATATTCATTGCAAATGAAAACTCTCAATGTAGTGCGACTCCTAACTTGAGTGTAACTGAAAATGCCGTTGTTTGACAAAGCCTTTTTTCCTACTCCAAATAGCTTAATTTTCTGCCTTGATTTTCATGGGAATAAAGCCAGTATATATGCCAGTCGATTATGCCGATCGACTGTTTAGAAATAAAGAAAAATAGTGCCAGTCAAATGAGAATTATTGAAGCTACTCATTCTTGAGTGTCAGGTTATTGGTGGCCGATGGTGTGCACTCGTGGGAGTCTGGCAAGGGTGAATTTCCAGATCTTGGCACCAACTCCCACAATGGAAGTCCTGTCTCCCGGCATCTCCTGGCAATGTTGACCCTACATAGCCAGTCCACCTTTCCTCTTGGCATTTTAGTCATCATGCACCTGTCTCACCATTCACTATACCTGCATTTAATTCTTAGGAGCAATCTTCAACATTACCAAATAACATAGAAGTATTTTGTTTTTCGTTCCCAGGATTTTGGTCCTACGTCAGGTGCTTCTTTACAACACACGACCACTGTCGCTATTACGTCCGCCTAGGAGTTTATGTTTTTGCCGGAAATTTTTTTTTTTTTTTTTTTTTTTCCGTCAGTTAGCAACTTGACTAAAAAAAAAAAAAAGTTATGAACAGATTTGGATGAAATTTTGTGGAAGGGTTTGGCCATGGACCAAGGAAGAAAATTATTGAATTTTGGGACGGATCCGGATTCGGATCCTGAGTATCCCTCACAATATTTCCAAAAGTTCTCTTTGAATTTCAATGAAATTTTGTGGAAAGGTGGGCCATGAACCAAGAAAGAAATAATTATATTTTGAGGCGGATCCGAACCCGGATCCTGTATCAACGGTCCACGGATCCGGATCCGGGTACATTTTAATGATAGTGGCATTAGCGGAGGTATGCACTCTCTGTGTGCTTTCTAGTTTTTCCATGTTTCGTTTCGCTTCGTCGTGTACATATAAAGATCTTGTGTTAATTTTTATTTCTTTGAAAGATAGTTTATAATGTCGTCCTTTTTATATGTGTATTTCATTGGTCATTTTCTTTTTTTTTTAATCCATATATCTGCGTTTTCAGTGTGCAGTTCCCGTATATAGTTAATTCTCTCTCTCTCTCTCTCTCTCTCTCTCTCTCTCTCTCTCTCTCTCTCTCTCTCTCTCTCTCTCTCTAAAATATAGGTAGATAGGTAATTGTGTGTGTGTGTGTGTGTGTGTGTGTGTGTGTGTGTGTGTGTGTGTAAGAGTATTATCATTTTTCCCCAACTTTGGCAACTTTGTCATCTTTGACAGTATACAAAGGTTTGTGTCAATATTAGACATTCCGGCTTTGTCAGTACATTAAGAACTTGACCATCCTATTAAAAGGAGAGAGTAGTAGTATTTTCTGTTTTATTATGTGTCATTACATCTCAACTGGCTACCATTACACGACATCTTCAATAATGCTAATACGAAACCGTTATTTTAGCTTCTTGCTGGGCAGGTTATGGTTGTGATTTTTTTTATTTTAGAAGTACAGGTAGTAAACGCTTTTTCATTATGAATGTAGATTCATCCTCTATAAAGTGTTCATGAAATAAACAAGATCAATGTTATCCAATGAATTCATGGTTTGCCGGTAAGGATTATCATTTTGAAGTTGGCCATTATTTCTTTATTCTGGAATTCCGTGGCTGTATGCAGCCATACAAGAAAGGGTAGTAAAATTTTTGTAACGGTTTTCAAGACCTGTATTTAAATTTAACAGTGAAATTACAGTATAGTACATGTATTCAGTGCCTTCATCGGTATAGGAAAGCCAGTACATACCGTACCAGTTTCTGCATTAGCACCAAATGTTCATGATAGAGTAAGTTACTGAAGGTTACCCATTACTAAAGATTGTCTGGCTGTGTATATGTGGAGAGAGAGAGAGAGAGAGAGAGAGAGAGAGGTGAATGGATGGATGTTGCGATGTTGAAGTGTAAGTGTATTTAGATATATGATTAACAGCAGCAGCAGTGGATGCCAGCACATATTGCAGCAGCATCCAGTTTTCACCTGTTTCGTTGTGATTCCTCCGACCTGGCTTAGTAAGGTGTCAAGGTGCCTTTCACTAAATGGCACTCGAGATTAATTTTGAGACAGGTTCTTCACATACAGAATTGAAAGTAGCTTACTGTTATTTCATACCTTAGCAATATCCCTTCCCACCATCTTTCAGCACATGCATAACTACATGCTTTCTCTAATTATCTGATCTGTTCATTCATGCCAGGCAGCTTTACCTGTCCACCACAACCAGACATTTACCAGCCAACCATTTTCTTCCATCAGGCTCGATTTGGCTGTAGAATACTGTCATGTCAATTACCTCCAAATCCTTCTCGGTTTTTTACAACCTACATTACTTTTCCACATAATTACTAGTTTTTCTGTGGGTGTTTTTCAAGTGGTTTTCATCGTTGTCTTTCTTTGCTGTTCGAATCATATCTTATCACTCAACGGCCAAAGACTCTTTACAGCTTTTCCATCTGACTGTGCATTCTTTATATATGTCCTTTTTTTTTTTTTTTAGCCTGGTGTTCATTATTATGCTTGGATTACATTTGTTGATCTCTATAGAATGTTACTCGTACACCACCATTCCATATTACTGAGGTGTTCGTCTTAGCTGTAAATATAATGATAGTACTTTTACGTTCATTCTGCTTCCAGTCGCGAAAATTAACTTGGATCATTCTAAAGACTAAAAAATTATTCTCTAGTTTGTACACTGAACTGTATCCTTATAACCAAGCACGTTCTGTGTTCTCAGTTTCCAGCATAATTATCTTAGGTTTAACATACCACCAGAATTCTGTATATTGCTTTCATTTATTTGTCGAAATTTTAAAAATTATTCATTGATCTCTTTAACTACAAGGATTTCTCTGGACTGAAGAAAATGTGTCCCAGTTCCTCTCAATAAACTTAATGGCGAAAAAAAAAAAAAATAACCTCGGTAAGAGAAATATAGTTCTAGCTTTGAGTTGAGAAATTTATTCATTATGTGTTGTCCGGTTCAAACCTATTCATCAGAAACCTGACAGTTTAAAAGATTATCATCTTAGGAATGCTGGCACACGAATGGCAGGAATAATGTTTAATATCGCGTGGATGCACAAAATGAAAATTTACTGGGAAACGGAAAAGAAGATATTTGGATATATCTGGTGTCCTGAAATAGTCAATACAGTTTGATCATCATCATCATCATCATCATCATCATGAATTTTTAAGACAAATGGATCTTTTACCTTTTTTTCACGGTGCATACTTCTACTTTTGAAATCAAACGTTTCTATTAATTCTGATATTATTTTCGCCAAGTGTGAATTTGGTGTTCATACACATTCACTACAGTTTAAAATGTCAAATTTGGCCAGTAAATAGTTCGTTTACTGAAGAGGAGGGGAAGCGAAAGAACAGGGAGGGAGAGGGATGAGAAGAAAGGGGAGAGGGGAGAAGGGGAAGGAGGAGGGAGAGGGTGAGATGAAAGGGGAGGGGGAATGAGGAGCAGAATAATGTTAACGCCCCGGTTCAGTGTAACGTCATGAGTGAACTTCCACTGCCCAGCCTCTGGCATGAGTAATTATATTGTTTGTTTACCAAATATAATTAATATCTGGCCTGATGAACTAGTAACAAAGAAATGACCAACCACACGGTCAGAATGGCCAGCATCACGACCCTCCATAAACACACTCTTAATATTTGACCAGGTCGGAGGAATCGACAAGAGTTGACTGTCGCTGCCAGGAAACAGTTGCATATTGTTTGTTGATTGAAGAATGACCTGCTAAGGTGATACTAGTGACTGCATAGCGTAGTGCTGGTGACTCACTGATGGTGATGTAGAGAAACAGTGGCTTGACTGAGATCCATCCGTGTGCTTGTATTTGCTACCGATCGCCCTTCTCTCTCCCCCACTTCTTCCTCGCCGCCCAGTTCTCCGGCCCGCATCTCCCTCCGTCTCATATACAGTGTGTGTGTGTGTGTATATATATATATATATATATATATATATTTGTGTGTGTGTGTGTGTGTGTGTGTGTGTGTGTGTGTGTGTGTGTGTGTGTGTGTGTGTGGAGAGAGAAAGAGGGGGGGAGGGGGAGACGTATATTATTTAAATTGTGTGTGTGTGTGTGTGTGTGTGTGTGTGTGTGTGTGTGTGTGTGTGTGTGTGTGCGTGTGTGTGTGTGTAAAATACCAAATGTAACTGCTTTTATATATTGCTTCGTGAACTAGTATTTTCTACTACTTAAAAATGAAGAAGTCTGCTACTTTTTATCTTTGCATGGTATATTATTAAGATCACCGTGTGAAGATTTTATTTAAATGAAGGTAAATCCTCAAACACCTGTCTCACAATTTTTCACCACACATGAGTAATGTCGGAATAAACAAAATTTTTATCTTTGTTTTTCGAGATAAAGTTAGTGGGTGATTAATTATGTAACTTTTATCATTTTCTTTCATCTTACCTCATACTAAAGTCCAAAGTTAATTTTCAGTTTTTTTTTTTTTATTCGTCCGTAATCTGTTATTTTTAGAAGGAGAACAGCCACAAGTGCTAATATATCCAGAACATATAATTTAAAAGTAACCCTTGTATGGCCAGAACAATTTTAATTATCTGTTATGATTCACGCAAGACGATATTATTCAGCAGTCAGTATTCGGGACATGAAAGAGAAAAGGATTATCATAAAACTGCAGCAAATCTTGCTTGAGTGATAAAAGGGTCATTTAATTGCCTTTGCCCATCTGTCTGCATAATCTGTCTACCTATCTTTCTGTTCTATTTGTTTATCTATCTGTGTGTCTGTGCCTGTCTTTGCCTGTTTATCTCTCTGTCTATCTATGTCTAATCAGTATCTATCTCTCTGTTTCGTCTGTCCTTCTTGCCATCTGTTCGTCTTTCTTTTTATCCACATATCATATCTGTTGCCTGCCCCCATATAAAGCATGTTAGGGGTAGTCTCGACAAAAGAAATTCCATACTTTCTTGTCCCTACTCAGCAAAGATCCCTCCTACTCCTCCTCCTCCTCCTCCTTCTCTTACCACGACGCATCACCCTGCCCCATAAATTCTCCTGCCTTATCTCTCCACCTTCTCCTCGGGCTTCCTCTCCTGCTCCTCCAAGACACCCCAGTATCATAAGCTCACCTGTCAGTCTCTCACTCTTCATTCCCTTCATTGGCCACACCACGTAAACCCTTCAGTCCGATGATCTATTTTTTATTATATTTCTGACACTTTCAGATAGTTTTATATATTTTGAGATTTTTTTTTTTAATGGAGAGGTTAGGTGTTGGCGTTATTTACACCATTAGTAAAAGATGCGTCTAAAATGCTGCATATGATCGTCTGGGGTCGGCAAAGAATATTCTATAAATGTCTCCTAACTGAAGGATTTGGTGTATTTTCTCTTTATCACACTAAATCACCTGAGTCTAATACTGTACATAGTTCTCACGAATCCTTTTCATTTATCTATCTCCCCTTCAAACACATCAGAGTATTTTTCATCCTCTTATGTCACTTAGTTTTCACAATTATTTCATTTGTCTTTCAAGATTCAGTCGCCTTTCACTAATCTTTTCATTTCTTTATCTGTCCATCATCCACCTCATCGAACTTCTCTCCATTTATCTTTTACATCAGTATTCTCTACAACAAAATTCTCACTAACCCTTTCGTTTGTCTGTTTATTTTTTCGTGTCACTCCACAGACACTTTCTAGGCATCTTGCTTCGGTCTGTGTTCCTCATGCATCGTTCATTCTCCACTGTTTCATCGCTTCCTTATTTTACAACCACGAGACGATTTTATTTTGCTTCGAAGAGGTATATTGCTGTGAACATGCTATAAAAAGGTCTCCACAAAACCCTTCAGCTTAAAGTGGTCTCAGTTAAGTGCAATGGATCGTTCATCGGTGGCAATACTCTTCATTAATACGAAAGACGCCCTGGAGATGAAGTGCTTTACGTTAACATTGCTATTACAGTAATTCACAGTAAGTTAATGATTTCCATGCTCCCTAACGAGGTAATTAAGCTTTTTGCAAATGTGACTTGCTCTGCTAACTAGGCGGAGTTTGGTATAATTTTTTTTTTTTTTTTTTTTTTTTAGATTGTGTTGGAGGCTGGACTTCGTTACGGAATGTGAATATATAGAGAGATTTTGAAATTATAATTCTTCTTCTATAAATGACAAAATACTTTCTTATTTACTAGAAGAAGAAGTAGAGAGTGCGTAGTTATAACAACGAGACTTACTGGCATTGTAAGTCTATTCACATGTAGGGCAGGTTATTAGTTTATACTGTCTAGTTATTTAATGGGTAGATTAAGTGTGACTTACATTGCATGATGACTTTCAGCAGAATTGTGCCTTACCAAAACACTCAGATTTTAGCAGTGTCATGAGGATGAGGATGATATCAGGTTTGTGTTTATCAGCATCAGCACTGGAAGCAAACAGGTGTTACCGCTTCCTTTATTATTCACCGGCCTGTTTGTAGCTAACCAAGCTAAGTTTTCTAGCGAATTTCCTTTAGCATTTTGCAGGTGAGGCGAACTGTGCTAGATATTGCAGATACAGTGCAGTAAACTGCTGATTGTTTTCTATCAGAAAAAAATGTTATTCAAAACATCAGCTCCTAAAATCCTTACACATCCTGCCTTGCTGCTCCTAACTGTGTCATTTACTAGCTGACAGTAGAGACAATTTGACTTGTTCACCTTAGCCAACAACACAACTAAACATGCAGTGTTTCACCAAGCTCAGTTTAGCTCTTGAGTAGTGGTTTATCGCTATCACCTCCACACCTCTCTTAATTTATTATACATTACCTTGTCTCATTTGCACAAGTCTTCCTCTAAATGCTCTTTCCTGTGGTTTAATCAAATTTATTTCAGCTCATCTTTCATTATAGTTAGCCCAAAACTCTCCCTCTTGCTCAGTTTTTATAATTTGCCATGTTCTGCAGTTATGTGAACCTTAAGTTTATTTTGCTTCGACTGGGTTACTTATTCACTGAATATATTGTTCATACGTTCTACATTTTAATGTATGTATTTATATTTTATCAGGTATACTTGTATCAGGAAATACTGTCTCGGCTTTCTGCTTGCCGCTTCAGACAAGCCTCTTTTACTCTGAAGGTTTATACTTTCGCAGTTTAACACTGAAAACTGTCCCTTTGGAGCAGTTTCTCTGTTTCTCACAATAGCTGAACGTTAATAGCCAACAAAGATTTTAAATTGCTTTAATTTATGTGCTGTATTAATACAATATTCTTGCATTTTATTACTGATGCATATCATATTTGTCTTCCACCATGAAGAGAACTACTGTAAATCTTTGTTTGGAGTAGGTACTGTGTGCATCTTTCCTTTTCTAACTTACTGGTTCAAAAACCTGGATGCTAACAAAGTCCATAGAAAGCAAAGCTAGCATTGTTCAGACAGAAACGGAAGATGTTGTCAAATATTACCTGGAGGATTAAATGGCAAGGAGGTTCATGAAAAAGGACCAAAAGATATAAAAGACAATATTGCCACAAAAGTAGGAGTGGAAATTAGACGAGTCTTGCTTTTTGTAAACAGGTAACTAGTTGAACATCTGTGGAAATAATGGATGTTTAGAAACAAGTGTACCAGGATGAAGTAGGATGAAGGTTTAAAATCCGTAAATATCCCGGCGCCGGGTCAGACAGGTGTAACACAAATAAGCCAAGAGTGAAGGAAACTGGAAGAAGCCTTTGTTCTGTTATGGTTTGACGTAAGCTGATTACAGGGGAAAAAAAAAAGTTTTATAATTTTCTGAGTAAAAATGCATGGAATGACTATGATGATAATGATGATGATGATGATGATGATTATTATTATTATTGTTAGAAAACCTAATTATCAGTCTGTGATCTATAAAGATGTGAACTTCGAGGTTTATACAACGCTACTACAGTATTAGAAATGTGTGCCAGACTTAACCAGCAAGTAGTTTGATGAAGGGGAGAGTAAGAAAGAGGAAAAAGGAATGAAGAAGGGTGAGATGAAAGGGGAGGGGGAAGGAGGAGAGGAATAATGTTGGCGCCCGGGTTCAGTGTAACGTCATGAGTGAACTCCCAGTGTCCAGCCTCTGTTGTGAGTAATTATAATGTTTGTTTACTAATTACAAATAATACCAGGCCATTGATGGACCAGTAGCAGTGAAGTGGCCAACCGCAGCGCCAGAATGGCCAGCATCACGACCCTCCATGAACACACTCTTAATATTTGATCAGGTCGGAGGAATCGACAGGAGTTGACAGTCACTGCCGGGAAATTTTTGTATATTTTTGGTTGACTTGAGATTGACCTGCTGAGGTGATACTGGTGACTGCATAGCGTAGTGTTGGTGACTCACTGATGGTGATGTAGAGAAACAGTGGCTTGACTGTGGTCCATCCGTGTGCTTGTATTTGCTACCGATCGCCCTCCTCTCTCCCCCACCTCTTCCTCGCCGCCCAGTTCTCCGGCCCGCTTCTCCCTCCAACTCCCTCCCATTATGTACATAGGTAAATAGAAAGATTGATACAGATAGACTGATAGACAGATCAATAGATAGATCGTTAGATATAGAGATAGATCGATAGATATATAGATATAGATAGATCGATAGATGTAGATATAGGTAGACAGATAGGTAGATATAGATAGATAGCTAGATGAAGTTTTAGCGATTGTTTATGCAACAGTCATTTGGTATAACAATTGATGTACATTCCCCCTTGTTAATTAATGAGGCTGTTGCAATAAGAGATTATTATCCAGTGATACCTATTTTGCTTAACCATTCCTCTTGCAGATATGTGTGAATTTGATTTTGGATGATGATGATGATGATGATGATGACTTTTGTAATTAACTGTGTTGGTTGTGGGGTATAATGTTATGTTATCCCTCTAAAACAATCATTATCTCTGAGGGAAGCTAATTGGTTGCTGCAAAACTGTTAGATGAGGAAAATCCCTGCCAGCTCACCCTTTATTTTTTTCACCAAAACCTTAAGACTACATAAATATGTCGTTGGAAGAGCAGTCCATAATAATTTAATAACTTTCCCAAGGTAATCAAGAAGCGAAGTAATGAAACCTGCAGAGGCCTTTGTTTCTTTTTTTTTTAATCAATAATCTGAGAAAAATGGAGCTGGCAAACACACCAGTATTTCTAGTGCATAACGTTTTACATTACGTATTCGGTATAAGACATTAGAGCGGAACTTGGAAGTTTTCCCCTTTAATACGATGACGTCTTTTCGCATTTATTCTTGTTGCTACCAGGTGATATTATTTAGTACAGAAGAGCACCCACGGCGATAAGGAATTAATATAGACTATAGGCTACTTAATATTTCAGCTCCAAAAGTATAATGTGAATGAATCGTCTAAGTAGGAAATGGGGAAAAATTACGTCAGCTTATTGAGGGGTTACCCAAATCTAACGTGCAGGCATCGACTGACTGTCTGTGTATCTATCTATTTATCTATCTGTCTGTCTGTCTGTATCTATATCCATCGTTATATCTATCGATCGATCTCTCTGTCTATCTGTATATTGCCCTAGCCACATCCATAAGGAAATGCCTCGACAAAAGGATCTTCAGTCATTTCTGTCCCTGCTCGTCAGCGACCCCTCCTCCCACGACACGCCGCCCTGCCTCATAAATTCTGCTGCTTTATGTCTCAGTCTTGCTCTTGCTCTGCCTCTCCATCGCCTTCCAACCATCCAGCGTCATAAGCGTTTTTTAGTCTGTCATTCTCCATTCGCTCAGATGACCGAACTGTCTCGCCCTATTTTTGTTTATTCCACTGTATCAACCTCCACACAAGGTTGTTCAGAGAAGGATATTAGCTTACAGTCAGCGACACAACACTTACTGAAATGCCCTCTCATCGCGAGGTTTTAATTAGCAATTGCCATTACTGAAGTTTTTGATTGCATATTCTTCCTCCTTAAATGAGGTCCTGCTGTACACCATATTCTTCATAAATCCTTTCATTTGTTGACCTGCCCTTTCATGTCTCTCAAGAGGCATTTTTGAGCTAATTTGTTGCGACAGTTCTCACTCTTTATCTGTGTCTATGCATCACTGCTTTACGTTGGTACTGCATCTAATATCTCGTGCAATAGTTTTTTTTTAACTCATGCTTTCATGCCTTGTAACCCGAAAATCAAAATGCTTAAGCGTTTTTGGAAATGTGACTGACAGTTTTTTTTTACTAAGTATATAGTATTGGTGTGTAATAAATAGTTGTGGAGCATTAATAAAACCTGAACTTATTCTCTTAAAAGCAGTTGATAAAGAAATCCACTTTTCCATAAACTGGGATATATACTGTGTATGTGTGTGTGTGTGTGTGTGTGTGTGTGTGTGTATATATATATATATATATATATATATATATATATATATATATATATATATATATATATATATATATATATTCTCTTCCTATGCTTTTCTAAACGCTTTTTTATTTTTTTTCATCTTTCACCGACACTAAAAGTAAAATATGTAGTTACTGCATTGTTTAGGCCCGGTGCGGCATGTATTTTGTCGTGATATTCTGTACTTACTCATTACCATTTTGATCAGCATTGTATGACTGCCTAGAAACCGTTGATTATATTTCACTTAAAAGCATTTTAAACTACATGTCTCTCTACAGCATCTGGTTAGTCAAATTTTGCTGTGCATTCTTCATTTGAAAGATAATTTAACTTAAAAATTAGTTCATGTGGACCTTGCCCTGATTATGTGTAATGTATAAAAGAAGAGTAAAAAACATCTTTGACGTGATAAATACGAAACCACTGGTTGCATTACCAGTATTGATTAAAATCAGTGCCATATTAATGATAACAATATACACCGGTATCACTGAAACTTAAGTTATTAATTTGTCCTACGTTTTAATATTCCACCAGGTAAATCGAGTGTTATAATACAATTTTACAGCTGGATGCCTTATACTCACTGTTGAAATAATATTCTGTTTACGTAGCATTACTAATACGTGACAAACTTAACCAATCAGCAGTTGGTGGTGACTGAATGAGGAAGGGGAAAGAGGGAAGAGGGAGGGCGAAGGGTGAGATGAAAGGGGAGGGGGAAGGAGGAGGGGAAAATGTTAACGTCCGGGTTCAGTGTAACGTCATGAGTGACCTTAGACTGTCCAGCCTCTGTTGTGAGTAATTATATTGTTTGTTTACTAATTATAAGTAATATCTGGCCAGTGATGGACCACTGGCAATGAAATGACCAACCGCAACGCCAGAATGGCCAGCATCACGATGCTCCATAAACATACCCTTAATTATACGACCAGGTTGGAGGACCTGAGAGGAGACGACAACCATTCCTGATATATTGTATATTGTATTACCGAGTTAAAATTGGTGAGATTGCTGCTGTCGTAAATTAAGAATATCCTTTGATGTTAAAGATAAAGAAATCCCTGTCTACTAATCTATGATGTGTGTAGAATACTGCTTAGCACAGATTTATGCCGACATAGGCAATCTATATTATAATGATCCGATTTCTGGATGTTTGTTGGCTTGTTTGTTACCGCAGCACAGCAAAAACGGCGCGACGTAACGCAGTTTTTGTTAGAGCAAGGTACCGTTAGAAAGCTCTAACTTGAAGAATAACACAATTTCCAGTCCAATCAGGCCACCGGTTTCCGAGTTATGACTAATTTCTGGCCTTTTGACATCGAGCGGAGACCGCTGAAGGCGGTTTTTAATCGAGTACCTGTAAAGAAAGATTTCGGTTGATTTTTTTTTTTTTTCGCTCACTGTGTACCCATATTCTAGTGATGCTTTACTGAGGTTTTTTGATAGATCGGCAGTAGTAATGAAGGCCACATTTGTAATAGATTTTCTGCTCAAGCGGCGGACGAAACAACACAACTGGTTAATTTAATATAAGTATAACTGCAAGTCTGTGTTACTCCACACCCATTGATAAGGATTTATATCAGACGTTTACTCAGGTACAACAGACAGATTTTGACCTCTCCACTCTCAACATCCCCACCAGTTATTTTCACCAAAAGTGTCACAGCAAATCCTCCATTAGTTAAATTATCGACCGACTTTTTGCTCTCTTTTGTTTTTTGTTTTTTTTATATCTATTCCCGTACAAAGTTTCTTGCGATTAATTTCAGGCGAGTATTCAAGATTTCCTTAGGCGATTTGGAGTCTGAATGAGGACTAAAGACGCCTATATCAGATTTTGTCCCCTGATATGCTACAAATATGTAAGATTATGAGAATTATAGGATAAATATGCTTAACCTTTTACAGTTGCCTTTTTCTTATCATTCTAACAGAAAATTGGCAATAAAAAAAATCATAATGTGGCACCATATAATGTAAATCCGGTGTCCTGTCAGCAGCCCTCCCTTGCACTGATCCTTCCCAAACCTTAATAACACATTGCCGCACTAGCTATAGTCTTTTCTTTTCAGAAACTACAGAAATTGTTTTATGTATGAAGCCTGTATGTTTATTTATTTTTTTTTTCTGAGAAAGTGGTGTGCTACTGTAATATATTTAATAGCTGAAGGAGGGGGCTGGTACTCTCCTGTCTCTTGTATTTTTTGTCTTACAGATTTCGTCTATAAATGTCGTACTTTTACAGACATGCGTATGTGTACAGAGTGGATAGAATAACAAACAATGTGATTTGTGGAAGATTTGAAATAAGGAAGTATACTGATAATGAGGGTAGAAGAGTGTGAGATTAGATATGGTCTTATGGATAAAACGAATGTACAGTAGATAGTAATGAAATGGGTACCTTATATGTAAATTTGAAGGTAGAAGGTATGGTTGCCCAAGAAGGAGGTGGATTGATAGGATGAATAGAGTTTTGAGAAAACGAGATGCAAATGTACGAGGATAATGAGTGACAGGGAATCATCACGGCTTTATTTACAGTATACGGAGGAACAACTAACAAGGGTTTAGCACCACTTTTTTTTTTTCGACAATAACTTTATCTAGCAGTCGTAATATAAACACATCCATAAAGAAAAGTACAGAAGAAGAAACTGAAGATGCTTAGGCTTGTGAGATAGCATCCGGATTCCTTGGGCGGAATAGTTTGTTAATGTGTCCTAATTCACTGCGTATACAGTTGATAGTTCTCCCACTTTCGTACTTAATCTTTCAGTGCTTCTGGATTTTACCTCATTCGTCCTCCATGGGTTGAGGCCCTAATCGAGAGAATTTACTAACCCTCAGACCTCAGGTTTTTCATCGCCGAGTAAAATCGTGTGAAATTAGCCAGAATAATGTACAGTACTGTAGGTATGTCGTCTTCTGAGGCTTAAGGGCTGAGATGAACTAACATTCATAATTTTCGAATAGGTAAGCCCATGTGAAATGTAGATCGTTGTTTAGTATATTGTGTCTACTTTGGGTGTTATTTTCAAGACAACGTGAAAGTAAATGTAGAGGAAGATATCTCAGTTTAACCCTCCACCATGATGACGTCTTTTTCCGTTGTATTTATCTTATTCTTTATTTATTTATTTATTTATTGAGGGGGGTGAGGGCTGGGGAAAGGAATCTGAGGGATAAGATACTGACTTCATATGCCCTTCGCAACGCTTAGCTGAATAGAACTGTCCGGTGGTGGCAAGAATAATACGGATGTTCAAGAGGTATTATGAAATCCACATCAGACTGGCTGGGCAGGTAACTCAAGATCACATTCTCATCATTGTGACTCATTTAGTACGATGACGTCTTTTCTTATTTATTTTATTTATTCATTTATTTACCGCATGCCACCGCGAGATGTTATTTAGTTTCTGAAGGACTGTTTCGAAGCAGAGAATTAAGATAGCTTTCGTTCGTTTCTCTGCTGCATTTTTCACAGCAGAGGCTCTCCGGATATTAGTAAAATCGGCTGACGGTGGCAAAATTAACCAAGAATATGGATGATTATGTTGAAGGTGTTGACCCCAGCAGCGTGATCATTCTTTCCTTTCTTTTTTCTATGCCCTTCCTTGCACCGGGCTTTATATACATCTTAAGAACCCCTCGTAGTTAGGGGTTAGAAAGATCATTAAGCCCTCTAATATGATAACGTCTCTCTTTTTACGATATAACCTGCTACCTCCAGACAATTATATTCAGCTGTGAAGAGACTTATCGTAGTGGAGAGAATAAGGTGCACCTCAGCACCACCTCCTTGGTGATTTTTTAACTCCTTTAGCCCGAGGACGTCTTTTCATTTTACTCTTTCTGCCACCAGACGATTTAATTCAGTATAAGAGCCCCCCTCCCCCTGTAATGAAGGGATTATTAACGGCTAGTATCTCTAAATTTCAGCTTCGGTGTGTTCTAAGCCTGAATTAATTCCTCAGGAGAGAGCAAGAACATATTAAAAATGTCGTTCCTAAGCTGTAGGGATTAAGTATTTTACACTTTAGTCCCTTCAATGTAATGGCTAAAATTCCGTATTCTTGTTCCATTAATATAACTGAAAGGTTAAAACCTCTCATACCCTTTCACTGCGCAGGGTAAAGTTAGGTCTATGCCATTTCCTACTTCCAGACGATTATATTTGATTGTTAGAATGCCTGTGTAGCGTTGGGAGTAATAATAATATTTTCTAAGTTATCTCTAGGCTCAAGACTCATTTTTCTTTTTCTTTTTATCAAACTTCACACTATTTTATCCAGAGTCATAGGATCTCCTAGTAGGGACGGTAGCAAAGGTTATATCAAACCTGTCTGTTTCGAAAAGTCTGTCTTAGGAAGAATTCAGTCGTTCAGAGACAGCAAGAATAAAACAGAAATTACAGTAATATCATCGGATCACAGACCTTAAGGTGCCACATGCAAACGATATTCTGGTCAGGAGGAGGTATAAGAGAACGTCCTAAGCTCCTGAGGCTACGATCATTCATCACTTTGTACTCTGTTAATTTACGGTATTGAAGCATTAATTTATGAATCTACTATTGCATTATCTTAACCCCTTCAGTCTGAGGACGTCTTTTCATATTACGCTTGATCTGTTCAGACGATTATACTTAAACTACGAAGATATTTTCCTGTTGGAGCAATTAGCCTTCAATAACCGAGACACAACAGGATCTCTCTTCCCTACGTGGGGTTTGCTTCAGCCAAATATAATCACCGGCCGATGGCTTGAAAAATATACTTAAGTGCGAATGTTTCCGTATACTATAATCTCCATTAATCCCTTCATTTCAGTGGCGTACGGTTTGTTTTATACTGGTTGCTTCCATATAAGTCCATGTAATTAAAAGATGTTCTTGAGTGAGGAGGTTAAGAGGATTATGTATTGCATTTAGTAACATGTTTTGCATTTCTTACTTTCATAGTATACACATTTTTATTCCTTTCATGTTTACTGTATAGCTAAAAATGACTTAGAAGACAGAACATTATCTGATGGTATGTTTGGTGACGCATCTTTATCATTCTGGGAGAAGCTGTATTGCTAGAGTGATACAAACTTGTAACTCAGATACACATCATGAATATAATACCCCCAAAACATTTTTGCACCTGTGGTCGGACTGACTACGGTGCAAATTTCTCGTACCATTTTCGTAGACCTAATGTGAAATATTCTGTGGACGCATTTTAAGGGGCCGAGGGTGCTTCTTGTCACCTGTTACTCAGTGATTTGTTATAAATATTACGCTCTAACATTCCTTAATATGTTTGCATCTTTTAGATATAGAGAAGATTCCATCAGTAACGTAACGCAGGTTATTGAGGTGCAAAATGCAGAATAAATCGCTATAATGAGGAGTTACGAGATCCTCAAAGTCACTTCCATTACGACCCATAAGGTAAAGTGCTATACAGTATAACTCGCAGGCAGTGTATCCATCCTGTGGTTTGAACTGCAGCTCAGATTTCCACGTAATTTCGTGTGAGATATTTTTCAGCTACAAATATTCCATTCCTAGTTTAATAACACTCGGTCATGTCTCACATTCTTCCACACCTGCCCATACTCCTTCACATAGACCTCTTCACCTGTCCACCTGTAGCTGTAATTCTTGTTTGGGATAGAGTGTCTTGAGAGGTGAGGGAGTAAAATGAAGATATGAAAGGGTGTGAGTCGTGACTAAGAGTAATGTTAATCTGGAATGGAATACTGTATAGCGATTTCCATTCCAGATGCTTATATGAGTGTCCCATCACGACGTGTCAGTGGAGGAAAGTGTATGAAGTGCGAAGATTGAATGGGATAAGGAATAAATTAACATCCTGCGAGATAAGGAGTAAGAAAGCTTGTGGACACCAGAATCCAAGGGTGTAAGAGTATATGCCAAGGTGTTTTCGTCATGTGGAGAAAATAAGTGTTAATAGAGTAATGAAAAGGTGTATCTGAGCGAGTGTGAAGGTAGGAGTAAGCGTGGTTGGCCAAGGTGTACAGATATAGTAAATGGTTGTGTGAGAAACGAAGTATGAAGGTTGATTTAGAGACTAAGGAACTGACAGTGGATCGAGGTGTTTGGAAGAGTTTTGTACAAGGGTCTATGACAAGTGTTTGGCACCCCTTGTTTTTGATCGGTGGCATGCTGCTTGTCGGATTGAGTTTAGCTGATATGTAGGCTAATGTGATGCCCGTAAGAGTGAGTGTTTATGCATTTGAGGTGGTCAGGATTCCAAGGGTTTGAATAGTGACTGAATGAGGAAGTGGTTCTTGGTATTAAGCAGACCTTGAGAGAGCTGTCTTTAACGGGGGTTTTCTTTCTCTCAGGACCTAAACTAACTCCATCCTTATGTGGGGAAAGGTCGTGACGATGATGATGATGATGAAGATTTATAAACCTTCAGTACCCATGGTTGTTTTTCCTTGTTTTAGTATTTTATGTTGTTAATTCGTTTTTGTTACTTGTTATTTTCAATAATTTTGTCGTACGCCATTAAATGACCTGACCAGTTGACGCGGCAGACTTTTCCAAAACAGATAATTCCTTTCTGTGTATACTCTAATTCCTTCATACATGTGAGAAATTAATATAACAACATTATTAAGATAATTGTAGAAAATGGGTTACCTCCGTGTGAATGTTTACAGTTGTCTAAAAAATGAGCAAAACAAATATTATTCCCTTAACCAATAGGGTATTTTTATTCTATTTATTTTTACTTGGATATAACAGAGGTGTTAGAGCTGTCTCCATTATTCATCCCGACTTGTGATACCTGGTGGCTGTACTGTCTCGGTGGTTCTCACTAATTAACAAGACGGGTTACAATTGCAATGAACTTTGTTCTCGGGTCTCTACACGCGTTAGAGAAAAAACAAATCTTATACTTTGAGGACTATCTTAATTTATCATCGTGTGACTTATGAAATAGCTGCAATTTTTATTCTTACCTCTCCGACTTATCCACTGACAACAGAGAACGTTTGAACCATCCACCCCAGCCAGTTTCAAGAAATATCATGGTTCATCATTAGCAAACATTTTAACTCTTCCCTCTGGGACTAAAACATTGACTACAGAGAAAGGTTGACCTGTCCGCCTCCAACACGCCACACTGCTAACCAAGCCAGAGGGATTTATCAAAGACTTTATTCAGTATAAACGATAATCCAGTCTCCAAAACATTTAATAATGATCACATCGATTTTTTCGGTATTGTTTCAGCTAAATGGGTGAAGCCATACGTACTGTACAGTATATACAAGCTAGAATATACAAAAATTAGGTTTAAGTGGGTCTGTATGAACGTAGGTCTTTCCCTCGAGCTTATATTTGCTTTAAATCACGGACTATCAATCGAGACCTTCCACATTCTCTCTCTCTCTCTCTCTCTCTCTCTCTCTCTCTCTCTCTCTCTCTCTCATGGAATATCATTCCAGTATCTCTAAATCTCAATTTTTATGCTCTAAATTACGGCATTCAGCATCTCACTAATGCCTCCAAATCTCACCATCTATTTTTTTATTTTCCATATTCATTATTTTGCCCCATCATAATTAATTTTCCTGTGGATTATCTTGCCTCTGGTTCTTCGTTCAGCTCGTGTAGTTCTGAAGCCTTTACACTTCGTCAACGTTTCATGTCATTGTGCAGATTTCTTTTTCATCAGTATTTTCAGTTGCTTTTACATTATTCGGGACCTCCAGACAGACAGGCAGACAGACAGACAGAGAGACAATCAGACAGCTTGATGTTATTTCCTAAGGTCAGATTACATGTAGGCAGTGTATGTATAAGTTGTTAATTATTTGCAGTGACTCCTTCGCTGGATGTGCCCAGGTCCTTTTAACTCCTTCAGCCTGAGGACGTCTTTATTTTTTTTTTATTATTATTTTTTTAGTTCTCTCCTATACATAAAATTGGTAAGCCAAGGAAGTCCACTGTTAATGTAAGAGTTAATGGAGACTGTATCTGACGTGTCCGAGCAGAAAACTCTCCCAAACGAGTACAATCGTGAGATGGTATCAAGCTTTGAACATAAAATAAGTCGCAGTAGTAAAGGAGTTAAGTATCACAGACGACAGCAGCCGCATGCCCATTGCTGATTTGAGTTAGAGAGCAGCGTTTACCTCAACCTGGAGATTTTCGTCTTTTTGCAGTAGGTCCTATACTTCTCATAGCTCAGTGACAGAAGAGGACAATACTAGACCTCTATATTATTTCCATGACACTTCTTTGAGACTAGCATCATATTCTATTATCAGTCTCTTCGTATACCTTGGCATTCAAGTTGAAAGGATGGCAAATTATGTTTTTAAAGTGGAGTTCTCATAAGTTAGAGGAAGGTGGCGACCCAACTTAACCTTATTGCCTCTCCTGTTGGAAAGGTGTGTGTGGTAATGCCCACTGGTGCGTTTCACAATTTAAATTATATTGTAATGAGATCCTGTGAAAAGACTATATGTGACGCAATCATTCGTCTGGGTTGACTAATATACCGTTATCGAAATTTAAGAGTTCCTTCACGTGATTGTTTAGTGGCTGGGATGACATTTTCCTTTCTCTTAACCCATCCAAAGAATGTAGGAGACGTCAGTGTATGTTATTTTTAAAAATCTAAAAAGATTTAAATGCAACTAAAATCATTGTGATAAGAGAGAAGCGTGACTCTGATTCATTATGCAATTAATGCTAATTCGTGACAAACTTGGCCCTTAAGTAGTTTGGCAAGTGAAGGGGAGGGGAAGAGAGTGACGAGGGAGGGAGGGAGGGAGAAGGAGGAGGTGAAAATGGAGGGGGAAGAAGAGGTGGATAGGAAGAGAGAGAGAGATGAGGGAAGGAGGGCGGGAAGGAGAAGTTTAGGGTGAAAGGAGAGGGGGAAAGAGGAGGGGGTGAGAGAAATGAGGAAGGGAGAAGAGTGAGACGGAAGAGGAGGGAGAAATAAGGATGAGGGGGAAGCTGTTCCATACCCGAGGTGGTCTAATGGTTAGTACAGCCAAGGCGGTGTGACAACCATACATAGATTCCAAACCCAAGAGGTGGATGGAGGGTTCTCGATCAAGTAATCAAAGCCATCAAAGGAAGTAGGCTGATCATCTACCCATAAAAGTATTAGACTACGTTAACCTAGCCTCGTCCCCTTACACCTCTAATGGAGTCCAGTGTAATTCGTTGTTACCATGTTTCCTCTTCAGTCACAATACTTATCTTAAATTTATTGTTGCTCTCTACAGTCGGTTTCATTTAGCTTTAGGATAGACTTTTCGATCTGAAGGGGTTAGATGTGGGATTACTCTACCCCTTTACTTCAAGAGGTCTACCTTAAGCTGAATAAAATCGTCTGGAGATGACAAGAATACAGAGTGTCTTAGAATGGAAGGGGTTACCGGGTGTACGTAAGGAAATGAACCACAGATGGCCAGGAATTCTGTTGCTATTAAATCATTGCATTTTGTCGTGAATGCTGTAGTTGTTTTATTATTGATTCAACCCATTATTCTCTCTCTCTCTCTCTCTCTCTCTCTCTCTCTCTCTCTCTCTCTCTCTCTCTCTCTCTCTCTCTCTCTCTCTCATTTTAGCCTTTTAGCTTACTCACTTCCTACTAATTCCACACCTTCGCCATTTTACCTTCTATACTTAACATCACATTCCCCATCAATTCCTGGCCATAATTGATAAAAGCAATTATTTGGCTAGTGATCGACCACGGGGAATGAAATGGCCAGCCTGGATGCAAGAATGGCCAGCAGAGGGGAGCACCACGATCCTCCATAAACACAATCCCAATATCCAACCTCGCATTCGAATCCTATAAAATCATCGCATATAGGTTCAGTAAGTTTCTTCTCCTTTTTCTTGACTTTTAAAAGGGGGTTCATTGGTATTCAGGTGTTTCTAAGGTACTGGAAGGTGTAAGATAAGGAACTGTTGAGACTGGTAGGTGAGGTTGAGGCCATGAGCGTGTCCAAGCATACGAACGTGGGCTCCTCACTCCCCTACCGCCCGCCCTTCCTCCTGCCTCCTGTTACCTCGTTCCCTCCTCCTCCTCCTCCTCCTCCTCCTTCCTCTCTCACTCTCCCTCTTACTCTCTCATTCTTGCTTACTCATGGGCTTCTTGCTAATTGCATACCTTCACTATTTCCTTTCTATATTTAACATCACATTTTCTGCACAGTTAGCCTCTGCGGTTGGGAATGAATAATAAAAAATCCAAGGTGGTTGACAATCACTTATCTGTTGCCAGATCACACACAAAAAAAATAAGATAATGTAAATTTTCAAATGAAAATCAACACCTTGCAGTGGGACATAAATGTTACCACCGAGAATCCATGGTTGCAGGTAGGCCTGCAGCACTATCACATCCCAGTTGTGCATGTTAAGTTCTACGGCCATTTTGCACTAAGGGAAATCCTGTGGCATCGCGTCGTACTTCACACTGTACTTTGTGTTTTACTATAGCTCGTAAGTGGTAGATGGTGGCGACCATCATGCATTCACTTGATGTAGTGCTGCCTACTTCTTCCTGAGGTGACTCTACACAATCGACAAGCCTAATATTATGCTGAACCCGGGAAACCATTTACAGCATTGGGTGGCAAACACAACCAAATTCACTGGACAATGTGGAACCTACTATGGCGCCCTTGTTAACTGGGTAGAGACGTAAATGCGGATTCCATCCAGGAACCAAACCTCCACACTTCCCTGCGCCTTGCTGTGGCGAGGAAGTGTCCATTGCTAGAGAACATCTGTTCACTGCACGGGATGGCCCTTCAAGGGTATTTGTTTGCCCACGGTTGATGGGTATACTCGGGTAGACAGACCGGGATTACTCTACGACTACTACTACTATTACAACTACTACTACTGAAGTTATTTGTTTTCATTCTAGGGAACTTGGTTACTCGCACAACCAGAATACTAAGTCGTAGTACCATGAAGTTCACTCAGCGTTGGGTATGAGGCAGGATCTAGTCTTATTGGTTACTAGGCAGATTAGACCTTCAGTCTGACCATCCATGGTTATCAACTGAGCTGACATTGGTTAGGGCTTGTTGTCATGTTAGAATAAATGCCTTTTAGTAACTACTTAAGTCGCCATACCTTTATATAATTTTTTATGTGATGGCTTAATAACCTTTGTTGCCTGATGTAAACGAGGAAAGATAGATTTGTTAAAGTTAATAAAGTATTATTCTTGTTAAAGTGGCAAGCCATTGAACAAAGATTTACAATGTTCCCATGCTTTTCTAATCCACTGTTTATTAGAAAAAACAGATTTCGAGATTGTTTTTTATAAAAGTGAATATCCAATGTGCCAGTAACAATCATTTATAGTCTCACTTTTTTTTTTTATTCAGCAGAGCAGTGGTATGTTTAAATATTATGGTATCGTATAGGGTCACCCACAAGCATAAGAAGTACCGGTAACAGATTTTTGCTGACATATAAAATTAATGTAGTTGCTAGGCTTAACATGCAGTACCACCTTTGTTTTGATTAAGATCAAAATTGCTTTCCCTATAACCATTCATTTACAGTTGTCTGTATGTAAAACTTTGTGTACAGTCAAAGACACAATTATCTTCCTAATTCCGTCTAAAGAAAATTTACAACTGGCGAAATAGAGTGAAAACCCTCTCTCTAGCATTGCATGTTTCAGATGGTTCGATTTTTCTGTTGTGTATTCGTCAGAATAAGAGGATACGTGTGTGTCTGTCTGTACATGTTTCTGTCTGGTTAAATGGCTCATGGGATCTCACATTATTTCACTGTACATTTCATCAGTTACGATTTCCGGTCAGCCATAATTCCCTGGTCTTCTGTGGGAAAGCTCCCTCCGGGCCGAGGACATACATTATACTATATTACTGTTAACGTCACACGATTTTATTCAGCATTGGGGAATCCTTGAGCCCGAAGGAAGAGTTGGATATTGCTTTCATGTACTCGTTCTCTAGGAAGGGGGTATTCGAAACTGGAAAATTTTGTCTGGTGGCAGCAAAAAAAAAAAAAAAAAAAAAAGTCCTCTTATTGTAGGGGTTAATATCATCACCCGGCGTCATGCCATACCCTACCATACCTGACCTCCCTGAATCCCAATGACGTCCCTGTTTATGTCCCGCCATGTATATGGCCTGGGCATATAGTGTTGGTCATGTGCGTCCTTCCTCATTCCGTCCTCCTGTCGTTCGTCCCGTTTTGCGTTTAGCTCATTTCCGAAGAAACTGTTAAAGATACCTTCATTGAATTTCATACACAGGTACATACTGGTGAGAGCATTTCAACCATGCCAGACTTTGATGACCTTGACCTCACATTTCTTGATTTTGCGTTTAGCTCATTTTATTGATAACCCACGGGGGACACTCATGTCCTGTGCACATATTTCTAGGTTTTAGTTTATTTTTGCTGCTGCCAGACGATTGTATTCAGGGGGGTTATGAAGGACTAATCTAAGCCCCCTAGCCCGAAAGTTCTATACTAAGCTGAATAAAATCACCAGGAGAGCATATGAATTAATATGAAAAAAAAAAAAAAAATGTTCCTGTGGTCTGTGGGTTAAACACTACACACTGTACGGGTGTTTCACATACGCTGCTTTGAATGATTCAGAGAGAAGGATGAATTTCACAAGCATGTCTAAAATAGGTTGACGTCATTTCTTTGTTTCACCCTTACTATCAGACAATTTTTTTTTTCTTCAAGTAGTCAAGAGGGCCAAAGGATATTATACCCTGCAATTCGAAAAGTCTGTCTCAAGGTGAGTAACATCGTCTGTAGATAGCAAGAACAAAATACTCATAACGTATGTCATTTATTGGAAGGAGTTAGTGAAAGTTCCAGGTGTTGCTGTACAAAGCACTGTTCTCAGGCAGTCAAATATGTCTTGTAAAATTATAGTTATTGAAAGAATATAAGCCAACACAGGCTATCTTCTGAATTGTATTCTGGCTACCCTCACACACGATTCTGTTTAGCGTTGGTGGAATATCTGAGTGCACTGTAAGATTTAAGCTTCCCTGATATTTATCAGTTACATTATTTCCTTCATTACATCATTATTTCTGCATTATAACTACATTATTTCCATTATCTGTACTTCTGTGTTAACCCATTCTCAGACGGGACGGCTGTCTTACCCTGTTCAACTGCAGGCGATTTTATTCAGATAAGTGAGTCATAAGAGCCTGACAGTGCTAATAATCAGGACTTTTAACCCTGTCGTGGTCGCAGTAGCTCTGGCATTCAGTTACAGCTAACTCGGACGATTTTATTCAGCTAAGAGTGAGCCGAAGAAAGCTAGGAGTGGTAACACAGGGTATTAATGTAAATGTGGAGTCAGTTATTAAAATATTTCCTTCTCTTATTTCCATCAGGTTTAGTGTTCTCTGTTTCACGAAATGCCTAGTCACCCAGACAACACCGACAGATATAACATTTTCAGTAGCTCAACAGGCAAACTTTTTCCGCCCAACAATCAGCATTTTGATATTGCAGTGGGACGAGATGGCTTTTGTGAGAACAAAACTAACTACACAAATAAAAGATAATGCTTTTCCGCTGACACTCTCATTTTTTATTCCAGCTAGCTCCGGATGATTATATTCAGCTAAGTCTGAGTCATAGGAGCCCGAGATTACCATTAACCTTCATATTCGGTACAAATTTAGTATTGTCCCAGCAAACACCAGATGGTTTTATTCAGATGAGAGAGAGAGACAGAGAGAGACAGAGAGACTCCTGAGTGCAGTATATATACGAGTATGTTAACGTGGTCTGCGTGATGAAAATACTTCCATTTCTTATTAATTTCATCACGTTTATTTTTCCCCTTATAATTCCTGGTCAGTCAGACAACACTAATAGATATAACAATTTCAGCAACTCCATGGCCAAATATTTTCATAGCCAAACTTTTCCCCCTAACAATTGTCATTCTAATATTCCACCTGGACGAGACGGATTTTGAGAATATCATTGGCTTCAAAAACGGGACTAATATATTGTTTTTCGTTAAATGAATTTCGATGACCGCCAATAATTTCTCCATGGGAACTTAAAAATCAGGTTCTTCTTTGATGTTTTAACGTTCATTATTTTTGACGATTTTTTTTTTTTTTTCGCTGTATTTCCACCCGTAATTATCCTTTTTCTACTGTGTTTATTGGCTGCCTTTTTGCATATATTCAGCTTTATTGATTCGTAGCTCTAGTTATCTTTTTCTTGCTGTATTTATTGGCTTCTTTATGTATTTCCAGATTTATTTATGGCCAGAGATAGTTATTTTTATCCTGCGCTATTTATTGACTAAGTTTTGTATATTTTCAGCTTTATAGATTCCAGGCTGAAGTATTGTTTTTTCCTGCATTATTTTTCTGTTCTCCAGTTGATGATTTTCACTATTTTTAATGTTTATTTTTTCGCTTATGTAATCATATGTCCATGCTGGATTATTATATTCTTGCTGTAGTTCTGTATTGCCACCACCATTTTTATTTCTATGTGCATGGGGTGATAAAGCATATTAAAAAATGTGCTTTGTTCATATATTGCCTTCCTTTATTGTGAAAAATGCTCTGGAATCATTTTAAATTAACCTTTTCGGTAAGATGATAACTGTTTTGGTAGTCCCTTCAATCCTAAGACATAATATTTTATTCTTGCAACAGGGCGACGTGGAGGCGATTTGTTTGTGATCACCCCTAACGATATTAAGGCGTCTGGCTCTGCATAAATTAACATATTCTTGCCATTTTTTGCTATCCCCAGACGATTTTATTTACTTTAAGAGAGACTTCCCAGACAGGCGGAGTCACAAGAGGTCCTCCATAAGCTGAAAATAGTCGCTTGGTGGCGGTTGCGTGTTTGAGGCCTTCAGCCTGATGCCGTATGTTATTAGTATTGCTGTCACTAAGCGATTTTATTCGGCTTAGGAGAGACCTCGAACTGGAAGGGTTAGATGCAGCTTTTAGTATGTGATTCATTGCTAAGCTGAATACGATCATCAGGGGTTAGAAGAAATAAATCGAAGAAAGTCGTCTCCGGATTGAAGGAGTTTACCTATATTCTTGCCACTGACGCAAGATATGTTTGGCTTAACCCCGTAAGTACGACCCATATTTTTTTTAATTCTCGCTATCTACCGACAGGTATATCCAGCTTAGGGGAGAATTTTCGAATTTAGGGAAGGTCTGATAGTCATTGTTAGCCCGTTTACTAATGGAGATCTACCAATGGACAAATAAAATCGAATAGAAGTAGTAAAAATAACATTGAGAAGACGTCACAGTACTGAAGGGTTGAAAGGAGATCTTTTGTAGTGGAAAAATTAATGAAAAACATATTCTTACTCACCTGGGTGCAAGTTTTTTTTTCTTCACTCTAAATATAATTGCCCTGCAGTCGCCAGGGGAAAAAAGGGGGGGGGGAAGACCTCTTATTGAATGGGTTTCTTTTGTTTATCTCCAGTCATTCATTCAGCACGTGACGCCTTTCTTAATTTATTTTTGCCACCGCTTGACATTTTTTTTAATCAGCTAAGGGTTTACACCTGGTTACGGGGGCATGTACAGACTTCAGAATCAGATTAAGGTTGGAATTAATCTCGAAGTATTACATATTCCGTATTTTATACGGACTAGTACATGATGGTTTTATTCACCACGAGAGATGTAACGTTTATTTTAGTTTATGCTGTTTACATCTAGAATAAAGTCGACTCAGGACAATTTTCTAAACTAAAGGGAATGCGATTTGTCCTTCATTAATACCTCCACTAGCTTACTGTAGTTCGTCTCCAAGTTCAGTTCTTTAATTTCGTCTAGCGATACCATGAATAAGCTAGAATGTCACGTCCTCGGAAAGAAGGGATTAAAAGTAAAGGTCATCTCACAGTATAACGCATTACACACCTAATGCGTCAGTGTTTGTGTTGGCAGATAAGAAACCAATTACTGCATTAGATAATCTGTTACGCCATGGAATGCTGTAAGATAAGCAGTATATTACACCCACTCTTACCTGTGTAATTATTGTTGAGAAAGTATAGGATCTCTCTATTGAGCGCTCTTTGTGCTTACAGTGCTTTCATTATTTTGTTTGTGAATGAGATTTTGTTCAGCTTACAAAAAAAAAAAAAAGATTGTGGCTATGTAAGGGTTAAGTGAGAGAGTCTTGTACGATAACACAGGGACCCATATATCATGTCACACACTCATCCCAGAATGAGACAACATTAATACTACGAAGTAGCTGTCATAAGCGTAACCCCTGTAATAAGAGAAGAGTCTCGTAGGCTGAATGAAATAAGAGGTTCTTGAGCGAAGGGACTGGTAAATTCGTCTGGCAGTATCGATTATTTAAAATAAAAATCGAACGCAATGAGAACTCTTCCCGAAACTGAATAAAATCGTCCAGAGGTAGTCAGAATAATTATCTAATAATTCTTCCTACAGAAAGAGAGAAAAAGATTACCATTTTATCTCGTGTGTTATCTCGAATCTGTCATCTGTCAAGATGGTGGATTTATAAGTATACTTATCAGTGTACAATCAGTATGCAGTGATAGAGTGGACCAGAAGATGATGATGATGATGATGATGATGGATGTGCTCATAATAATAGTGTTGGGTCGTGCATAAGTACCAACCTGTCTGTCGCCAATCTGTCTTGTCTGAAGTCACATCCTGGTTGAAGGGATGACCTCGACAAAAGTTAACACTCAGTGACGGTCTAGGCATTTCTGTTCTTACCGAATAATAACGCCTTTGCCAACGAAACACCACTCATTCATTACACTCTCCCGGCCTCTCTCCAGCTTCCTTTTAGCTTTCATCTCCCTCCTCAAAGTACCTCACTCTAATACACTTTCATTATCTCGTTTCAGTGATAAGAAGAAGAACAGATAAGAAAAGATGGATTTTTTATAATTTTAGATTAAACTTAATCCATTTTGTACATCAGTGCTAAACTCTCCATCTGTGTAGCCAACCTTCATCTAGCAGTATAACTGGGGACTTGGGGGAAACATAACCCGATAGACAGCTGGTTCATATTCTAGGAGGAAATTGAGAGATAACAAAACTGTCTGCAGTAATTGCCCTCGTTCAGTTGATAGGCATTAATATAAGCTTATTTTGATTAATCCAGCAACCCTAACTCCCACCACACACCCTCATATATCTCATTAACACCTTCAGTCCGAGTGTGTCATTTTTGTAATTCCATTCTTGCTGCCATGAGACGGTTTTCCTAACATTAGGAAAAACCCCTTGGGAGAGCAAAAGTAGTTGAAGGTTATACGAGTAATTAACCTCTGTAGTTCGAAAAAGTCTTTACTAAGGTGAATATAAGCGCCCAGATGGAGCAAGAATTAATTAAAATAAAGGGCTAATCCTAAACTATGCATGTATGTATGTATGTCTACCCACTTATGTCTGTTTGCCTGTCTGTTTGTCTGGCCACGTCTTACACAACTGCTGCCATCCACAATTCTACAACACACCACTCTCCCATATTCTCATACAGTCCAGCCATACATACCCGCACCTCTCCATTCCATAATAACTACACAGGCGTACAAAAATGGCTGCATGTGTACTTCCACCTCCATGTTTCAGATTCACGCAGAATACGGGGGAAAAAAAAATACCTAAGCCGTCTGCGCTATCAGTACCCGCCACACATCCACTTCCTCCTCCTCATCTGAGTGTGTGTGTGTGTGTGTGTGTGTGTGTGTGTGTGTGTGTGTGTGTGTGAGTGTGTGAATGTATTTTCAAGATACTTAATTTCCATCTCTTTATTCTTAGTTCTTCTGTGTTTAGCATACACTACTAGCTATATATTACAGTTTTTCAAACACTTGTTTTGTTCCAGAAGTTTTCATTTTGATCTATTTTTGTATGTCTCCACCAACATTGCAAATTAATAATTTTACGTCTTCTATCGAAAAAAGTTTTCCGACATAATAAAATCGCCTGGCGTCAGTCAAAAGAAAACGGTCAAAAAATGTTCGATGTGAGGGTATGAAGACCTTAGCCTCTGCTCGAGATGTCTGTCTGTCTAGCTGAATAAAATCATCTGGCATTACGTATAAGAAAACAGAAGACGAATCCGGAATGAGAAAGTTAACTAAAGCTGCATAATAGCTCCTGACAGTGCATCAGTACAGATTATTGTAGGAAATCGATAAGGAAATAAGTAATGAATACATTCCTCGATCCAAACATTACTTTAGCCCCTCCCACTTCGAACACAGTAGCTTCAAAGCGTAGTCATTAGTTTATTAGCATAGCCGCTTTGCACAATAAACGGTAAGAATATTGGGTAACCCTTTCACCCAAGTCATGTATTCTTCATTTTACTTTTGTTATTTTTAAGCAGTTTTATTCAACTTTAGAGACGTTTCGATCCAGAGGTGTTGTATCCTTCACTAACTCATTCACCGCCTGATGTCTTTCCTTACTCTGGATAAAGTTGTTCGATGGTACCAAAAGTAAAAGAAAATACAAACGTCATGTGAGTGAAGGAATTACTAATCAAGTCAGAATCAGGAATCAGCACACGCCCCAGTTCGTCTTGGTGTGTCCTTCCCAACACCTTCCCCTCCCTCTCGTCTCCTGATCAACAAGTGAGCTGATTTAATAGGGCCAGGCTTTCTCTCCCTCGCAGCTCCAAGTCTGCTTCTTCTTCTTTACCTTACTATAATCTCTTCTTTCTCCTAAAATTCCTTTGTTCTCTACTTCATGATAAAAGTAGTTATAAATTATATTTCTGTAAATCATTGTATTGATGACTGTTGTTCTCTCCCAAATTTTAAAACCATTCTTTATTATTAATTATAAAACAGTATTGTAGCATTCTTCATTACGCAAATTTTTAATAAATTTCTATTTTGCAGATGTGAGTACTTTTATTACGCGTCCCTGCCCCAGAGGGGCTTGGGGACGGGGTATTGTTTTCACTCGGTTTGTCTTTTTGTTTGTTTGTCTGTCTGTCTGTCTGTCTCTCCCTCTGTCTGTTAATAACTTTACGTGAAACTTACCGGTGCGATTTTGACTAAAATTACAAGGATGATGGGCTATGACCTTCTGATCACCTGAATAAATTTTGGTTCAAATTGGGCCAAGACCCAGGCTATAGGCCCAGAAAATGTAAATAAAAAAAAGGGGGGGGGGACGGGTAAAAATCGTTTTGTCGCCATTACTCCTTTCAGATTCGTCATATCGACATGAAACCAAAACTTTAAGATGCATCTTTCAAATCTGCATCCTATAACATGCCTCAGTACATCAGGGTGGTCACTCCCCAGTTAGCGGTAGGGGGGCCAGTGTCAGGTGGGTCGGGCCTAAAATTTTAAATGGGCATAAAATCGTCAATTTTCATCCAATTTAGTTCATATTTGATGTGACGTCTGTGATAGATATCCTGTTGTGTTTATATGTCAGCACTAAAATGACTGCCGGGGACGGGTTTGCTGTGCCTTGGCACCGTTTCTTGTTTACAAAATATTTACAGCATTTTTGAGGTGCAGCTTCTGTTTTATTATGAGCTTTATCATTTTATCTTAAATTTGGTTATTGTGAGAAGATATCACATAACAGATGGTGAAATCTTTGGGCAACAACATCTCTCATTAGTGTTATTACATTTAAAATAAGTTACAATGTCACTTTTGCAGCATATATAGCAGCTAATATGAAAACCATTATAATTTTATTGTTTCAGTATGGAAACAAAGTGCAGCTGTTAGATAAAACTCGTGTAGAAAAAACGGACTTGTTCTGTCCTAGGATAATACTAAAATGTATATTAATAAGTAATGTATTGAAAATAAAAATCAATTCCCGAACGAAAATTAATGGATGCTAATGTTACATGGCGTATTTATTTTGCAAATGACACGCTTTTATCTTCTTGCATGGTGTTGATGCAAAGTGTGTCGATATTAAAACGATGTGATATACAAGAGAAAGTTCAGGTGAAATATGCAAAATACGTCCTCAAGAAAAACATGTTACGTAATCCCGAAATCCGCTAAAAATACGACCCTTACAGTTACCAGTACTCAGATGAATGCCTTGGTGAAACTATGCGATTCCAAACTTATTCTTATCAAGTGTAATCTAATCTAAGTTAAGCCTTACCTAACCCAGCCAGTTCTAGCCATTCCACCTCGCCTAGCCAACCTGAGTCTTTTCTACATAACCAAGTGACACCCATCTTAACTCCCTCGGGCTTCGAAAACTCATTCAACTGAATAAAACCGTCTGAAATAGAACAGAGTAATACAATATCAGATTTGTTGGTGACAGAATTAACTTTCTTAGGCTCTTGTAACTGGCTGTGAGCTGAATAAAATTGTCTGTCGTTGGGTAGATTAAAATATTTTAGAAACTGCGACAGTGAGAGAGTTAATTTGGTTTAATCTAACCGAACGTACTAGTAGAGAGGTGGGAGGGAAGAAGAGGGGGAAAGAAGGAAGCGAGGGGAGGGAAGAGGAAAGAAAGGAAGTGGAGGGAAATGCAGGGGAAGGGAGAGGGGAAGAGAGAAAGGAAGAGAAGGGGAGTGGAGGGAAGGGAGAGGGAAGTAGAGAAAGGGAGAGAAGGGGAAGGGAGGGAAAGAGAGAGACGTAGAGAAAAGAAGAGAAGGGGGAAAGGAGGGGTGGAGAGAAGGGGAGAGAAAGGAAGGGAAAGGGACAGAAGAGAAGGGTAGGGAAAGGAACAGGAAGGGAAGGTGGTGAAGGGATGAAATTGGAAGGGAAAGAAACAGAAGAGAAGGGAAAGGAAGGGAAGGGAAGGAAAAGGAAGGGAAGGGAAGGAAAAGGAAGGGAAGGGAAGGAAAAGGAAGGGAAGAACAAGGAAGAGAAAGGAAAAGAAGAGAAGAGAACAGAAGAGTGGGCTAGGGAATGGAAAGGAGACGGAAGTCGGCGCTAGGATGGGAAGGGAAGAAAACGAAACGGATCGAAAGAAGGCAAGGGAATGTAAGAGAAAGGATGGGAAAACCCATATTTCTAAATCTAAATCACACCTAGTATTGAGCCACGGAATCTTCACTACACTATACTATTCTTCATCACTGTTTTCACAACTTTCATCACTATTCATAACTTTTCTTTGTCAGTCTTATCTTATCTCCCTAACTATATTCTTCCCTGTCTTCCTTCACTAATCCTCAGACGACCATGAAAATGTATGCTTTTCAAAATTTATATTAATAAGAAATAAAGTCAGGATGTACAGTACCAAGAATAAACAGAAATACGAACTGAATGATCCCCATTATTAAAGTTTTGCCCTAAGGTATATAAAATTGTCTGATGGTATCAAGAATAAACTTAAAACAGAAAAGAAAATCATATCGAACGGGTCATTACTCCCGGGCTTCTGTGACTCACTCTCACCTGAATAAAATCGTCTGGCATTAGCTGGAAGAGAGTACTAGAGTTGCCTTTGCCATGAGAGGGCTAACTGTCTAGACCCCAAACCACGATCAGTAACTACCGATACTCTTTTATTACACTCTTTTTCATTGTACGCTTTTATTACACTCTTTTATTACTTTTGTTTGCAACTGTCAACACACTTTTTTCAGCTAAATCTTTGGCGACTCTGACTTTATTCACCCATCAGTCAATCTTTTTTTTTTTTTTCCTTTCATTTATTTTTTTTAGTTTCTCGGTTCCGCCCCAGAGTTTGTGAAATGGAATCCGGAATTTGTAAAGTTTGAGTGATGAGTGGATGGGTGTAGGGAGCGTTTTATTCCCGAGTCTTTTGGTGGCTTCTACATTTGTGTTTTACTGTTGCTCGTTTCGACACATACATACCTTGCGTGATGGCAGATTTTACTAGAGTGATGATGATGACGATGTTGATGGCGGCGGATGCAATGATGGTGGTGGTGGTGGTGGTAATGGTGGTGGCGGTAGTTGTGACGAGTGTCTATTTTAATCCTGTAAATATGAGGGGTCTGCCATTTCATGAATAAAATCGACTGGCGGTAGCAGTTATAGGTAGACAGATAGACAGATAAGATGGAAATAAATGAAATAAATAGGCTAACGGAGACTTTCCAGACTCTTCAATGCAAGAGGTCCTACCTCAAATAAAGAATATCGTCCAGTGGCAGTCAAAGTTATAGCTGATAGAACTCAGACTAGTAGCCATATTTCGGGACACCTCGTCCTAAGTGATTTATTTTACATATTACACCTAAACATTCATTTCTGCATTGTTTATATTGTTTTATTATCCACATAGTCTGCCTCACTAATATACGAGAGGGTATTTAGGAGTAATGTGCATAATAAGCTTCTGAGGAAAAGATACTACGAAATTACCAGAGCCTCTTAGAACATGAAAATAAAATCCAGTATAAGAGATATATAAACAGAGCAGGGCAGGTATTATCACAAACTTCAGTATACTACACCTCTCGCTTCAAGCTGACCTACACCTACCACTATCAAGCTCCTTGGACTCACTCTCAGCTGAATAAAATCGTCTGACGTTAGCTTAAATATCGCGACCTTCTTAAGGTTACTGGGGAGAGTTATAACCCTCTCAGGCTTCTTTACTCACTTGGCGGAAAGAAGGCGTCATGTGTTGGCATTTTGAAATTAAATAAGTGTTCTTGCTCTGTGTGTGTGTGTGTGTGTGTGTGTGTGTGTGTGTGTGTGTGTGTGTGTGTATGTATGCACAATTTATATATCTATTTATGTAAAGTTCTAGTTCATCGAGTTACACCTGTGGCATGCTCCCCCTGTCGTCTCCAGGCTGGGTGCTCCCGTTGACCTTAAATCTGACCCTCCTCTCCTCCCCTGTGCTAATGAGACGGGACAGCCCTGGCGTTGATAGCAGCCCCGCCACTCACTCACTCACTCAGTCTCCTCCTAACCACCACACGCCACGCTGCTCCTCCTGCTTTATGTCAGCCTCTTGTTTTCTCATATCCATTACATATTTAGGTAATGTCATGTCGTGTACACATTTAGGTAGCCTCCTATACATCAACAGAGCGAACGCCAAGATAGTAGAAAAGAGCGGAGGAAATGTCATACAGGAAGGAAGCCTATCGTAGGAATTAAACCATTATAAGAAACAAGTCCTCTGAAGCTAGACCGCATTGTCCTCTTAATCCCTTGAACCCGGTGATGTATTTCTTGGCTGTCCTCTTGCCAACTCCAGGCGATTTTGTTAATTTAGGAGGAACCCTTTTTAGTAGCGGGGTTAGAAACACACACCATAAACCGCCTCACAGCCAGACGTCTTTCCTGCGCTGAATAAAATCGTCTGAAGGTAGCATAAACAAAATTTAAATGTCATGAGGTTAGATGGATTTATATAACTCTGAGATGGAGTATGCATATTTATTTACTCTTATTTAATATATATATATATTACATAAAATTTACTCATCAAATTATTCTTCATCTGTTCATTATTATTTACCCACCGATTCTTTACTTGGCATTTGATGAACTGTGAAACGTTACATACTTTGTCTTACATGAGAAATAATAAACTTAGCAGATTAAAAAAAAAGTAATGATGAGCGGAGAGTTGACCGGTAAGTAGATAGCGGTAACTGAAGAGGAGGGGGAAGAGAAGGGGAGAAGAGGGTGAGAAGAAAGGTGAGGGAGAAGAAGAAGGGGAGGGAGGAGGGTGAGAAGAAAGGGGGAAGGGGAAGAAGAGAGGGGGAAGAGAGAGGTACGAGGGAAGGAACAGGATAAGAAGGGAAGGGGAGAGGGGAGGAGGAGGAGGGTGAGAAGAAATGGAAGGGGGAAAGAGGAGGGGAGGAGAGCAGGGAGGGAGAGAGAAGGGTGAGAAGAAAAGGGAGGGGGAAAGAGAAGGGGAGGAAAGAACGGGAAGGAGGAAGGAGAAGGGGAAGGAAGACAGGGATAAGCTTAACCCTTCCACGGTGAAGTCCTTTCAAAGCTGAGTGCGATTTTCATGTGGTAGTAAGAATTAAAAATGTTGTATGGAATTGATTTAAGGAGATTTTTTTAATCCCCTTCATTGCGAGAGGTCCTTTTACACCTGAATGAAATCGTCCGGCGGTGGCAAGATTATGGCAAAGAAAAAGGCGTCATCAAAGAGAAAATATATTTATTTTTTATTGGGAGACGGTACGCCCATGTCCAGCTGAATAAAATCACCTGGTGGTAGTAAGGGCAAAATATTCAACATTTCTTACGTACTGAAAGGGTAACTGAAGACCAACTTGCTTTACGTCCTCAAAAGGCTAAATTTATATCTCACTGACGACTTAAAGGTACTCTTAAACTGGATAAAATCGTCTGGCAACACCAAGACTAAAATATCTAAGACTTCTCACGGACGGAAAGGGCCAGGTTAAATATTTCTCACGTGCTGAAGGGGTTGATGTTTGGCCAGAGTGAAGGAAGGAGGAGGGGGAGATAGCGGAGGATCGATCATTGTCTCCCGCTCCATCCTTTGTGCTGCTCATATCAAGGGACAGGTTTTTTTTTATTTCTCTGAGTCTGTACTGCAAAAGCTAAAAAACGAGGCAACAAAATGGAAGGCGAGGACGGAGGGGCTGCAATATGTGAGGGTGTGTGTATGTGTGCAGGCCGCTCTCTCTATCTCTTTCCTCCTCGCTCTCCCCTCTTCGCTCTCTCTCTCTCTTCCCCTCCTTGCTCCGACTGCTGTCCGCTCTCACCCTTCCCTCTCTCTCTCCCCCTCTACCCTCTCTCTCGCTCCCCTCCTCTTTCTCTTTCTCTCTCTCCCCTCCTCTCTCTCTCTCTCTCTCCCTCCACTTCAGCACCGGCCTCACCCCTCACGCTTTTCCACTCCCGTTTCCTGGCTTCCTCTTTCTTTCCTCTCTATTTCTGCTTCTATCAAGGGCAGAATACCATGCCTTAGTAGCAGTGTTCAACTGAAGTAAAGCCTCACTCTCTGTAGTCACAAAACTTGAAATTTATGCATTACACCGGGGCTTCCCATCAGCTGAAAGAAAATGTTTATCAGTAACCATAATAAAATATCTAACATCCAGTCCTCTAAACATTGGCTAAAGATTGCTGAAACAGATACTTTTCTAATATTTTGGTAAAATCTTTGGATAGGAAACAATTGACATATGTAACTCAAAGCTTATAGCTGTAACATATATATAAATATTATCATTGGTTCTCTGCGTGGCTATAGTTAAAAGTTAAGATAAAGGTGAATGCTCATAATGTTAAGCAATTTTGTGTTCTTTTTAAATTTAGTTGTTTAAATATGCCAGGATTTATATTGACAGCACACAATCGTTATGTTCATGGATTCAGTGAACAACTAGAGGACAAATACAATAATCAACACTAGACTGCAGGGTGTAAAATGACAGAGTGGTTTGGGAGCCTGTTTCTTGAGTGACAACAAAGCATAAGGACGGAACGCAATCAAGCACTGTTGTTATTAAAATGCCCCGTCCTGTGTCAGCGCGGCCTAAATAATTCCATGGCGTGTAGTTCCCGCTGAAATTCGAAGTAAAAATATCAGTCCTGCGTAGAAGCCTGGCATTTGAGGCATTACCTGTCAGGATAAGGTCGCTTCCCTCTTCTTTCTCCATCACAGTCCCCTCCCTGCTATAGTCCAGTATGTTAAGATTTATATGTGCTTTACATTGAAAATCTATATTATATAAGTATTCAGCAACACAGTAGATATTAACAATTCCCAATAACTCTGTACTGCTGCTTTATATTTTTTTCCATTAATCATAAAACTTACATGTCTTTAGTGTATGTCTGCACTTGCATATGTTATTCAGGCCGCCACCAAAAAGAAACATATACGGTATTTGATCTCCATACTTGAGCTCTATTAATGATAAACATTGTGTGTGTGTGTGTGTGTGTGTGTGTGTGTGTGTGTGTGTGTGTGTGTGTGTGTGTGTGTGTGTGTGTGTGTGTGTGTGTGTGTGTGTGTTAGAGAGAGAGAGAGTGAGAGAGAGAGAAAGAAATATGAAGTACATTTACATACATGCAAGGCGTATTGTGTGATAATGAGAGTGATGTTACAGCCAGACATCATTATTCTCCTTAACACTTTCATTCCTGGTATAGTATGTGTTTTTTTCTCCTCTTGCCACCACTAGACGATTTCTGTTTGGGTTTAGTAAGATGTCTTGAAATAGAGTTCCATAAAGGCTATACCTGGCCCCACCCAGGTTGAAAAGTCTATCTTAAGTTGAACAAATCCTCCTGGATGTGGCAAGAATAAAGTATTTAACGTGCCAGCATTTAAATGGGTTAACTCCTTCAATCCTATGATGTATTATTCATCTTGTTACCGTCAGACGATTTGTTTCAGCTTAGGATGCACTTATCGAACTGCAGTGGTTAAATATAGCTTCCAGTAACTCCCTCGCTACACAACATCTCCCACAAACTGAATAAAATCGTCCAAGAGGAGCAGGAATAAACTAAAAAATGGATCATCGGATTAAAAGGGTTAAGGAAGGGTCTCTTAAAGCAAAGGATACAGAAAACATATCCACTTACTATTCAGTGTAAGGACGACTTGATAATTTTGATTTGTGCTGCATCTAAACACATTTATTCATCACAGGTAGGAACTCTCGCGATGAAAGGGTTAAAAGGATACGAGAGTGGTGGTCAGGCGTGTTAGGGTGCTGGTGGTGATGGTAACGCTGGTGGAGATGAAGGGGAATAATGAGGATGGTGGTTAGGGCAGTGGTGGAGACCGTATGAGGGTGGTTATGATGGAGGGGTCGTGTGAGGGTGGTGATGGTGATGAGAGTACCGAGGCTGGTGGTGCTTAAGGGGATGTGCGAGGTCGGTGGTGACGGTGGCGGTGATGGTGAAAGTAGTGGTGAGAGTGGCGGAGGTGGGAGCTCATGTCAATGTGGCGTTGGTGATGGGAGCAGAGGTGAGTGTGGTGGCTGTGAGGAAGGTAGTGGTGTGAGTGACTGAGGTGGGGAGGGGCCATGTAAATGTTGTGGTGGTGGTTGTGAGACTGGGGGTGAGACGTTGGTGGTGGGGAGGCGTTGGTGGTGGAGAGGACGTGTGAGAATGGTTGAGTTTGTGGTGGCTATGTCTGAAGATATAATATTATTCTCGTAGGATTTGATGACTTGCTAACAGCATCTCCTTACTGGTTCATATTTACGTCTGCCACGGTTGTATTACCTTGTATGTTATGTAATCAGCTTTTGTCACCTGAATGAAATCATCTGATGTTAGCTTAATATTAAACGATAGTTATTCCTGAATGTGAATATTAATGCAATCCGACTTTCACTGTTCCATTTGACAGTTTGCTACTCGTAATACTGTCTCAAGGAAGAAGTGGTGTATGCTTTCTTCTGTCTTCTACCCCCTTGCTGCTGCGAATGTCATATTTTTCACAGAACGGATAACAGATGGACGGCAAGGGTAATTGAGTGGCAGCCCAGAGATGGAGTGAGAGGGAGAGATAGGCGGACACAAGATGAAAGGATGAAATTCGTAAAAATGGTGGGTTGGGATGGAACAGACTAACAACCAATAGGACTGAGTGGAGAAAGTTGGGGATGGTTTTTGTCCTGCAGTGGAATGGTACAGGCTGGTGATGATGATGATGACGTTGATGTAGTCTGTTCTGTGGCTTTTACCCTGATTTATCTCAGTTCCTATATTTTATTGTCATTATTTTACCCATTATAACCCATTCACAACGATGTTTTCAGTTTATTTTTGACGTCACCAAGCGATTTTATCCAACTTAACCGAACATGTTAGCGAAGGGGATTATCCTCTTCAACCTGATGACGTATTTATTTCATACTTGCTATCTCCAGACGATTATATTAACTTAAGAAGGACCTATAGTAGTAAAGGGGTTAATGAAAGCCGTATGTTTCTCCTCCACTTTGCATATATTCTCTCCTGAGATGAATAAAATCATCTGGGGATAACAAGCATAAAATGAAAAATACATCGTGGGACTACACGAGTTAATGAAGTATTTATTTATGTCCCGTTGGAAAAGCCTTCCCAGAATTGAACAAAATCGTCTAGAGCTACTAAATCTAAATAAAAAGCGTCCTCTGAGAGAAGGGATTATTAAACGTGACAGCGATCCATGCAAAAACCGTACAGAACAAGAACCTGTAGATCATAGGATGTTTTGTCTTTCGTTATCAAGCAGTGGTTCAGGAATCTGGTAGGTCAGAAACAACACTGAACGAGACCTAGTAGCGTGTATCAACCCCTTCAAGACGATGACGTATTACAGTATTTAGTTTTTGTTTTTATACTACTTCCTATTTTCTCCTGCATAGGATAGATATCTTATATTGACAGAGGTTAATGAAGGCCATATCTGACTTCCTCTGTTGTACAGCCTTCTCTTTGCTGAATAAAATCGTCTGGAGAAAGCCAGAGTAAAATGAAAAATGGTTATGGGATTGAAGGGATTAATCTGAATATCTTGCACCCAAGGATATCCTTAGATTCGGAAAGGGAAGGACTGATGCATGGTGTGGGTCAGCATACAGTGTGCAATGAATAGTGTTGGTTTACTGTAGATGGTTTGTTTTCACCTGAGGGAACTGGCCCACTCCCATACCTTGAATACTGAGTGGTAGATGCATGAAATTTGATGTGATGATGTAGGAATGAGTCCCATTGGTTACTAATCAGATCAACCATGAAGTGTGACTGCACCTGGCAATTAACTCCTGAGCTGAAAAAAGGTAGAGATGTCTGTCAGATGAGAAATATAATAATAATAATGACAAAAATAATAATATTTGATTTGTTTGTCTCGTAATAGTAACAAAAGTAACTTTACTCGTTACGAAGGCGAATCTTGTGCTTCCTAATTACGTTAAAGTTGATTTGTTTTTAAGTTGCTTGTCCAAATATTAACTAATTGCTTTTCTCTAAGATGAACCACGAATAACTGCAAATGTATATTATCTTTGTCATTCATTGCCGCAGTGTTGTTATAATTTGAAGATCATATCCAGAGAGGCCGAAACAGCGTAGAGAAATTTTAAAGTTGAGAATGGGATTCGTTGTATTATGCATATTCTAGGTTTATTCATTGATTACTGGGTACCTAGAGACCTGTCCATTAAAACGCATGGCACGAACATCATGGTTTCAGGTACTGTGACCTTAATCAGTTGCTGTCCATATGTAGGAGTTTGTTAGCAATAACCTGAACTAGTGCAAGATTTTTATATTGTGTCGAGTGTGGTGGGCGAACGTGTTAATGTGGGTTCCAGTAGCAGAAACAGTGAATGACAGGTGGTGGTTTCGGTGGTTCCATTATTCACTGCTCTGTCAGTGCCGATGCCGGGGTTCGCCTAGCCTTGCCATATCTAATTATCTGTTACTGCACCATTTTTTCCACTTAGTGCAGAATTATATGATATACAACATGTGTATATATGGTCTACATAATTATGTATGTATGCATACATACATTGTTATGTATTTATCAGTTATTAATTTAGGTATGAGTAGTTTCCTCAGTAATACATTTTATATACATTTACATTTTTTTTTAGAATTCTTTTCAATACCTTTTGTTTTATTAAGTATTGTATATCGATATACAAATTTACTCGTATATTGACAGAAGCTTTCACATTCTCCAGAGCAACTTATTGTTACTTATACAGCCACATGTATAAACAGAGCACTGGCCTTATCGTACTATATTGTTCATGTAATATTCGTTTCCTGAATTATTCGTGCGTCACATTATCTTAACATTTACAATTGTTTCACTTCTTTGGTTAATATGCCCACATTCAAACATACAACTAGGCGTGGGATGCTTCGTTCAAAATTGCTATTCATTGTTTGCTTATTCTAACATAACAAAGTTGTGTGATTTAATAAAAAAAAAAAAAAAAAAACAAGTCTTTGCCTGGTTTGGTAATAGGTCAGTAGCTTAGTTTCTCATGTAAGGTAATGAAAATAATTTTCCCGAAATCTTTATGGAAGACTGATAAACTCTTCTTAAGGCAATACAGTTTATGCTACGAATGTTGCTTCTTCAGTTACTTTGGTAACTTTCGATAGTCATTATAGTCATTACTACTGCACAATTAACTTTTTACTAAACAGAAAGATAATACAAAATAAGCACTAGATTAAACTGCATTGGCAGTGAAAAAAAAATTGTGAGTATACTCCTAAAAAAACTATGGATGTTATTAATATTCCCAAAACAAGGACACCTGCAGTCACAAGGAAATCCAAGATGTCAGGCATATACGTCAACAGAGTTCGCCTCTATTAAATTCTATTCATGGGTACTTCGCTTCCGATTCGTTATTGTTTCCGGATCTTGACGCAGTTTTTGAGTCAATAATGCTGTTTAATTGCTCTCCATTTTCAAACAGCTATAAGGAGGATAACATTTGGTAATTACTGTATATGTCGTAAAATAAATATAAACATGAGCATTAAAATATTATCTTGATTTATTAAAGAGATGACTGGGGCGCGTAAAGTAGATCAGTAGGAAGACGGTGGTAAGTGAAGAAGAGGGTAAGAGAGAGATGAGGGAGGGAGAAGGGTGAGATGAGATGAGAGGGGAGGGGAAAGGAGGAGGAGGAGAATAATCTTAACGCCCGGCTTCAGTGTAACGTCATGAGTGAACTCCTGCTGCCCAGCCACCGCCATCACTAATTACTACATTATATCAACCTGTATATCATCATCATCATTATTACCAGCAGGTGCGTGCAATAGTTATGGCTAAGTGAAGCAACCGATCATCATCATCATCTCTCTCTCTCTCTCTCTCTCTCTCTCTCTCTCTCTCTCTCTCTCTCTCTCAAGTATCATGTTCATATTATTTTAGTCATCGCAGGGTTGAAATCTACGTGCCGTTCAGGAAGGCCTGGGAAAATCTAACGTCATTACCAATCAATTATGAATTAAACGCCAGTCAAGAATTTTTTTTTTCTTTTTTTTTTTTTTTTGGTATCCCCCTAATTCACGTAATAAATCATCAGACTGAAGCAAAGGTAGAATATTAACCCACTGAGACCGGGAATGTCTATTATCCTTTTTCCTTTTTTTTTTTTTTTTCTTGCAACCTCTTGACGATTTTATGTAACTAAGGATATATTTTTCGAAGTGGAATGGTTAGAAATTGACTTAATAAACCAACTAATCAAGCGACGCCATCCTTAAGATGTATAAAATCGTCTGGTAGCGGCAAGAGTCTATAAAAAAATGTCAGCCGGATTCATGTACCGTAGTTAAAATACATCATTGAACTTTTTTTTCTTTTTTTTTTTAGCGCACCATCATGCCTTTTTATATACTTTGTAAATTTCTTAATCAATTACATAAATACATAAACTGCACATTTTGGGGATAGTACGGTAGCCATTATTTCAGTTGTAAGTTATTCGCTGAAGGTGTGTGTATGTGTGTGTGTGTATATATATATATCTATCTATCTATATACCTAGGCTGCTTCCCCCAAGGAAAGGGAGGTAGCCGAGACAGGACGACACACTCCCCATTTACTCATCCATTCAAACACATTCATTCGCATCTTAGCCCCAAAGGGGAGAACGGACAGATCCTCACCGCACTACACGGCACAAGGGTCAACTTTGCAATGCAATCAGTGACATCCGCAGCAGGTCCCGACAGCAGAGCTGGTTTACCCCTGCCACATCATAACAGACTCATCCCCTTACCCGCACCTGATCTGAAATAGCTGATCAGACCAAATGCGGGAGAATATCTCCTCAGAGCTGCGTCATCACTTATTCATTCACAATTTCTCTCCATTTATTTCTGTCACGCACAGCCACTCTTCCTTGCTCAACAGACATCCCTCTCGCATCCAGCGCTCTCTTCACACTGTCCATCCATCCTATTCGTGGTCTTCCTCTCAGCCTTACACCTCTCACATCAGATCTAGTTATCTTTTTCACCAATCGCTCACTATCCATTCTTTCCATATGCCCAAACCATCGCAACACCCTCTGCTCAACTCTGCCAGCCATCTCCCGAACAGCTCCAGTTCTCCTTCGCACTTCATCATTCCGCACTCGATCCATACGCGTCACTCCACACATACTCCTCAGACACCTTATCTCCATTACATTCAAACTTTTCCTCTCTGCTACACCCATATATATATATATATAAATATATATATATATATATATATATATATATATATATATATATAGATATATATATATATATATATATCTCGAATGATTAAAGGCAAATAAAAATATGTTTCAAGCTTTACATTGGCCAGGTTGCAGGTGTAGGATTTAAGTGGATGGAAAGACGTGAGACATAAATGAATTACAGTGGCGGGAGGTGAGGGGAAGAATAGAGAGGATGGAATATTTAGAGAATGAAGCCGAGTTGATGAAGAGTGACGTGTGAGGCGGATTGGTCTGTGGCGAGGCGAGGATTGGTTTTGTAGCAGTGAGTGACCAGGCCTGACACTCACGAATATACTCAGCTACATTTCGTAACTCAGAGCTTTTTTTTTTTTTTTTTTTTTTTTTTTTTTTTTCCCCAGGGAAGATAAGAAAAGAGTGTAGGATCTTCCAGGTCGCTTGTTCTTTATACAGTATATATAATAAATTTTAGTTCAAAAAGGAAAACTGTCCTAAGTATTTTTGTGACTCTGGGAAAGTAAAGGAGAGATTAGTAACTTTCCATATCTCGTGTTCTTCCCTCAAATACATATGTTGAGCTGCGAGAGAGAGTTAAGAGTCTTTGTGAATCCGGGCCCAGCAGCTGATGAGACGAGTGACGTGATTGCATTTGGCTAAACACAGACCGGGAGAAGTGAGGAGCGCCAGCGCCCCCACCACCACCACACACGTGAACCCAACCCTTCGTGTGAGGGTCCACATGAATATTAAGCAGTAATAGGAAGTCACTGTGTGGGTGGGATCAAAAGTGTAACCCCCTTTTTTATTTATTTATTAATTTCTCAGCATTAACCATGTAATATTCCACGAATATTTACAAATAATTAATAGGGATATGACCTGAAGAGGGAACTTTTGTGTAAATGATCGTGCAGTGGCGTACCTGAGGGGGGGCTGTTTGAAACTGCCCCCCGGGCCCCCAGTTGAGGGGGGGGGGGCAAAAGCCTTAAAATTTTATAAGCTTGATTATTAATATTTAAAAATATATATATTTATCATCCTGACAATCTCGGCTGAAATATTAGACAAGTTTTGAGAATGAGAGGGGCTAGGTTCTTTGCTAGGGCCCCCCTCCAGGAGGGGGGCCCCGCAAAGAACCTAGCCCCTCGGGCCCCCAAATCTCTAGGTACGCCCCTGTGATCGTGCAGACTATAACATTCCTAATATTTGACTTTTAGTATATGTCAGTGGTATCCCAAAGTGAAGACTCAACGGCTCTTCACTGTTTAAGGTATGTGCTCATAAAGTCTTTGTGAACACAGCAGTTGTATATTCTGCTTCCCTACATAGTAAACCTCTGAATATCGAAGTATACAAATTAATAGAATGAAGATTTTTCAGTCAGTACATCTTTGGAGTGGAATTCCATTTCATCCGATGGGGTTTCGGAAGGCGTCTAGCTAGCGTCCGTTCATGTCAGTGCGTCACTAAACGGTCACGTTTCTTGCATGCTATACCGAAAAGAAAAGACGGAAATAAAGTAAATATCGGATAAGGAGAGAAAAATATGCATAGCGCAATTTACAGCACTCGTATACCAACTGATAGACTGGACAAATATAAAGGCGTCCCAGACATAGGTCCATTTTGAAAGGATATATTGTAAGCGAAAATTTAGTACCATTACATCTGCACAAAACTGAACACGGTTTTCCTGCTGAAATATTTAGAAAGTCGTTGAGGGTATTGCATTACAAAATAAGGGAAGGAATGAAGGCTTTTGGTATACTCGTACCTAATCTTTTATCGTGTAAATTGTTTCAAGCGTCATCCAGCCACGATTGTATGGATAACACAGCTGGAATGGCAGCTCCAACACTTAGAATTACAATTGTATGGTGATGTATGTAATTTTTTTCCTTGATACCTCCAGACTATTTCATTCACTTTAGAAAAAAAGAAAACGCTTCTGGTGAAAAGGTTGGAAACAGTTTCTACCAGTTGCATTTTTGAACGATTTTATTCAGCTTAGAAAAAAGCGGATGCAGTTTAAAAAAAAAAAAAATGTCTGGGAGCAACATGAGTATAACACAAAATACGTCGTATGGTTAAAGGGATTAATCCGCGATGTCGCCTGTACTAATTAACCCCTTGCATGAAAATGGGTGACATTCTTTTTAGTTTATTGTTGCTGTTAACGGACGATTTTATTCATATTAGGGAAGACCTTTTGTCCCGAAGGGGTTTATCAAGGGTGAAATTAAAGCCTCTGGCTCGGAAAAAATCAATTAAAAGCTGAATAAAATCGACAGGAAGTAGAAAGAATAACACTGAAAGCACGTCACTGCATTGGAAGGGTTAAAGGTGAGCAAGGGAGGAGAAAAAAGAGGAAATTAGGAAAAAATGGTGACGTTCGAGCTGAAGTGCATTACAGGTGTCATTGTTCTTATACGACCGTCACAGAAGAATTTTGCTTGGTTGTAGTTTTAACACACAAATGCCAGTAGCACCTTCAGTACGATAACGCCTAGTATTATTATTCCCATTTCTTGACGATTAAAACCTTCCTAATAGTGACCTATCATTTCAGTTTATGCCAGCTGCCTCCAGATGATTTCATTCAATTTGGGAAGATCTACCGCTTCATTCAATTTGGGAAGATCTACCGCACTGAAGCGGTTAATGAAGGATGTATAATTATAAGCCCTCGAATTTTATAAGGCTTCTAAACTTAATAGTTATCTCGAAACAATAACTGTATTAAACATCATCGTGGTGAAAGGGTTATTTCAGATCGAGGTGAATACCCATGACTTAGGGGCTGAAAGCAACCTTCGTCATCCCCATTTACTTAACCTCTTCAATCCGATGACCCATTTATCATTTTATTTATTTTTCCTCCATGCAGAGGTGTTCAGCTTAAGAGCAGACACAGGGGAGTTAAGTCTTTTAAATTTATCTTATTGTCATTTCTGCTAATATACTACGAAAACTTGAGAGCTTGTATCCTCTTATTTATCGTGCTAGTGAAGCTACCTCGAGCAGAAGAACAGAGAGTTGTAAGTTGGGATATCATAGGTCCTTTCTTTTTTGGAAACCAAGTAAAGTATTCATAGAAATGTGTGATGGTCACGTACAGTGCTGCAAAGGCAAACAAAAATAAAAGGAACAGGATACAGAATTACTGGTAATTAAACACATACTGAGCAGTATTGAATTTTTTTAAATATTAATGAAAATTTTGTCAGCAAAAAATAAAGCTGTATAAAATGTACAAGATAAAGCCAGTCAAGCCAGTGCAGCAACATCAGCTTATGATCGCAAAGAAATTGAAACATTTTTATGAAGTAGAAGAAACCATGGAAAAGCATAAAACTCAGTATACATCTGTAATGAGAAATATTCATGCAAAGGTAAGCATGATAGGAAGAGTGAGACTGAGGTAGTGCATTTAGGGATGGGTAGTTGAAATGCGGGAGGCGAAATAAAAGTGGAATTTAAAGAAAGGAACAGTCTTAAAATAGTGCAGACCTTCTCTCAAAAGAATCAAAGTAGGAAGTAGACTTGAAAGGGACCAAAGGGTGAAACAGTGAAAGGAACATGGCAATATGATGAAATACGTAACTACACTGAAAAAGAAAGTTAAATATTGGAAGCGATCACAGAATGGTGATCACTCGAGCAATACTAAATCTCAGAAGAGAGGGATAGGCTACTACGAAGGAAGCAGCCACATCTTGCAGCAGTTAGGGAGAAACGAAGTGTTTAGTTTCATAATTCTGAATAAATACTTACAGTTGGTGGAAAAGGCATATGGATGAAAATTTTACGAAAACAGTAAACGTACCAACCCTAGAAGAAGGGGACAGGAAACCTCGAAACAGCAAAATCAGGGAGTACAAAAGAACCTATGAAGAAAGGAACATGACCGGAAGAACAATGAGAGATCACATGTAAGAAGCTAAATTTAAAAATGCCGTCAAGAAGAAGAAAATTAAGACATCCGAAAGTTTAACGAGAACAAAATTGAGGAATCTTTAAGGAATTGAGAGGCCTAAAAACAACCAAGTGAAGATATGGTGGAGGAAGAAGCCAAATGTTTGCCCTGGGAGAAAGTAATGTGGAAGTAACGAAAAATAGAAAAAATGTCTAAATGAAAGAAGACCTGTGTACGTAAGTTTACAGAATCAGTATCGTGACGGAAGAGTCTATTCAGGAAGAAAAAATAGACACCGTGTTCCCAGTATTACAACAAAAGTAAAGAAGTGTTTGAGAGGAATGATGACCAACAAGGTAGGAAGTAATGATGGTCTCACCACAGATCTTAGAAGTGATGTACTTAATTCTGCTTTATATAAATTAGCAAAACTGTGAAAGAAGTATTTAAACATCAAAGTAATATCCGGATAATGAAAAGAAAAAACGCTTATGTTATTGTACTTCAAGAAAAAGGTGACATGAAAAACCCAAGGAACTACCGTCTATATACTCTTGTGTACAAACTCCTCACGAACATCAACAGATCGAGTTAGTCCTACACTAGATGTAAACCATCCAGAAGAACAGACCGGATTTCGTAATGGCTACTCTGCAACAGACCATATTTATGTTGTTAATTAAATAGGTGAGAACACTTCAAAGTGTTTCAGTTGCATGGCAGCAATTGAAACAGCAGCAGAGATGAGAGCATAGCTGAGGACAAGGTATATAGGGAATTTAAGTGAAAGTACTAGAAGGTATTTATTGAAATAAAACTACCATTATAAACTCCATAAGGATAGCAGTATCAACAAAGAGAGGTTTTAGGCAAGGAAACACAATTTTATTCAAATGCTTCACAACGTGCCTAGAGGACATTTTCAGGAATGTAGATTGGGATGCTAAACAAATAAACAATAATGGTGAGCAACTGAACATTATTTTTGCAGACGACATAGATCTTTTCAGTGAATCAGGAGAAAAACTGCAAGAAATGATGGTTGATCTGAACGTGGGAGGGTCTAAAGATAGGTTTAAATATGAATATGTAGAAGACGTAAATATGCTTAAGTGGGATGTTCAGCCCTTTCTAGTAAAAATAAGAAATGAAGAACTAGAGTGTCTCGAACAACATGGTTACCTTGGATAGGAACCGCAGAGAGTCCCAGTTCATGACAATGAAATCAGAAGAGCAGTAAAGGAATGGAGAGCTTTTGGTTAACGAAGAGTACATTAAGGGTAAGCAACTGTCCTAATGTGAAGAAGACGGTCATATAATACAATGTGTCCTTCCTGTTGGAACATCTGTCTATCTATATACCTAGGCTGCTTCCCCCAAGGAAAGGGAGGTAGCCGAGACAGGACGACACACTCCCCATTTACTCATCCATTCAAACACATTCATTCGCATCTTAGCCCCAAAGGGGAGAACGGACAGATCCTCACCGCACCACACCGCACAAGGGTCAAGTGCGCAATCCAATCAGTGACATCCGCAGCAGGACCCGACAGCAGAGCTGGTTTACCCCTGCCACATCGTAACAGACTCATCCCCTTACCCGCACCTGACCTGACTAGCTGATCAGACCAAATGCGGGAGAATTTTGGAACATATGGCTTAAAAATGTAGTCAAATAAAATTCTTGGAACATAAACTTAGTAGTGATCAAAGAGGAATTGAAAGATTTATGTTAGTGGTCACGGGGAGAGATAAAACGAGAGCTTCCTGGATAAGGGAGCAGACGAAAGTAGAGGACAGTCACTACGTTCGAAGAGCATGGATGTGGGCAAGTCATGTCCTTCCTAGAACAAACAGATGGACAGTCAGATTGACGGATTGGCAACCTAGAGATAAAGTGAGAGCAAAACGCAGACAGACAACATGATGGCGAGATGTGACTGGAGATTGCTTAGTCTGAAGAGAAGAGTCTAACAGCCAGTAGGTCAGAATGAAAAAAGATGGAGAGGCCTTCGTCCTGCAATGAACCGGCTTAGGCTGATGATGGTGATCATCATCAAAGATGGAGTTGTGGTGGTGTATATATCTTGTATTGGCAGTATTATAGCATTTACTGAGTCTGACGTATAGCTGTTCAGGAGGCTGACCAAGAGGTCCAAGAGAATATATGAGAGTAATGTGACTGGAAGTAGGAAATTAGACTAAAGTCAGAGTGGAGAGACAAAGTATGAGAATACGTGAGGAAAGGAGGTATTTTGTGGAGGAGCCGTCGCTACTTGGTAGGAACAAAAAATGCCTTGATCATTTGTCGAGGCCATTCCTCACGATCCTACGTCACATAGTGGACAGAGAGAGATTTAAACCCATGATATTTTTCAGTACGAGTCCAGCCAGTGGTACATTTTCTTTATCATACTAAATCATGACTGTTCCGAAAATTACGTATACATCCTACAGATCTTAAATGATGATGAATAGCAACTTCTTAATTAATTCCACACTTCCCGATATACTTATTCTAGGACTGTAATCTCCACAAGCCTCCGTGTATTATATCAATCCTTATCGTACAGTAACCCTAATACTGCATCGTTCCTGCTTTCGGACAGTAATATTTAGCTTAAGGGAGATGTCTGGTAGTAAAGGGGTTGATGGTAGTCTTTTTAACACCTACTTCTCTTCCCTCTTCCAAGTCTTAGAAATATTTCTTGAGATAAATTCACCTATAGGTAGCCAAAATAACTCATGTAAATTGCCGCTGTCGTGAAAGAGGTAAGAACTGAACTGAACTTTCGTGAATTACCCATGAATCTGTGTATGTTGTTGGGTCATCCTACATATAATTATTTTACTGTATTAATAGCCAATGATTTTCCTGTTTGGTACATAGAGTATTTAAGCTACTGCTCTGGTTTAGTTGTCTGTTGATGTTTATGAGCATTTCCTTGTGCCCGTTCCGTAACCTTATTTACGGCACTACCAGAGATGATACATTTTCTCAGAAACCTTGGAGGCTTGTTGAAAATGCCGTGAAATGTCCAGTTGTCGCCTCAGTCGCGAATCATTCTGCAGGTCTGGTTTGGTTGTGACATGACAGGTAGCCTTGACAAACGAAGCGAAACATAAATCTTATAGTTTGGTGGCCGGCACTGTTAACATACTGAAATACAAGGTGGTCCATATAGTATGCAGTTTAAGTCATCTCATCCGGGTACGGCTCATTATTCTCAGTGTGTACCCTGCATTCTTTTTTTTTTTTTTTTTTTTTTTTTTTTTCCCATAACCCCTTTCGTATTTCATTTTGATGCCTTTAGCGTCCACTGCTTACAAGGTTGATTAGGAATGTCATGAGGCTGCCAAAATGTCTTTGCTTCTCACAGAAGCAGACTAAGCCGTCCCGGGATTACATAGGATTGGAGAAAGCAACATTCAAACTACCCTGTACAAGATATCCATGTTCAGGAGTAGTGGCCAGCACGTCTTTTGATATATAAAAAGTGCGATACAGATACACGGGAAATATAATGGTCGCCCTTTATTTCTCTTTCAGTTATTAAGAAGTTCGAATGTCATCAAATGCACAGCCTGTGTTGGTATTTAAAAAGCAGCAACCCACATCTTTAATTGACATGAAGTTCCAAATGAATTAAAAAGCATTTTAATTTGCCATTTTTCATGTACATTTCCTACTATTTTTTTTCTCAAGAGCCATTTTGTGTAGGACTTCTGCCACTAATTTAGTCGTAGTGCGTTTATTTGGTTGCCAAAAAGCTAGAAAGGAGTGTTGTGATATGAAGCAGATTCGAGGTGAAGAAAATTATTATAATTCAGACACAAACGTTAAACTTATTCTTGCAATGGACACAGTGGAGTTAGCTCTTCCAGTCGCATTTCTTAGCAGATGGAAAGGTGTGCCTTCAGATGATAAATAAATAATTCCATGAGACAATGTCGAGAACATAAAAATTGTACACCTATATAAAACTTTATAATATACAACAATAAACAGGATTAGATATTAAAGGAAACCTCTGCAAACTATAAACTATATACTGAAAACTATATTTAGAATTGCTATAAAAATAACTCAGTAAATACCATATGAGTGAATACTATTATGCACATTATCGGAGCATACCTGAAATTTTCACCAAAAAGCATTAATTCTGGGCACTCATTTTCTCACGGGGTTGCCCTTCCCATTTTTATAAATACCTTAGAATTGTACGTTTCCCCCCCCCCCCTCCCCAGAGGTCTATATCCACCAGAGATTCAGTGTTTTTTTTTTTTATATCATTTACTTCTTGATTTCACCATGTTCAAGTTGCGACGTGCTTAGTATACGAATAGAAACTGTAACTCTCGTCATCTTCCCCGGCAGACTTGGTAGTGCTTCTTCCGGCATTGACACGCGAAGTGAGCTATCGTGGGATCAGAGGCCAGGTGGGATATTCTTAGAACTGAGTATTTTAATATGCTACACAAGTATATAATAGAATGAACCTAGCATTAGAGTCTGGTTTACCGACACCTTCTTGGTAATAATGAGGTATTTAGTAGTAAAAATTTAAACTGTTCATGATTCAGTACAACATAGTTGATTTCTTTTTCCGAAGAAGCAAGAAAATCAGTGAAGAACCTGAATGCACAAATTTATTCTTCGGAAAATTTATGTATAAAAGTAGGCATGAAGCAACAGGCCATATTGTAAAATAATGGCTAACCACGGCCTGGGGAGCCATTAGCAGAAATATATATATATATATATATATATATATATATATATATATATATATATATATATATATATATATATATATATATGAACTTTAATGCTTTCTAGCAGAAGAAAGCATATATGAACTCAACTTGGATGAAATGAAAAATAAATATAACATTAATTTTATACTCAGTGACAGTGCAGTTATAATGATAAATTATTTTTAGCTGGGTAAATGTAGGAAGCGTCAACAAGGCAGAGAGAGCTGGGTTGATCCTTTGGAGGTTATCAAGCATCAGCTATTAATGCAGATTGCAAGACACTGAAACTAAATTTCTGCTGGTGCTACTGAGGTGCTCGAAAAAAGAAATAATTTAACTGGGACGGTTGTATGGCTCAGAAGCATTTTTTTTTTTTTTTTTAAGGTCGTATGAAGACGACCAAAGATATCCGAGATTCAGTATTTAAAAAACGGAATCTTTCTGGAGCGGAGGAAATTTCAAATATTAAACAGCAAACTTACTATAGGGTGAAACCATAAGTGTGTTCTGAGACAATTCAGTGAAGTATCAGGTAATCCTAAGTGAAGTAGTAACAACAAGAGACTGTCGCAATGTTTTTCGCCTTGACCTGGCCGACTTCCGTCCATTTGTAGCGTAATTCACTAAGCTGAGTGGCAGAAAATGATAGTGCAACAGCTCTACATCCGTTCCATGACGTTTCTTCATTATTGCTAAGTATATTATTGCGGTTTAAGCTTACTAGAACCCTCAAGTCTGTTAAACTCCTTAAAACACAAACTCGGGAATGCTGATAGAGAGCTGGAGGTACTGGGTATCGCGTGGAGGGATAAGACGAGAGCGAGCATCTTATAAAGGAACAAACGAAAGCCTAAATATATACACATACAGATGCATATACATTAGGAAGATGATTAGCGAACCACAAATTAGGTTGAGGAGGTGGAGCTACAATAGAAGCTGAGGGAGAGGTGGCATGTACTAATATGTTGTGCCGGAGTGTATGAATCTAACAACCTGTACCCTAGAGTGTAAAAAGTTGAGAGATACCTTTGTCCTGCAGCGGTGTGATACAGGCTGATGATGATGATGACCAAAAAGGTCGGGAGTGGTTTGGTGACTGATGTATAGCTAAAAATAGGCCGTGAATATATCATAAAACTCATCACCAATAAGCCTTAGGATTTACAGTGTACTTATTTTACCTTGGCTGCCTCCAAATTATTGTATTCAACTGAGGGAAAGCTTTGCCAATCAGCGGGTTAATACCAAATGGCCTTCAACTGTAGTCATGCATAGATTTCCAATACGAGCCAAGGCACTTGTGGTTGCATGGGTCTTGTAACTGATAACCCCAAATGAAATAAGTCAGTCCATATGTGGATTGAGATTTCTGTGTCTGCATGACTCTGGCGGAGCAGCAGAGAGTTAGATTAAAATTTAATAACCAGTATCAGTGTCAACGCACAACCAAAATTTAAATTATTATATTTTGTTTCGTAACAGACCTTCTAAGTTTATATTATTTTGCGTCATCGATTAGCATTTGTGAAGTGTCACGGGCTGTTAAGCATATTACTATTTAGAGCGAGATCTGACTTACAGAGGTAACGTATAATCTGCGGTATATGTTTTAAGTTTACGACCTTGGCTTTTTTTTTAATTTAATTTTTATGTATCCAACTCTGAACGCAGGATTTCCTGAAGCCCGGTAGTCCTTCCAGGCACCAACCGATAACTCCAAACACCACACATGTCACCACTTGGGCACTACAATTCATTCAGCTAAACATGGCCTAGAATTTCGTCTTTTCGCAGCTCATTTCACGTAGCTCAGTGGCAGAAAAAGATAATGTTACAACTCTGTATCCTATCCATAACACTTTTTTGTAAGCAGCATCATATTCTCCTATCCATAACACTTTTTTGTAAGCAGCATCATATTCTATTAGTTTACTTCGATCACTACGGCTCTGTATTCAAGATGGCGGAATGGAAATTTTGAGACAAGTTAAAATGAAATAAGTAAAATACCGGACCATGTACATGAGAACATAAACAAATGCATTCCCTTCAGACATTATTGAGTGACGGGTGTTTTTATTATTTGTCGGTGAATTGTCCTTATGATAAATGAAAATTGTTAAACGAAATTAATAATTCCCAAACTGTGTGCTGTCATAGCTTAACCTGAACCAGTTTCCACTCCTTTAACGACTTCACCACATCTCCTTTGACAGCAGGATCGTGAGGATATTGCTGATTTATGTATTTCCTACGTACTTAACCCCTTCAGTCAGATGACGAAGTTCTTGCTGAATTCTTGCAACTTTCAGAAGCATTTATACAATTTAGTCTTCTTTTTTTTTAAGTGATAGGATAGATTTCGCGTTCGTTAACCCTCTCTCGGTTAGACATATTTCCTCAGTTTGATATAATCTTCAGGAGACAGCAAGAACAAACTAATGGATACGTCATCGGATTTAAGGTGTCACAAGTAGAAAGCGGGTGTGGGGGGAGGGGGTGGAGGTGAGCAATTCCCACACATTTGAATGATAGTTATCAAACGTTAATGGTTACTGAATGTGATCAGCATGCATACTGGACTGCAGAGAAAAGTCATCAGCAGAAGAGGAAAGCCAGACATTCCATCATCGTCACTGGGGCTGGGAAAATATTGTCAATAATTTGGAGCTTGCCTTCCTCACCAGGGTATCTTTTAGCTTCTTCAGCTCGAGGATCTTTCTTTCACTACCTCCTAGCGAATTTAATTTCCATTTGGGATCCCATTCGCAGTGAAGGGGTTAGAAACAGTGCATGAAACACCTTCACTATGAAAGATCTCCCTAGTTGTGGGGGGATCTTTACTAGTGAAGGGGTATCCTGGACTGTTTCTTATCCCTTCATTGCAAAAGGGATCCCGAAAGGTACAGTAAATAAATACGTTCGGAGGCAGCAAGGATATGAAATGGTGTCGTAGTAGCCAAGAGATTAAACATAGGGCCCATTGAGGCATTTTTTTTCGCATCACACACACACACACACACACACACACACACACACACACACACACACACACACACACACACACACACACACACACACACACACACACACACACACACACACACACACACACACACACACACACACACACACACACACACACACACACACACACACACACACACACACACACACACACACACACACACACACACACACACACACACACACACACACACACACACACACACACACACACACACACACACACACACACACACACACACACACACACACACACACACACACACACACACACACACACACACACACACACACACACACACACACACACACACACACACACACACACACACACACACACACACACACACACACACACACACACACACACACACACACACACACACACACACACACACACACACACACACACACACACACACACACACACACACACACACACACACACACACACACACACACACACACACACACACACACACACACACACACACACACACACACACACACACACACACCAGTCGTCCGCCTTACCCACAAATTCAATAACCTTCCGTAATCGTGCGAGAACAATAGATGACGTTTCAACTTGTGTATGTAGAAGAGGCAATGGAAGCTGGTGCAGTGAGGGACATCCTACGCTTTCTTTCGTAACTTCTTCACAACGAGTGATCTTGTTTGTGGTGAATGAAGTCATCTGGCCGTACCAAAAATAATTTTAAAAGCCAACTTATTGAATGGGTTAATGGAGACAAGTTTCAGCCTCTTCACTACAAGTCTTCCCCAAACTGAATAAAATCGTCTGGCAGGATCAAGAAGAGAATGAATAGCGTGACAAGCCATTCAACCTGACAGGTCATAAATAAGCTGAATAAAATCATCTGAAATAAGGCAGAATGAATTAGAAAGTGCACCCCCAGAATTAAAAGGAGTAGTTGAGGCAGTTTCAGCCATTCCGGATGTTTATTGTATTTTTAGTGGCTTTGAAGATTTCGTAACACTTTTTCCATAGCGGTTTATTCTGAACATACTATCTCAGCGTCATCTTGTATGCCACCGATGGAAACTGTGTCGATGTGAAGACAATAGAAATGACACAGAAAGGAATGTTAAGATTCAATGTGCAAATTCATTAACAATGAAAGAGTTACTGCTAAGTGCATTAGGCTATGCCACATGGAATTAATGATCATTATGCACATTGGTGTAATTTGAGTGATCATCTGTTACATAATAGTACAGCATATTACGCGTCACTCGTGTCATTCAAACGTGCAAATATTTTTATTTTAGTGCTGGTTCCATTCTACCATACCAAAATTTTACTCATTCCCGTGTTTACCTATTATATTATTCTGCTTTAAAAAGTAAAACCCCCCAGTACATGTCTATATATGTAGTATTGCTGTACATGGAAACCAATCCTCACTACTGACCTAAAAATCGCCATAGCATATTTACTTCTCACTTGGACGACTTACAGGCGGAACACTTGCTAATTGGATTTACGTAGCTGAACATTTGCTAATTGGATTTACGTAGCTCACACCTACAAAGCTTTTGAATTTATTACTGTTTATGACAAAGGGAATTTGGTTGTGATATAGTAAGTGTGGAATTCAATTACTCATACTTTAATATTTGCCGTGTGTATATTAGGATTCCCAAATAATGCTGCCGTATGCACAGCACTAAAGAGGAATGTTGCCTTTTTAAATTTCTATTATTATTACTGTTAATATTATCAATATTAATACCTCGTATGATTGACCTTCTCTGTGGAAGATGTACTTGAACATAATTTCGTATTTCCTGTAGTATTTCTCAGGGCTGCCTTTATCCATTTGGTTCAGAGATGTCGGAATATCTCCAAATATGCTGTGTGTATATATTTACTATTGTCTATCTATCTGTCTATTGCCAGACGCCTCAATCCCGTTTGGGGTGGCCACAAACAAATCGCCTCCAAGTCGCCCTGTCCCCCGCCATTTCACTGCCCTGCTCCCAACTCACACACCCCTCTCTCATATACCTCTCCACCCCATCCCTCCATCTCATCCTCGGCCTTCCCCTCCGTCTTCCCCCCTCCACCTCACTCACATACACTCTCTTCGTCAGTCTTTCACCCTCCATCCTCTCCACATGGCCAAACCACCTCAGTGTGTTCCTCATAACGCATCCTGTCACATCCACTTCCACACCACAACGCTCCTTTATATCCTCATTCGTCAGCCTGTCTCTCCATGTGACTCCACAGGCTCCTCTTAAATAACTCATTTCCACTGCTCTCACTCTTGACTTGTGTCCTTCCAACAACGTCCAAACTTCACTCCCATACGTTAGAGTTGTTATCACAATACTGTCATGTAGTAATTTTTTCACTTCCATGCTCACTTCCATGTTTCTTATCACTGCTTTCAAAGAACCAGCAACCTTTCTTCCCTGCTGTACCCTTTCAAGCACTTCACCCTCCAAACCTCCATCCTTACTCATCACACTACCCAAGTACTTAAACGTACTCACATTTTCCAGTTCCTCACCATCCAACCTCGCTGTACATTCACTGACTTCACCTCTCTCAAAGACCATCACTTTACTCTTCCCTACATTCACCTTTAGATTCCGTTTCTTACACACTCTCCCAGACTTATCCACCAAGCCTTGCAGCTCCCCTTCGTCTTCACTCAACAACACAGTATCATCTGCAAACAACAGTACAGGGAGTTTCCAAACGCTATCCTCTCTCACCAGGGCCACTCCAACATCCACTACCCTACCTTGTACCTCTTTTATTACCCCATCCATGTACAGATTGAACAGCCATGGAGACATGACACATCCCTGTTTCAACCCAACTTTCAAAGAGAAAAAATTCACATAGTTCACCATCCACACGCACTGCAGCCTTCGCACCATCGTACATACTCTTCACAGCATTCAACAACTTCCCATCTACTCCACATATTCTTAACACTTTCCACAATCCTTGTCTATCCACCCTGTCATATGCTTTCTCCAAATCCATGAAAGCCGCATACAACTTCTTTCCCTTCTCTAGAAACTTTTCCACTAAAGATCTAAGAATGAATATCTGATCTACACAACCTGTTCCCTTCCTAAAGCCTCCCTGTTCTTCTCCAACTAATTTCTCTGTTCTTTCTCTAACTCTGTCAATAAGTATCCTACCATACACTTTTCCTAATATACTAAGAAGACAAATGCCCCTATGATTACCACACACTTCTTTTTCCCCTATTGTGTACTATTATATTACAGCAATTGGCCTTTGGTAGTATGAGACGTAGACACAAAGTTAAACACCAAGTGCTGTTGTACTTTTGGTAAGGAGAAACGTATTTCAATAGTCGTTTCACAAAAGCTTCGGAAAATTTAATAAGAAGAATATGGTATTAATAATAATAATCATAATGATAATAATAAAAATAGTTTTAATAATTCTTTTATAAATGAAAAATATAATAGATAAATAGATAGATAGATAGATAGATCTTGGCCTGGCATTCAGGAAGAGACGACAAGAACAACATGGGAGCGACGGCGAGAGCACCAGTTGGGTTAGTAAGTAGGGCGAAATGTTTGATACTGCCATAATTCTCGGTAAAACTTATGATCAAGAAGTTTGCACGCCTGCATTGCGAAGGCTGGTGCATCGTTTTGTGGAGTGTTAGGTCTGGGTGTGTACGGAAGTCAGTCACATTTGGATTACTGAAGAGGTAATTTTTTCCCTTTAGCAGAGAATGTTGTTTGATTTTCCCTGTCGTTTTATTAGGAACATAGTTAAATTTATTACATAGTAGGTGTTGGAGAAAAAAAATATTAACAAATTCATTTAAGTAATTCTGGTATCTTGATTTATTTACAACATGATTCTTCCGTGGAAAGTCGATCAGCAGGAAGATAGTGGTAAGTGTAGAAGAGGGTAAGAGAGAGATGAGGGGTGTAGAAGGGTGAGATGAAAGGGGAGGAGGAAGGAGGAGGAGGAGAATAATCTTAACGTCCGGGTTCAGTGTAACGTCATGAGTGAACTCCCGCTGCCCAGCCACCGCCATCACTAATTACTACATTATATCACCCTGTACACCACCATCATCATCATCATCTCTTGCATCATCGATTGTCAACAGTTGAGTGCAGTAGTTACGGCCAGGTGAGAGAGCCAGCCAGCCCATCCCGACATCATCAGCGTCAGCATCATCAGCATCAGCATTATCATCATCATCGTCTTCATCACCACCACCACCACCACCATCGTCACAGAGTTCAACCACCTATACTATCCCCATCATCATCATCATCATCATCATCATCATTATCCCAGTGTTGTGTTACTGTAGTTTGCTCTCATGATTTCATTCCCTTCAGTACAATGACGTCTTGTTGGCCTTATTCTTGCTACCGCCAGACAGTTTATTCAGCATAGGGAGGAACTGTCTGTAGTGTGAGTTAGCACAGTAATTATTACATTTTTTCAGTACGATGATAACTTTTCTATTTCATTCTCACTACTGCCAGAGATTCTGTTTAGCTTAAACCACCTGCAGTGAAGGGCTTGATCATCCATCCCGCCATCAATCCAGTCCTTATATCCACCACATCCTATTTAATGTTAATTGGTCTTTGTCTAATTGGTCTAATAATCAGGCAACATCCTTCCAAATTATAGCTGAAGACTATCTGTAAATAAATCAAAAGAGACGAAGAAAAAGGAAATCGTCTGGTGGTAGGATAAACGAAATATAAAATACGTCGTCGTAGTGAAGGGTAAGTGGCTGTGTCTCGGGCTTCCTGCTCTTCTCCTCCCGCCAGCCTCATCCCCGCCAGGCTCAAATATTCTAATACCATCTCTTCTCGTCCCCTGCTCACACAATCCAAGTTCCCCTTCAGTCCGGTGACGCATTCTATGGTTTATTGTGGCTGTTTCTGGACGATTTTATTGTAGAGGTTAATAAAGGCTGTAATCAAAACCTTTCAGTTAATAAAGTCTCCCCTGAACTGAATAAAATCGACTAGAAGTAGCACGAATAACCTAAAAATGGACGTCACCCCTCCGCGACGAGAGGCCACTGCAGAGCTGAATAAAATCGTCTGGCGGCAGCAAAAATATAACAATGAAGATATTTGTCGTCGCCTTCGAGTCAGTGGAGATATTTTTATAGGTTTACACAACTAAATGCCATTTCTATGCTGAGTCAAATCGTCTGACAGAAGTAATTTTATATGGAGATTTCTGTCAACAGACGGTTATCAATAGTTTTCATGGTTGTTGAGCAGAAGACATTGATGTACGATTTGTTCTGGATACTTTTTGGCTTTTAGAGATTTTGATTAATATATACACGCACAGTTGAGATTATTTAATATCCATGTAATAAACAGTTGAATGTGAATGTGGATATTACTCGCGAAAATATTCAATAACAAAAGCAATGTCTGCAGTGAGAGCGGCCTTCCTACGCGGCCTCAGACTCAGCGCTCATCTCCCCCCTCTTTACTACCGGCCTCTCTCTCTCTCTCTCTCTCTCTCTCTCTCTCTCTCTCTCTCTCCACCGGCGCCCTCCCTCCCGCCCCTCTTAATGGCCTCGCTATATTACCCACACTCGGTCTCATGCCAATATTATTTTATTTCTGGCAGTCTGTGATCGACTCATTATCTGGGCATACGTGCGACTCTCATAGCAAAACAGCAAAAACTCTAAGGTATTTTCTATTCCACTGTGAGGTACATGCTAGAACGAAGGGAAATTGTGAATACATCTTTTGCCTGTACATATCTACACTTTTATCCAAGCACGTATGCATGGACGCTGTAATTTGTAAGCTGCAGCAAGGAGAATATGCAGATGCACACTTTATGGTTGCTGCACAGTTTTAGGAATGGTGGACAAGTATCTGTATATGTAAATAGTTTATGGAGCCGCTTTCTCTACTGCCGCACTTGTTTGACTACATTATTTTGAGATCGACAAGTAACTTTCTGAACCAGCATGGCTTTTAGATAACTGTTAACTTCCACTGAATAACTGCTCTTACCTCTCCTGTATTAACTGATTCGATTCCATTCAACTCGGAGCAGAATGAAATAGGAGGAAAAATAATAATGATAATATTTTTGTCGCTTTCATTGTTAGTATATTCTCAGACCAACATATTCCCTAATTCCTCAGGCTTATACACGAAGTGTGATGCCTAATTAGTATAGAATATCCATTGCTTGGGAATACTGGAACTCTCATGTCTATTACATAATTGTTTCCCAGTAAATATCTGACACTGATGAAGAATTAGCTTTATATCGATAAATTTGCTGAATATGTATGTTAGGTCAATGGTTTGTATGTTTATACATTGCAGTATAACTATTCGTGACATCCATATTTGGGGCTAGGTAGTGACAGGCCAAAAAAATATAAAAATAATAATCCGAAGAATATTTCTGTTGCTAGCAGCAGATGATTTTATTCATATTAGGGGAGACTTTTAAATTTGGAGAGGTAAGGCTTCACAGCCTCTACCACCACTTTAGATCCTTTCAAAGTTGCAAAACATCGTCAGAAGGTAGCAAGAATAAAATTGAAAAAATAATCCTCACTGCAGTGAAAGACTGTAACGTAACAGCCTGGTTCTGGTTGTGTTGTAGCTTAGTCCTCCGTCTCAAAATGCCAAAAAATCCAGTAAGTTAACATTTCAGACATATTGAACAAAATACTCTCATTCAGCAAACAATTCCAAGTTTTTCTTTTTTTCTTTTTTCTTTTTTTCCCTTAATATTTCTTCATCACCAATGGTTACTTAACTACAACATCCCGATCGTGTATTTTTCATGTTTTTCTTGCTACATGCAAACGGTATTCATGAAACGTTACAGAGATTTATAAAACTGTGGGGGTCGGATATAACCTTCATTAGTCCCTAAAATACGACTTCTTTGAGAACTTGGCAAAAATCTTCTGGAAGTAGGATGATTAAAATATACTATACGTCATTGGATGGGGTGAAGTTTGATAACTTTATTTTGCACTGAGATTCTGTATTCCCACCCGAACGGCATAATTATTTTTAGCTTGTTCTTATCGCTTCCCCCAGTGTATCCCCAAGCAAGCCAATTAATCGGTTAAATACACAGGACAGGGAGTCACCACAGTCCATCCACATGTCTTTAATTTACTGCCAGATACGCCGTGGGATGCAAACCACTTCCGTCAATCCCGCCAGGTTGTTTGATATCGTCCATTCAGACCCGGAGACTTTTCTGTGGCTATATAAAAATCATCTGAGGATAGTAATAACAAAATAGTATGCTACCAAAAGGTCTGAATGGGGAACATTGGTAGGCTGGAAACTATCCCGACCCGTCGTTTTCTTGTGGCTTAGCAATATCGTATCCCGATATTCAGGGGAAAAAAAAAAAAAAGATATAACTGATATGATTATTTTTTTTTTCCCTTATGTCTGCACCCAGCATAACCAGCATCATATTTTGTTCGCTGGCAGTGTCAAGGCTTTTTCCTAGTGATGTTTTCACTCTCCTGGAAAATATATCTGAGCTGCTTTCATCATCAGTGCAAAAGGACTTAAGTGTTTGCAATATAAGGGACACTTCACCTTTTCATTTCATACTCTGCCAAGCCTTTGCTCTGATTGTGTCCTGATTATTAACGCTTGCAGGCTCTTATGACGCACTCTCAGCTGAATAAAATCATTTGGCGTTAGCTGTGAATGAGTATTAGTTCTTTTGAGCACGAGAGTTAATTTTATATTGAATAAAAAACTAATTTCATTTTGATTTATTTAGATTGACTGCTTTTAACCCTTATATTTGTCATAATATCTCATCCTTGATTATCATGTTGCAAATTATTGCAACAGATCATTCCATCCTTATTCATCTGTGTCGGTTAGTAATTTTAATTCAGTATGAATATAAGTAACTGTGTTAACTGCTGTACTGAGGAAATACCTTAGTGATTTTTTTACTAAAGCTGTCAGTAGTGATGTTCCTCAGGGTTTGACGTTTACCACAAGTTCTTTTCCAGTTATTTATCAGTGATCTCCTGAGCTGCATTTTTAATCTACGCTACACCGATTATTTATTTTTTTTTTTCACCTGTATCTGAACGTGTCCATCACAGTGGCCACAAAAACCCACATGACAAGCTATGTAACATGTTGACACGTGACATCCGTGTCATTGTCGGCTGGTGCAAAGACAAACTTAATGTATTAATTCATCATAAATTGTTTCTCCATCCTTCTGCTTGCGATAATCGTTCATACGAGTATCTCTCCTCCCTTCATTAGCACACAGTTCAAACCTCCATGGTTTCTCTGTAATTTCGGGGTTTCTTTTTCTTGTGGTATATATATATATATATATATATATATATATATATATATATATATATATATTTTTTTTTCTTTTTAACGACCACGTTACTTTCTGGCTTGTTCAGCTTCTTAAAAGTTACTTGTACCACCCAGTCTCCGTGATGATTTCCCCAACCCTGTTCGATTTCTGACTATTTACGAGTTTTATTTGTTCCCGGGTAGAATACAGTTCTTATATGTGGGTGACTCACCATATGCACCTTTTCTAAAGAAGACTGAATCAGAAGGTATTCTTGTCCTGAACTCCCCTCATAATTTTCTCTTCACCCTCTTTCATTACTGCAGTGTTACATCATTTTCTGAGCAACTTTCTTTTGCTTCTTTTGCAGGGTATTCTCAGTTCCTCACGTACACAGCTGGTCAACTCTGGACTATCGACAATCTTCCTTGTTAGGCCGTGTTTCTCCATACAACCGTTGTTTCAAGCGCAGTGTGCCTAGGTGTCTTTAAGTGAACAGATCTTGGGTCCCTTTCGTTTGAGATGTTTCTTTGAAGGAGACTTTTTCTTTAAGCATTCAGCCATTGAATACCAGATTTCTGCATAAACATGTATTGTTTTAAACTTAAGACGTGTCAGATTCGATTCAGTGTCGTGTGTATTATCATAGCATTCATGTGTTGGTTCTGGCGCTAGAGAGGGCAGTGACTATGCTTACGAAGTGGAAGCGTCCCTTTCCTTGTCTGCCTTATTCATATCTTCACCACTTGCCTATCAGAAGAGAAATCACTGATTAAAGCAACATTCCAGGCAACGTAACAGAAAAAGATTACTTTGGTAGCCGTAATGAAAGGAAACTATATTTAAAAAAAAAGTAAGTAATTCCTATTCCAAGCGTTCCTAGAACCCATTTCATTTGCAGGTATGTTTACAACATCATCATCATCATCATTTATTATCGAGCACCAGCAGCAGCAGCATGTGTCACATGGCTGCAGAAGTAAGATAAACCCTTTTCCAGCTTCCCTCGCTATGCTCAGGCACAGCTATACAGTAACCAAATATAATTATCGGTATTTCAAAGGTCGAAGGTCAAGGTTAATTAGCTAATTCTCAGTATATACCTATCTTCCATTTTGTATAGAATTTCAGAATTATTTACCTTCTAATGAGTATAGGTTTCGATAATGTATTCAATAGTCACAGTTAACATAGAATCCTATTTTCATGAAGACATGTAGGGTAATTACCGTGTTTGTAATATATATCGGCATTAGATTAACTACATCTCTTTAAAGTATATGATGAACTCAGGTAAATCATACACATCCTTCCAAAAAGGATGATAATTTATATTGAACTTTCCCATGTGGCGGGACTTCCATTTATGAATAATTTACCATCATCACTTTCATTCCCCATTCATCAAGCGTACACCAATCAATTACAAAGCAATTCTACAAGCTGTATTTTGGCAGTATTGTGTGATCTTAGTAATCATATCTGAGGTGTGCCAAAAGTTGTTCTAGTAATAATTAGTTAATATAGGTTCCATGTTAGCTGAGTATAATGTAGTTAATGTACTGGGATCTTACTGCTCACAAGTAAGCCGCTGTTTTGTGCAGCATGTCAGCTGCACCCAGTGTATCGGATTTACTTACGTTCTTGTTTATTTTTAATATGGTGTCAAGTTTATTGTATGTTACTGGCATTCTTTCGAAATTAATTATTTTTCTGATTTATAACTCCTGCCCTTATTTTTCAGTTGTAGTTAGCTTTTTTTCCCCACGTGATTATACGTGATCAATATATCTCAACTTCAGTACTGCTTTAGGATAAACTGGTGTAAAATACGATTTGTACTAACTACTCACCGTGTTGGCTGCTTACCTTCCCCACATATATTTAAGCATATGAAGATTCATTCATTTCGTTTATTAGCAAACTTCCCGCCACATCATTACTGTTGTGTAGTTTCTGCTGGTAGTTGAATTTGCCTAAATTCGTGTGTACGCTTTTCGTTAACAAAGCCCTTCAAGTCATTCGCAGGTCACATCAGGCAACACCAAGTTTTGCAAAACGAGTTACTATCAGTCACGGGCATCAGCCACCATTTTATTAACTATACGTGTTTTTAGGCAATTTATTCTTATATAATTGTTCTTGGTATGGAAATCGTAATTGCTAATAACAAACAAATATGCGGCGTAGAAACCAGCCTTGTGCTTCCCCCTTCCCCTCCTCAAAAAACAGTTTGAGGTTTGTGTCTGCCGTGCTTAACCTTCCTTCTTCCAGCCCCTTACATTGCATATTCCCTCCCTCTTGCTGTACCTTTCCCATCCCACCTACCAACTTATCTTTTCCTTCTTATCAGTTTTCTGACCTTTTTCCTTTCCGCCTACCAACTTACCTTTTCCGTCTTTCTTTCCTGTTGCAATTTTGCATTTTCTCTCCTATCTGGTATACTACATTTCAGTCCCTGTCTGTTACTTTGCGTTTTTCCTTACTTTTTAACCACCAGTACTTTGTTATTAGCTAACCTTTTCCTTACTGTTATACAAATATTTCACTTTTATCCATCACTGAAGGTTATAGCAGAAGAAATTGTACCTTTTCCTTTTGCATGAAAATTAGACGACTGTATGAAAATGGCATTACAGATCCATCTTACTGACCAAGTTGGCTCAGGTTGAACCAGATAATCAAGATATTTGACAACACCAATTTTCCTTCTCATTTTTTTCCCTCAATTTTGTTTTCAATTTCTTTTGTACTCTTATATAAGCTAATTTCTCCCACCTGATTATTTACCGTCTTAGTGAAACTTATTAGACAGTATTTTCAGATATTTGTGCAACTTAGCCTCATCTTTATGTATGTGAAGTCTGCATGTGTGTGTGTGTGTGTGTGTGTGTGTGTGTGTGTGTGTGTGTGTGTGTGTGTGTGTGAACCTCTCTCATGAGAGATCCAATATTCAAATTAATGAAACTTTAAAGTACAGTAGCCAACCTGTATTTAACTCAAAAAGCATCAGAAAGAGAATTAACACCTAAACCTTGCCTGTTGATTCCTCAACCTTTTTAATCCGATGATAGATATATTTTTCATTTAATTTTAGCCATCCAGATGATTTTGTTCAGCATAATTTTTTTTTTCCGAACCGTAAGTTTAGCCTGTTAAAATACCTTCACTACAAGGGACTCTCCTATGCTAAATAAAACGTTTGGAATGAGCAAGAATGAAATAACGAATATGTCACCTTATTCGAGGAGTTAATGCTGAAGGAAATATCAAGACCAGTAACTGTCCCCAGTATGAAGACATTTCATGAAACAAAATTATTTTAGTAAATCATAGTACATCACCAGACACCTTGGGCATATCCATATTTCTTAGGATTGCTTAGTTTGTTTTCTCAACCTGCGGTACTAGTGTCAGTGGACACAAAAAAGACACGTAATATTGACAGACAATTTCCCAAAACGATTTACTTAAAATCACAACGTGTTTCTGATCCTATATATATATATGTGATTGCTCAAAGCTTTTCGAAGATAAAATGACGCCATCATAGGATAGTATTTTCAGTCATTAGCATCATTTATGTTCTGCAGAAATGTAGTATGCAGTGAAGCATTCGCAAAGGTAAATTTATTAATCCCATTAGCCGAAGTACATCTTGTGTCGTATATTGATCAACGGTAAACGAGGTTATTAAGCTTCAGAAAGTCATCTTTGGATTGATAGTGCTTTGCGCAGTCTGAAGGATGTCGATTTACGGTTTTAAACTGGCCTTCACCAGACGATTTTTTTTTTCTTTAATGGGCGATGGAATGTAGTTCATCCAAATACAAAAGTCTGTTGCCTCTCCCACCTCTTCCTCTCATTGCTGAATACATAGATATTTGAATGAGTCGTAATGGACAGAGGAGCATAGTCATTTACAGACTGAATGATAATATGCACCTCATTCCACAACACATTCAAGCGTCTGTGATTCCAGCGATGAAAGAGAGGGAGGAGAGGTGAACAGACTTTTGCATATGACTTTGCCTGAGCTAAAGAGTTTAATTAGCACCCAGTCATGAACTGTTCTTCAAAAAAATCTGAGTTATTATCGAGACGTATCAGTTTGTAAGAAAATATTCGAGCACTTCAAAAATACTTTTTCCCTCGTACGTGTAAACTTACTTTTCGTTTATTACTTGTGAACTAATTTATCCTGCCTTAAGTTACCAAGTCCTTCCTACCTGTCATTTTACATTCCATTTGTGTGTGAGTAACAAGGAAGATCCCGTTTCTACCCAAAAATTTAACATTCCTTCCACTTAACTTATCTTTTCCTTTTACAATGTATTAAAAATTTATTTCGTGTTGTAAATTACTTACAGGGAAACATTTGTCTTTAATTACCGGTTCCCAGTTCATAGCTGTGGTAAATTGACTGAATATAGTACTGCATGACATACAGTATTGGAACGATTGTCCAACCCAAATTTGGGAAGTGTTTGATAACAGAAATGCAGTCCTTAGCTGTGCTAAAGTTCATGAAATCTTTCAGTGACCAGAGTAGAAGTGTCTTTAAAATTCATGTACACTAAAATTGTTTGTAGTGGAACTAGATGCACTGAAGTAGCCTAGGGATAGTATCCAACAATTTTTTACTATGAAAACTGAGCATCTGAGAAGTATCTCTCTTGTGTATCATGCTGTCTTTTTCCATAAATGAAGTAACATTTTTTGAAGACTAGCTAAATTCAATACGCTATCATTGAGAGATAGTACGTGTACGTGCATAAGCGAAACCGGGTACGTGGCCGTAGGGAGAAGATTCGTTTGCCGGACAGTGATAGTCACACTGTCATGCTATGTATGAAGTGCTGTGTGCTTCAAAAAGTATCATATGATAGCCAGACTTTCATGCCATGCATGAATTCCTGTTTCGCTCCTGGTAATCTGTTTGTGTAATGAGATGAAATTCGAATTGAGTTAAAAATGTACACTATCCACCATTGTACTACAGGAGCTGTAAGAGAATTCCATAAACGTGTTTAGTGCCACGTATTGATGTGATACACCTGGATGACACGAGTATTAAGAATCAAGTTAAATTATTAGCAGTGAGGCTATTTGCGAATGTATATGGGTTGCATATTCACATGTTGAACAGCATAAGAAATGTTGAGTCATGTCATGAAGGCATGGAGTAAGGAAGTTAGTTGATCACTGGGGTTACCAGGAGTCTTAAATCAGTACCTTAATAATTTCCTTCAGCTACTTAGAAATGTTTTGTCAGCGAAAATGCAAAACCAAGTGTTCAAAGCAGTGAAAATGATAACCCGTTAGACAGTCAAGGGTTCCTTCTGTTGAATTCAATCGTGTGGCGGTATCCAAAATTAAATCTTGAAATGTGACCAGTGTGTACAGTAATGTATGAATCAAGGAATCTGCACCACTTTCATTCTTAACTTTAATAATATGCAATTTCCTTTGAGCTACTCTGAAGCAGTTTAGGGGTGGGTGAAACGTGCTTCAACAATGTCGTGTGCATTACACTGAATCCATTTAAAGTTAAAATAAATGTCACTTAATCAGCTTCGTGGTCTTGCAAGTAATTTTCTGGGCTCATCAGTTTACATCATTGTAATCTTTTCCAATCTAAGTTCTTATTATTTCCTACACGTTATCATAATTTCCTTATCGTTTCAGTCTCATCTGTTAATGTGCCTTTTCCTTCCCACTTGTCTAAAATTTTTTCACCTGTTTTCGTACCTTATTCACTTCTCTTATCTTAAATCATTGTAATTCTGGCATCTCACCTTCTCATTGCTACCCTTTAATTTATCTTGTTTATGTTATCTTAACCCTCCGTCCCGTTTGCGGTCTTAATTTTCAGGTCCCATCTTTCGTCTTACCTTTTCATTATCACATGTTCTTTCACCTTCCTGTCTTGCCTGTTTACTATTCCCATATTTTATTTTTCCATCTCATGTAGAGATGACTAGATAGATATAGATAGATGGGTTGAATTTGTTTCTCTTGTTAAATGATCTTTTTACCTGTTTGTATGTCTTTCAATCGCACCTGTTAAATTACATTTTTTTCCTCCATGGTAATTATAAGCCTTTTTAATTGTAGTACAGAGTCACATTATCTGTAAGGAACCCTTGAGTATTAGTATATGGTCTACTCATTTATGTTTGCGTTTAAAGTCACTGTTAGATAATCGTGCCTTCTTAAAATTTGAATGCATTGTGGTTGCTGTGAAGTAAATTTGTGAATCTCATACAGGGGACTCTTGAAAGACATTCCATTCATTTTGAGAAATTATCTGCTTACTATAGTCATAAAGATTTGGATACTAATAACGTGTTAATGCTAAATGTCATTGACTAAAATATGGCTAGAAAACAGTAGACGAAGAATACACACATCATTATTCATATGAAAACAATTTTTTAAATTGGTTACTGTGTACATAACAAAAATAAAAGAATTATCATATTCCGAGTAACAAAACAATAACCAATTGCCTTGGACAGACAATTATACCATACGAATGTTGGGTTTCTTTTCCTGATGTTAGACCAGTAGACTTTATATAGATACAAAACAGGCATCTGTCGTTATCCAAGTTTCCCAGTCTGATTTGTTGTCTATATATAGTTTAAGTCGTGAATTAGTACAATTCTGCTTTTAAAAAAAGTATTTAGGATTCTGGATGATATAAGAAATTTGAAATCCTGGAATCCTTAGCCCACCAAACTCCAGTCATTTGTTCGTTAGAAATACCAAATGGCAATAAAATAAGTATTTACAGGGCCAAATTCTTTAAGCAGATTCTATCATAAACTTACTTAGAGACGCATGGAACCCATCATAGTCTACTGGAGAAGATAGTCTTTGGGATTATTTTCCGAAGTCATTTCTTCCCTATCGGTTAGCTTACTTTTTTTTTTTCCTCATTAACTTACTTTCTTCCTGCTTATTAACTTACTTTTTCTTCCCAGCTATTAACCACTTTAGCCTAAAGACGTAGTTTGTAGCTTTTTGTTGCTAATGCCAAACTATTTTATTCTTTTGAGAGATGCCTCGGGATGGAAAGATTAGAAACTTCTTGAGCTTACCTTTTCCGTCCTGCCTATTAACTTACCTTGCATCTTGATACCAATACTGTACTAAAACTAGCTAAGCACGATTATATATATATATAATTACGCCAACTCACTGATGTTTTATTTCAGCTGCATGCAGAATGCTAATAAGAATTTGGTATGTATAGATTCTGATTTATGTTAATCCTTTACGCACAGCGAAGTAAAGTACGACTCTCCAACGTATTGAACATATTTCATTGAAATGCTAATCAGACAAACTATAATGTTACGCAATCTGGCGATAATTATTGTGCTGTATTTTTAAGACATTTCAGTTCTGATGATTTTTAGAATATGCTCCTGCTTTTAAAAAAAAGGGGGGGGGAGGAGGCCTTGGAGCACGGTGTTAGATAATCAGTGCCCTTTGTATTGTACGGTCTTTTATTTTTTCACTCTTGAACTGTTCTTAGTATTTCATTGTAAGTATATTCCATAAAGATAATATTCGATTCTTATGAGATCGTAATAAAGAGAGAGAAATTAATTTACCACAGCCATTTGGTCTTCTCTCTTGCTTCGTTGAAACAAGTATGTGTCGTATACAGTGGATTCATGTTGTTAGGCAGTTGATGAATTTGAATAACAGTATCCCATGAGCAAATGATATTAATGAATGAAGAAACATATGATATGAACCTTTTTCCTTTCACTGGTAAATTGTTATACCCTCCATGTACAGACAAGCCAGCATAATATAAGGTCGAAATCCTCATTGTGTGTTCAGTACAACATTATGCAATCGTTAATCTTGATTAAGTTAATATGACTGTCACCTGTTGCATTTTGTGGCCTTTTACATAACTTCTGTTGCTTCGTCATTCAACCATTACAGACATTTCCACCTAATATTACTACCTATTATTTCCTTTGCAGTAATTTCCTTCTCGCCCATCATCTTATTTTCTTATCAACTATTACCTTACATTATCCTTCTCGTTTATTTCATCTTTCCATCTGACCTGATAACTATTTTACTGAACATCTGCTGCTATTTTATCTGGATATTTTTCCATGTAGCTCTGTCTCTACCACGTCACCTTTTTTATCTGCATTTTTTTTTATTATATCTTTGCCTTCTCGTCACCTTTTTTTAACTGTATTTTTTGTTATCGTTGCTTTGCCGTATTGCCGTAACACATGTTTGTCTGTATATATTTTCATTCCTTTATTCTCTGCCTTGTCACATTTTTTTATCTGTATTTTTGTTATCTTTCCTTTGTCTTCCTCTATGTCAACTTTTTATCTGTGTTTCTTGTTATTTTACCTTTGCCTTCTGCTTTGTCTCCTTTATTATATGTGTTTGTTGTTATTACACCTTTGCCTTCTACCTTGTCACCTTTTTATCTGTATTTCTAATTGACTCACCATTGCCTTCTGCCTTGTCAACCTTTTTATCTGTATTTCTTTTTCTTTTTCTTTTGCTTTCTGCTTTGTCACCTTTTTTATCTGTATTTCTTGTTATCTTACCTTTGCCATTTAACCTGCTAAACTCTATATCTGTCATGTTACCTTACCTTTTCCTTCATACCTGTAACTTTTTTTCTCTCATGTTATCCATGCAGTCTCATCTGTTTTGTTTACTCTTAATTCTTATGTTTTTTTTTATTCTTAATTTATTTATTTTTTACTTTTTTTTGCCGTCTCACGTGTTACATTATCTTCTGGGCTTTCTGGTCATATTATCCCTGCCTGTCAGCCCACCACATTCTTCCCATTTGCTGATTTATTTTCAGTTTATTTCCTGATTAAGTAGCTGCTGTATTTCATCAAACTTGCAGAATTATTTCACACCTGTTATCTTTTATTTCTCTTTTCCCACCTGCAAGATTCCCTCCTTCCTGCTAATTTACCTTTTCCCTCTACCTGCTTATCTGTATTTATCTATTACTGTATCTTTTCCACTCTATTTGCCAACTCATTTCCTTTGTTTAAAGTCCCATTTCATTCTATTAACTAAATCGTTTTACTCTAATTTAACCTTAAAAAAAATACTATCTCTCTTGATTGCTAAGTTGAAGCAGTAGATAAACATTAGAAGATGATGTTAGTCGCTAAGAAGTGCAATGAAAACGAAGCAGAGCCGTTGCATTGTCTTTTCTGCCACTGAGCCATGTGAATTATGTTTCAAAAGGACGAAATACCCTTCTCTTTCTTCCTACCTGCCCGTTTCTTGCCTAACTGTTACACTGCCTTCCCATCCTACGTGTTAAGGAACTGTTCGCTGTTATATTTACCTTTCTCATCTTACCTGTTAACTTACTCCTGTTTATTAACTTATCTTTTTTCTTATCTACTTAACTCTTTACCGCCTGTTAGCTCACATTTTGCTTCCTACCTGCTGATTAATTTTCCTTCTGTCAGTTTGTCTCTCCATCCCGGTTGCTAATTTCTGTGTTATTATATTAGTATCTTTTCCTTCTTAGCTGTTAATTTCTTGCTTTGCTTCCTAACTGTAAATAAATGTACCTTCTGTTAACTTCCCCTTTCTTCCTGGCTGCTAATTTCTTTCTTATATATTTTTATCCCCTTTGCCTCCTACTTGTTAAGCTTTTTCCATACCTGTTAATTGAGCTTGTCTTCCCTACCGGCCAATTGCATTCCCTTCTGTAAATTTGGATAACCCATCATACCTGTACATATTTTTCCTGTCATTTAATTTGCATTTCTTATCCAGCTTCTTAATTCCTTTTGTCTCTTTGCCAAATTTGGTGTTTCGTCTTTGCTATTAATTTCTCTCCCATCTTTTAACTTGCTTCCTGTTAAATCTTTTCCTTCCCGTTAAATAAATATTTCATCTTAACTGCTAAATTTGTTTATAAATGTTAGCTTACCGCTTCCTTCTTACATGTCTGTTTCTTTCCTTACTGCTATTGTATCCTTCCTTCCTAGTGTTCTAAATTATTTTCATGTTTGTCATATATACCTCTTCCATCCTCTCTGTTTCTCATTGTATCATTATTTACCAGCTTCGTCATAATTGGTACATTTTTTACTATCTCTTAGCTACCTGTTTCTCTCTGAAAGTTCTTCGTGTCTCTCAGGTGCCTTTTCCTTCATGCCCGCCAGTTAATATCTTACCTGTTAACTTACTTTTCTCTCCTTACATGTTAATTCATGTCCTGCCTTTTAACTCTTCTGTCTGCCTGTTAGATTCTTTCCTACCTGTTAGTTTAATTTTTCCTTCCTCCCTGTTAGCTTATTTCTAGCCGTTACCTTACCTTTCCCTAACTAATGCTTTATTTCTTACCTGCCAACCTGTTTTCCATTTCCACCAGTTAATTTCTTTTCTGGTTGTTACTTGCCAGCTAATCCTGTCAGTTTATTCTTATTAACGACCTGCCAGTTGATTCATGTTACCACATTTCCTACATGTTAACACACCCTTTCTTCCTATTTGCTATTTTTTTTTTCCATTCTGTTTACTTCTTGTTTTTCTTTCGTATTTGTTAATTTACCTTTTCCATCAAACCTCTCACTCTTTTTTCTACCAGAAAACTTAAGAGTTTCGTTTTCCCTCCTTCTGGAAATATTTAATCCATTGCCTAGTCAAAATGTCATCAGAAATCCTTTTAACCTGTCTTGGAGCGGTGCAGTTTTCTGATGTTTTTGAAAATGGGCTGGCACAAAAAAAAAAAAAAAAAAAAAAAAAAAATCTGTTGTTACTGAGGCCCGAGGTTCACCTGAACATGAACCTAGAGAACTCCATGTTGAGGCCGCCCTTCTGCAGCCCACCTCCCTTCTTTCAAATGATGGATATGGAGTTCGGGGATTTTTGTTCACGTGGACATAGGAGTTACAAGGGTATATCACCACCAACGAGCGAAGGCGATCTTCTACAGCACATGTATTTTCTGTCAAAACATGATAATTTTGAACCTCCTTGGAGCTGTGACTTCCTTTAAGTAAATTAAATCGTCTGACTTTAACTGAAATACAGTAAAAAAAAATAAATAAATATATCGCGGCCATAAGGGCAAGACTACTATTATAATTGGAAAACAGTAGGCTACTCTTGGTGGCTTATCTGCTAACCTCTTTAGCAACAAGGGCGACATCTTTTCCTCGCTGATGACAGACGATATTGTGTAGCTTAACCCTCTCAATCGGGTGATGTATATTTCATTTTATTTTTACTACCAGACACTTGTTCCCAATTTTCTTTAAGTTTTGCTTAACTTGGGAAGGACCTCCCTTGTCAAAAATGTTGATGAGAATTATATTTTATCCTTGCACTTCGGAAATTCCATCGACAGATAAAGAAAATTGTCTGGTGATAGCAAAAACAAGCTGGAAAATGCGTCATCGGATTGAAGGAGTGAAGGACACGTGAGTCTGGATAGGTTAGAGACAGTCTTTATCAACACCGTCTATGCTTATTTTACTGTCAAGTATTAGCTGAAACGAATTTACAGGAATAAAGAAGAGCCAGAGGGATAAGACGTAAGAAGCAGTGTTTATCAGCTCATTCACCGACAGTTTTCTGTAATATTATTGCTACTGACAGACGATTATATAGCAGTTAAGAACTTTTGGGACTGGAGGGTCCTTATGAAGCCCTTCAGTGACGATTTTCTCATTTTCTCTGGGTACTAGCAGACGATTTTACTAGGGTGAATTAGCTTTTGAACTAACTGCACTTAAAGGAAGGTCTTGGATGTTATTTTATATATGTAGAGGTTTTGTGCATTCTTCTTCGTACTACTACCAAAATTATTTTGTAAGCGCGAATAATTAATCACCATCTTGAGTACATTACCTCTTCAACTGCCCCGTTGTCTTTAGAATTTCGTGTGTCGTGTACCGCCGTATCGTGAATCGTTGAAATGAATGGGTTTATTGTACCCACTTGAGGAAAATGTGTTTATTGGACATGAGAGGATCCAAGTCTAACGAAGCATGTCTTGTAGGTATATTTCATTCTCATTTGATGGCCTCCCATTTTTCCCCACAATCCTTTGAAACACATAATTGTCTTCATAGGGATTCTTAGAGCAGTTTAAGTTAGTTTATTCAGACGTAATAGCTGGAATCACCAGTCAGTATGCTATGAAACTACTGATCACCCGCTTAGACCAGTGTAGACTATTATATAATGACACCAGCAGCTTTTACTCCTACACAGCGTCTGGCAAGAGTATTTAGGGAGGATGATAGACTGAATGAGGGAGCAAGGGAGAGGGTCCAGCACGACGGAAAAGTGACGGGTGCGTTGAAAGCAGTGATTAGGGGTAGCAATGTAATTATGGAAGTAGAGAGATCACTGCATGGCGGTGCATTGGTGCCAGATTTGACTTTGCATTTTGAAGTGCAAAATAGAAAACGTTACAGTAGAGCGACAGAAGGGATAGAAGGCGTTGGAGACAGAAATACTTTAGGACGGACGAGAATTTACTGAAGAAATTGGTAATTTATTAAATGAAGAAATAGGCCGAAGAAGTAGTTTTCCATTTTCTTTTTCTTGTTTACAGATTTTGAAGTTAAGCGAGCCGCCGAGTAGTGAAGGCGTTATTGTCGCATCTAACTTCTTCAGTTCAAATTTTTCTCTTAAACTGAAGTACATCGTCTGGAGATGGTAGGAAGACATAATTAGTATGTTGCCTGACTGAAGGATTAATGAAAGAATGTGTGAGTGGAGTGAGCCTGGATGTCAGAATACAGGGCAGTCTGTAAATAGCTCTCCAGTAGAAACTCCCATGACGGTATCATCCATGGGGACGGTATCATCTATGTTGTGGGGACGGCCCTACAGTAGTCTGCGGTGTGGGCGTGAGTGTGGCAGTGGGAGTAGGAAATGAATATATGAGGCAGGGTGGACACTGATAATGCTGTCTGAGTCGTCCCCGCAACACACGAGGAATTGTCCTGTGATGTGGAAGAGAAGAGTTATGTATGATCAACCCTATAGATTATTACGAGTAATGAAATGAAGTGATTGTGACGTATGGAATACCCACAAAAAAATAGAATCAAAGAGCACTATAGGAACGAAAATACTGCGATGGTTTGAGAGGAAGAGCAGGAACGAGTTGGAAGAATAAACTAAAAAATAAGTAGATAAATAAATAAAATAAAGAAAGTCGCAATCAAGGAAAACAGTCCGCTTGCTATACCGCTTCCTTCACATCACATTTAGGACACGACCGTCACTTTCCTCCCTGACGCATTATACCAACGAGCATCATCTGTGGGCAAGAGTAAGAATATTAACCAGGAGAGGAGAGTGAAAACCAGAAGAGATGAAATATTAGGCGAATTATTGTCCCGGACTGGACGAAGGCGAGGGCGGGCGTGGATTGCGGGAGAGAATGGAGATGAATTGTGATGTGTGGCGTTTTTGTGGCTGCCTCCCTGAATGAAGTCTGGGATTAGCCACTGGGCAATAGATAGACTGATGGAAAGTATCAGTAGCTAGATAGATTGAAAGTGTTAGTGGTTAGATAATGGTAAGTGTCAGTAGATAGATGGTAGCCGTCAGTAGTCAGATAAATGGAAAGTGTCAGTAATTAGATGGATGGAAAGTGTCACTCGCTAGACAGATGGAAAGCATCAGTAGTTCAGTAATTAGATGGATGGAAAGTGTCAGTGATAGACAGATAGAAAGCATCAGTAGTTCGATAGAGAGAAAGCGTCAGTAAGTAGATAGATGGAAAGTGTCAGTAGCTAGACAGATGGAAAGTGTCAGTAATTCGACAGCTGGAAAGTGTCAGTAGTTCGGTAGATGGAAAGTGCAGTAATTAGATAGATGGAGAGTGTCGGTAGCTAGGTAGATGGAAGTTGACAACAGGAAGGTGGATAGATTTTTTTTTTTTTAATTCGTTTTACATATTTGTATTACTGTAAGTTTTTATTTTCTCCGAGGTCTGTTTGTTATTAATGGATGCTGGAAGACACAGGGAGCAAATTTACGGAGCTTAAGTTACCGTAGCGAAAGTATATAGTAACAAGAGAACTGATCACCTCTCAGTATTCAGTTCTGCACACACACACACACACACACACACACACACACACACACACACACACACACACACACTTATTTCCCATGTTATCCCATTCAACACCACGACTATTTTTCTGATATTGCTTTTACTACCAGACAGTTTTATTCAGCCTGGAAGAGACATCCCGCATCAAAAGACAACAACAACAACAAGAACTATAACCTAAAAGACAGTGTCCTCTTATCAGCCTCCAAAGTAACTCATAAAAGAAATCAACATAAAAGGAACGATATACATAAGCAGACTCCCTTCCATTCTATACCTTGAAGAGTAATACAAATAAACAAATGAAGCAAAATACAGGTAGACAGACAAACCCTTCCGTTCATTCCCCTCCATACCGTCTGAAGATAGATTGATTGATTCCCTTCCATCCCTGCAAAAGCAAAATTAAGACAAATATTCCTTAATCCTCGTTTGAATATGGGTATATGAAATAAATAGATCCATATATGATAAAATAGGTAGGTAGGCAAAATAACATAAAGAAGACAAACGAAAGGTGATTCAGTAAATAAGAATAAATAATGAAGTCGACAGATCCTCCTCCATCCTCCCTTGAAGAAAGATAGATATAAATATTCCTGTCCATGCCCACTGAAGATAGATAGATAAATAAACAGACAGATAAATAGACAGAGAGCCTCACCTGCATCCAACTTGTTGAAGAAAGAGCATAGTACGAGTTTATTCCCCAAGTTAATGTATTTGTTGGGACGAGTCAGTGAGGCGACGGAGTTAACACATAATTCACACGTCTGTCTCTTTCTTTTTCACAGTCTCTTAGATAGATAGATAGATAGATAGACAGCCAGACAGATATCCGTATATTCGACCTTCAAGAAATATTTAGTTAGATGTCCTCTGAAGGTAGATAGTTAAGTTGGTAGATGGGCAGATGAACAGATAGACAGACCAATAAACAGATAGATAGCTTCCCCTCTACTGTGACTACTGAGGAAGGCGCACATCACGACTACCCAAGGTTATGCATACAGGTGTGTTGAGACTGATCACTGAGGCGTCACGGTTTTCTACCATTATTCAGACACGGAGCTTTTTTTTTTTTTCTTCATAACAACGGATGAATTAAGTCGTGTGGTAATGGTAAAACAATAAAGAAAAGTAATAATAAGAGTAGGTGACGGCAAAAAAAAAAAAAAAAAAAAAAAAACTCAGAAAGTTTGTCTGTTTCAGTTACTCTTGGTTTTCCTTGAGTTAATATAATCACTACATGTAATCTTCATATAGCTAGACACTTTCTTTACAAACCCATACAGTAAGAACCCGAGGTGAAGCAGCCAGCGAAAAAAAAAATAATCATCTTTTTATTAATAACTATTAAGCTGCTAGTTATAGGTGTTTTAGTATTGACATTTTTATGTCATTTTGTCTCACCACATAAAGTATTCTTATCCCCTCCAGCTTGGTTGTTATTATCATTATTATTATTATTATTATTATTATTGATGGTAGGTTGGGGCGCTCACCATCCACTCACAAGATGTAGTGCTGCATTGGGTGTCTGCTCTTTCCTCTCTTCCTTCCTTCCTCTTCTGTCTTTCTTTCCTTCATTCTTTCCTCTTCCTTCTGCCTACTGGTGACTCTACACTCCCTCTGTCTTTCCTTCACCTTTTCCTTTTCCTTCTGCCAATGGGTGACTCTACATTGAGTGACAAACCAAATGGTTTCCTGTACACCAGGAAACCATTTACTACGCTGGGTGGTAACCACATACTACGATGGGTGGTAACCACATAACCAAATAATAGCGCCTGGTGGTTTAGTGGGTAATTAAGGCACTTCAGTCGGATTGAGCCTGCGTAGGTTTATATCCATGGGGTGGTTGGTGTTTATTGCTCACGTAATGCCACTCAGGGATGAGTGAGGCTGGTCGCTCTCACCGTAAATGTCAGGACCAACTTGCCTAGCCTCGGGCTCTTACACTCCTCCTGGGGCAACATAGGATTGGATGATGGATGGATGGATTATTATTATTACCGCCTGACAGTTATATTGAGCTAAATGGAAACTTTTGTAGAGAATGGGTTATAAACTATTTCCGTCAACCCCATCACTCCAAACCATCTCCCTAAGCCTAAATATAGTCGTCTGGAGGTAGCAGGAACGAAATATTAAAGTGGTCATCATACTGAAGGGGTCATTAGCCTTAGCTAGATACTTGTACTGGTTCATTGCATTTCTTCATTAATCTGTGAGGTCTCTTGTCTGTTCTAGTCCGTTGTCTAGGATGACGGCACCTCTAAATCAGCCCTCCTGCTACCAGACGATTTCATTCAGCCTAGAAAGGATATCTTGGCTATAAGGGGTATATAATGAAGATAGCTGTAAGTACCCTCAGTCCAAGAGATATTTCGCAGACGATAAAATCGGTCGGAAGTAGCAGGAATAACAAAAAAAAAAGTATGTTCAACATGTGGAGGGTTTCAATGATTTAAAGGATTACTGATGGAATTTGGAGCTTCGACCTTCTTCAGTTCATGAGTTCCTTCCTTTAAAAAAAAAAAAAAAAAAAAAAAAAAAAAAGTTTGCCAGCAGCAAGACTAAACATAAAAAAAAATCCAGCCTTGAAAGATCCTTTTGGTTGTACGGGGCTAATGGAAATAGTAATTACAGTTCTCTTAAGTAGAATACTTTCTTGCTCAGCTGAAATGTATTGTTTGGAGAGCAAAATTAATCTGAATTAAGACGTCATGGTCCTGAAAGAGTGACCCACTTTAGTGCGGTTACGTATTCTTTATTTAGTACTTGCCACCCCCAGACGATTTACTCAACTGAGGAGATGCTTTTCTAGCTGGGTTGGCCGAAGTGTAAACATAGCTTTCACTGGCTCCTTCACAGCAAAGGTCTTCTCAAAGATGAATATAATCGTCTGTAGGTGGCAAGAATAAACTAAAACCTGATGTCTTGGCACAAAGTGTTAACCTAAAGAGTGGTGTAAGACTGTTCTCTTCTCTTCCACACTTGCTGTAATATTTTGTGAGAAATATGTAGTAAACTCTTTGTTCTTGAAGACGTCGTTCATATATTCTGGTTAAAGCTTGATTGTTTTATTCAGTGAAGGAAAAGTACCTCCGAGCCTTTTAGATGTGGAAGCATCTCTAGGAACAACCTTGTTTGTTACGTGCACATACAAACGCTTTTCGAAAACGAGATGATTCACATCCGTACACTACATCGACTTAAACGAATCTCCATACTGGAGCACTGAACTTTTCGTTTTACGCCCTTAGACTTTATCGACTTTAAAGTTCTCTTTGTACGCCCTGAGACTTTAGCGACGTTCCATATTACTACCCTGAAACTACAGTTGCTCCGGCGTCTGTCTAGTACTGTTGTACAAGTATATGTTTATTTATCGCTCATCCGATATTACAAAGATCAGATGAAGCTAGTGTGCATATACAACCCAAAAAACAGATGTGTTAGATACATCAGCTTGAAGAACAGTATCTTCACAGATTATTAAATTTTACCCTCGTGTCTTTCGGACTCCATGAAATATATATATATATATATATATATATATATATATATATATATATATATATATATATATATATATATATATATATAATCAATGGATTTTGCTTTTAATACATATACATGCAGGGGGAAATGTCACACACTGTTGTGGTAGTGCCCTTGAAAACTTTATCATAAGATTTGAAATATGTCAATAGATAATACGTGAAAGTTGCACAAAGAATTTAGTGACTCATATTATCCCTATATTATGTTTCTAAAGCATTTGATACACCATATCAAAATTTATTATTAAAAAACATTCTTCATAACTGACATTTGAAGTAACAAAAAATAATCTTTTACAGTGGTTTCCACATTTTCGTAAATTGTCACTTTAGCACTACGAGAACTTTCCAAGTTGAATACATTCGTCTGATGATAACAAGTAAAAACAGCATAATCGTTCAGAGGGGTTCAGTGAAAGTAGTGTGTAAGCTTTACCCTACGAGAGATCCTTCCTAACCAAAAAGGAATCGTTTAATGGCAGAAAGACGGAAAATTTTTACGCGTCTTGGTACTGAAGGGACTAATATAACCTGCTACAGATTCGGTTTGCTCATAAGAAAGACCAAAACTGATGCTTCTCCAAAGGAATAAAACTCCTTCTTTAGTTGAATAAGATTGTATGACAGAAGCGAGAGTATATAACGAAATGGGTCTTAGGTTTAAGTGAAAACTGCAGAAGTCCATATTAACCAGAATAAATGTGCCAAGGACTCTGCATGCTCATTAGATGGGCCGAAGCATTTTAGGTGGCACAGTCTTCGCTGCGTGTCTTCCACAGCCACTTATTTTGCGTATTAAATCTTAACCTACTTGAGAGGTAATGTGCAAAAGAAATCGCTATGGAAGAGGTGTGTCTCCAGACTCATAGCATACGACAAGAGCCACAAGACTGCTACTCGTGGACAGATAAAAATGTGTATCCTGTTTAACCACCCCCACCACCACCACCCACCGCTGCAAGACAAAGAAATCCACACCACACACCAACGCCACCTAATCCTTGCGCAGTAAGAAACCAAGAATATTTAATCAGTCGCCGCACAACCCGTCTTGGGAGTGAAGGTCAACTTAGGGCCGGCGTAAGAGGTCACATGTTCGCTTTAACTTTATAGATCTTGGCCCGGAGCTTAACCTGTCTATTGTTCCAGTGGCTGACAGACGGAGGTTTCAGGCTTTATCTTGGAATCTCTTCTTCTTGGTGGATGGAAACCCCTTCAAGTAATACGTAAACCTAGTGAGGTTGCGAACGTTGGAGCAAAAAGGTGATAAGTAAGTAGTTGGCGGTAACTGAAGAGGAGGGTAAGAGAGAGATGAGGGGTGGAGAAGGGTGAGATGAAAGGAGTGGGGAAAGAAGGAGGAGGAAGAGGAGGAGAATAATCTTAACGCCCGGGTTCAGTGTAACGTCATGAGTGAACTCCCGCTGCCCAGCCACCGCCATCGCTAATTACTACATTATATCACCCTGTATACCACCACCATCATCCTCATTACCTGCAGGTGAGTGCAGTAGTCAAGACTTCATTGGCCAGGTGAGACAGACAGCCAAGCCCACACCGCCGTCACCATTACCGACTCCATAAACGCAATCTTCATATTTGACAAAGCCAGGGAGAGCAGCCGACAAACCTGGGCTCCCGAGCTTCCTTCCGAGTTTCCTTTGTTTTTTGGTGGCACGGCGGGAAAAATAAGTCTCCCTTGTAATGACTGTGGCCGGGATTGATAGAGAAGGTAATAGGAAATATAATTAAGATCAGATAATGTGCAGTAACAATGTGAGTGAGGCAGTGCGCGTACCTACTTGGCTGCACTCTACCGATCGCCTTCCCTCCCGTCCCTCTCCCCCGCCTCTTTACAACCCAGCGTCTCTCTTCCCTCCCGCCGCCCGCCAAGCCCGCTCCCTCCTGCTTACCTCCTTGCTCTCTCTCTCTCTCTCTCTCTCTCTCTCTCTCTCTTGATTACTACGATGCATAGTACACACGCCATATCTTTAATGAAGGGAATTCTGCACTTACGCCGTCCTCTTTGTTATACGTTATGTCCAGGAAGAACTTTATTTAGGTCAGTATCACTAAACTAAATGTTAGTGTGTATTTGTTAAGGATATTTATTGTATTATTACCATTACACATACCTTATTGTTCTTTCATATCCCAATGTTTGTAGTAGTTCTTTTATTATCATCCTACCTCACAGGATAAATGGCAGTAACCAGTGATTAGACGATACTCCTGTCTACGCCATTCTGCTTTTTTTTTTTTTAAATAATACCAGAAGGCGTTATGTGTCAGAGTGATAAATATATGTGGCTGTGTGTGTGTGTGTGTGTGTGTGTGTGTGTGTGTGTGTGTGTGTGTGTGTGTGTGTGTGTGTGTGTGTGTGTGTGTGTAAGTAATGTAAAAATTACACAAAACAGGTTAGTAATATTTTTAACACTACCTCGCCTCTCAGAAACTAACGTGATCTGGCTAATGATCTAAGAAGCAGTATTCAAGCGGATTGGGAGGGGGTTCAATCTCTCTCATTATTTCCGAACTGCAGACGTGTAAAGTAATTATTGATCGCATCCATAGGTCTAACTTTATTTCCATATTGTTATTAAAGCATCTGGATTCAGAGGTATCATTAATTTGTTTGGATGCCGAGGAGCCTTCTAAATTGTTTTTATGATGAACCTCCACAATTTGTTTTCATGCCTCTTGCACTAATTAGTTTTTGGCTTGACTCGATTTTTCATGCTGCATTATTTTTATATAGAGCTCGCTTTTCTTTTGTGTGTCTGTCTATCTTTTTTTCTTTTTTTTTTGGGGGGGAGGTGGATTATGGATGTTTCACCTTAAAATTCCGTTAAGTATCATCCTTTTTAATACGTTTTCTGTAGGTTTTTTCCTGGTCCCCCAAACGATTTCGTGCCGGTTAGAGGAAAAATCTTATTCTGAAAGGGTTGATGAAGGATACAGTTAACATTTTCAGTTCGAAAAATCTCTCAGTAAAGAAATTAATATAACATGATAATGAAAGGGTTAATGGTTTAGTTTTTGAAGTAAAAGTTATGCATGAGTATATTTTTGACCTTTTAATCCTTTGACTACTAGGATTTCTCGATGGAGCAAATAATTCTGTAACACTCTAAACAGAATTTCTACAGTAGGTGTACCAATATCAGAGAAGTGGTTGCTGGAGAGAGCTTTTAGAGGTCTTTGGCTGATAGGAATTCTCTCAGTTTAACAATATCTTCTGCTGTTAGCTTCAATAAAATAAAAATGCATCAACCGCAGCCAAAGGGTTTTAACTGCTGATAACACACTTACGTAAGTATATTATTTTGACTTTAACGATTTATTTACTTTGCTGAAGAAAACTCATGGCACTTTACAGGGCTAACGTCCATTTCGGTGAAAACTAGCCTTGTACATTTTTATTTTTGATACCATATCCACAGCCTCCCGAATTTAACATCGCGTAGAGTACCTAATATCTCACACAGGCATATGAAAAACTTTTTGCACCACGTTTGATGTTAGTTTCATTCCCATAGATAATAATTATATATACAAACAACACATATGTTTAGTATTTGCATTTTAAACCACGGAAAATAATACAGAAATATTAAAACATATTCATATCACTTAGCGAACTAAGAAGTACTATCCTAAACATATATCATTTAAGCCTTTCAGTACTTGACGCCTTTTTTTTAGTTAAATCTTGCTACCTCTAGATGATTTTCTTCAGTTTGGAAAGGTCTACAATAGTTGGTGGGTGAGAAATCATCTCCAAAAACACCCTTCCATATGATGACATTTTAAAAATTTTCCATGTTACTTCTAAGGAATTTTATTCAGCTTAGGTAAGGTCTCTCCTTATGAAGCAATCATCATCTTCCACTAACACAAAGTAGAACTCTCTTTCATCAGCGATCAGCTAGATTTCATGAACACAAACATATAGACTAATATATATAACCGTTCAGAGAATATGTCAGATTACTTCGTACTTCGGGAATTTCTTTGCTCTTTTCATTCGAACAGTTATGATACCATAACACGATATTCTGACAAGTTAATGGTGTTCCGAAGACTGCATCACAGGGTTCCACAAGTCACTGTTCATTGTGTCCACACTATCGTTATTAAATGAATCAGCAATAATGTCCACAGGTGTACAGTATGCCACATTTAAACCTGGGACAGTATCAGAGTAAGGCAGAACTCTGAAAGTTGGCACGCATCATAATTATGCTTCTCGGTTACAGTAACGTGAATGAATGGAATTGTTTTAGTTCTTTCACCTTAACAGCTTCAGTACGATAACGTCTTTATCACCTTTTTTCTTGATGCTCCCATATCTTTTTTTTTTTTTTTAATAGTGATTTTCCGAACTGGGGATGTTAAACACAGGTTTTTAATAAGCCTTTCATTGTGAATGAGCCTTTTACGTTGATGAGAATTATCACCTGATATCAGGAATAAATTTTATAAAAATGTCACTGTTTTGAAGGAATTAACTTCGGCTAGATTATCATCTATTTGCGGCTTATTTCACAAAGACCAGTGACACAAAAAGATAATTGTAAGAGTCCACATCCTTTCCATATTGCATCATGATGGAATGGTGACATTTTCAGGTTAACCTGAAGTGAAGAATATAGTTTCTTGGTGAGTCACGTGAATTAATGGAACTGCACAACTAGTTCTGATGTATGAATGTCGGAAAGTGTGGCTATACATCTCTTTCACACTGATTCTGTCCCATACAGGTTCAAAAGTGGCATGCTGTAAATTAAGGTAAGTCAGCCTTCGTCATAACCCCTCCTAACACATGCCTTTTAATCAATGTTCATTGTCACTAAATCTTGAAACCCAAAATATCGGATGAATATAAAGTTATTTGGAAAAGAGTTAGGATTATTTTTTCCTATTACTGCACCCTGCAGATTAAACCTATACCTCATTTTTATTGGGTTTGTGTATCCATCCATCATCCAATCCTACATTGCCCAATGAGGAGCGAAGGAGCCCGGGGCTAGGCAGTTGGTCCCGACATTTAAGATGAGAGTGACCAGCCTCACTCATCCCTGAGTGACATTACATGAGCAATAAACCCCAACCACCCTTTGGATATAATCCTTTACCGGCTCAATCTGACTGGATCGCAATAATTACCCACTAAACCACCAGGCGCCAAAATTTGGGTATATGGTTACCACTTAGCGTAGTAAATGGTTTCCTGGTGTACAGGAAACCATTTGGCTTGTCACTTAGTGTAGAGTCACCCACAGGCAGAAGAGGAGAGAATGAAGGAAAGAAAGACAGAAGAGGGAGTGTAAAGTTACCCGTAGGCAGGACAAGGGAAGAATGAAGGAAAGGAAGACAGAAGAGGATGGAAGGAAAGAAGTATGGAGGAGAGGAAAGGGCAGACACCCGACAGCAGCACTGCATCGAGTGAGTGGATAGTGAGCGCCCCCACCTACCAACTGAACATAATTCATAATCTCTGAAGTCTGAAATAAAGTTCTTCACACATCTATGATTTATTTCTCTGGTTGAACTGAAATTCGAATATTGTTTTCCTCTAGCGATTTGGAAAATTTCTACTGGTTTATTCCAGCTATCGTTTGTGATTTTCTGTTGAGGACGAGCCACAGGAGCCTGCATACTATCACCATTAACCCCATCATACTCAGAACAATTTTAGTATTCTGTCCCAGCCAACGCCATTTGATTAAATTCAGCTTAGAGTACAGCACATCGTAGGAGCCTGAACGTGCTGACTTTAATATTTTACTGCACACTGCGCGATTTGTTGGTGGTAATGATAAATTTTGAAACGAATAAAACTGTATATTAGAAACAGTCTAGCCAGGTTTGAAAGATTAATGAGATTACAGAATTCCTTAAAAGTGAAGGATATATCACTAACACAAGTATTAAATGTCTTAACTTTTATATAGTCAGTAGCGGGTCAAATTACAAATAAACGCCTTTACAGTATGTATTGTTCATAACCACTTGTACTTAAACGTGTTCCAGTTGATGAAGACTATTTGAGCGCTGAGGGTTTATGAAACTGCATTAGACCAATTACCTTAAAGATAGTAAGAAAGAAAACAGTCGATCACGTACCAAACATAACCACTTCGGCTGCCCAAGGGAGAGTATATATGTCCCAACTTTCATTAGAAAATAACAAAAGTATAATTACATTAGTCTTTTAGAACTTTGTCCCATTTCATTTGTCTTTTTTCCTTTTTTTTTTTTTTCATTTTGGATAACAACTGATAATAATGTACCATAAAATCCTTCGGCTAAAATCATCACACGAGAATTAGAAAATTTAACAAGATGATCTTTTCATATTCTGCTTATTGTATAAATTAAAATAAAAAAAATGTACTAAATAATGAAGCGTGATTAGAATATACAGTGCTTCAGACAAGAAATCATGCTATGATTTATGAAAGTTTTCTTTATAAGGATTAGGAAATATTGCTTTGTTGTGTACAGTAGATACAGTTCTGAAGTGCATAGTATTTGTACGCAGTGATCCGAGGCGTGTGCATGTGGCGCCTGGGTGGTAATGCTATGCTGATTGTTGTAATGAATTAAGAGGAGGACTGGCAGGACTCCACACCTCACAAACACTGCATTATTGCACAACACACACACACACACACACACACACACACACACACACACACACACACACACACACACACACACACACACACACACACTGTCAAACATTCTTATATTACATAAATTGTATGTGTGTGTATATATATATATATATATATATATATATATATATATATATATATATATTCATCTCTCTCTCTCTCTCTCTCTCTCTCTCTCTCTCTCTCTCTCTCTCTCTCTCTCTCTCTCTCTCTCTCTCCACTATTTTTCACTTGTCTTTTCCTACAGTTGAACCCCGTGGCAACAAATTACGATCATTGTTTTTAATTCCTCAAACTTCAGATAATTTTATTCCGCTCAGGGTAACTCACAACAGCAGAAAATTCAGAAACTGTTTTGACTAACTTTTTTTTAGCTTGGAATTTCGAACTTTCGGCCGAATGCTTAAATCGCGAAGGGGAGAGGAAAGTGCATTTTTATTTTACAGATATACCGGCGTATGAAGTGCCTGTAGTTATTATAGGTAATGGAGAGGGACGCCTTCGTGTAGTGACGCAGATGACCTTGCGGCTCCACTAACCGGTTATGAAAATGTCTCTCAGCTCCTTACCAATCCCCCGAGAAAAGGATGGTGGACTGTAGTATAAGGGCATCTTCAGCTTGCAGTTCACCGGGTTTACGTTTCAGATGAGTCTGAAGTACCACAACCAACAACAGGATGATTATTTGATGTCATTACGTTACATTCCATAGTTGGCAACAATATAGAAACTAGACTTACTAAAGCAGTTGTTACGTCCATCAAATTATCGTGAACATTATTGGGCTTGATTTCTCCTTGGCGATTAAAGTTTTGAGCATACGGGTCTTTGGTGCTTTGCTCCAACTAGTTCCAAGCAATAATCTTCAGGTAAGAGAAATCCATTGCAGGCAAAGGGTCTAAGATTTTTTCCTATTCGTATGTACCACCTCGGGTGACCAGGAAAAAAATATTTGTTTTAATAAACAAAGATTTAAGGAGACTATTTCTAACATTCTGCCATTAAGGATTATTCTTTAGTAAATTAATCTTCAAAAAGATCAAAATAAAGAAAAACCATCTTCATAGTGTAGGGCCTCACTATAGTCCGTAAATTCTTTCAGCTAAATTGATGGCAAGGTGTAGTTAGACTGGAGTATAAAATTAGCCAGTAACTAAGGAGACTCATTACTACCTCATAACGAAGGTTCATCGAATTTCATGCAACCACGACTTAGCATTCAAGCTGTGGGAGTGGCCTACTTCTCTCATATGGAAATAAACCGATTATGGTAGTGCTCAGCTGAAACTTGAATTGCTTCCTACTTATGGATGATTTTGACTGAAGTGTACATGGTCTTGTTGTTTCCAGATTTTTATATTAACGAGTTTACTGATAATTTATCTCAGTAATTGAGCCTCAAAGAATGTTTTTTTTTTTTTTCTTTTTACAATACCTTCTTCACTCTGAAGCTTAAACTAAAACATCTTTGTTCTAAGCTGTAAAATTTTGGACTTTAATACCCATCGTCTCCTTAGCATACGAGGCTTTGTAGCATCTCTTCCTCAACAATTTTCTTTGCATATTAGGATATCCTTAATTTTCGTGCATTATAAAAAAAAACGTTACGGACTTTAACGTTCTTTCATATATTTTACTTGTCTTCGTATGGTTTGCGTAAGTAACATATGAACTAGGTGATATGAAGGTGTGATGATACTAAGGTATAGTGCGCTAAGCAAGTCGCTTGTAGAGAGGTGCGACAAAATCTCCTTAGCCAACGAGAATTCTGTCTGATGACTTTCTTAACGACCTGTCTTAATTAAAATCCACTGTGATGTTATCAGCATCTTTTTCTCTCTCCAAGAAATCAAACATTCGTTTGGAAGCTGCCCGTCGTTTTGTGGTATGGTCATATGGAGATGTTCTCCAGGATGCTGTATAAAAGCGATATACTTGAGAGATGAAGTACTGTAGAAATGACCAAAAACGAGGTGTATGGGAATAAATGGTGGAGGGTTGTGTGTTACGGAAGAAGTAGGGTCGTCATCAAAGCTGCTCTTCACAGGGTGCAGCCTCTGGCAATAAGTATATAAGTTAAACCTTTGTTAACTTTTCCTTTACGATGATGTATTATTTTCACGTTTATTATTGCAGCCGCCAGACCATTTTGTCCTTCTTAAAAGAGACTCTAAAGAGACTGAGCTGCAAGGAGATGTGGTGTTTGTGAGTGGTTTTCAGATGATTTTTTTTTTTTCGACCACTAAGGTATTAAATCGGTATTTTATAAACGTGGTCGGTAAAATATATACGATATAATATTTCCCCATGCTACCCCACCATTGGCTTCACTACACAATAATATATATGACATGTATTGATGCCGCAGAAACGAGTCTTGTACCAATGGATGAAATTACACACATATTGAATCTATATTATTGTGAAGATGCAGTTGTTCCGGCCAGACTTGAGCCAACACAATAATTTTCATCAGAATTTGTAGCTTCAGTAATATTTCAAATTCTGCATGGTTATGAGCTACATGACATATGTACGATATGACTGCCGAAGTACTCCATGGACATAATGAAGAGAATATGTCGTAAGTTTGGCAACGAGGATTGAATGTAACGAGCTCTGACGTTTCGGTTTAGGGTTTTTGGATTGCGTTTGGGATTAGATGATAACACTGGAAAAACAATGGAATGAAGTCATGAAGTCAAGATGAAGCGTAACAAATTTTTGTGGCCATCCAGAATTATATATATATATATATATATATATATATATATATATATATATATATATATATATATATATATATGTATATATATACACAAGTTTATGTGTTAACGAGTCTCGCATCCATTTAACTGTTAAGGAATTTGCACTGTCCTTGTTGACATTTACCTTTTATTCTTTTTTATTTATCTACCGTTATGATTGTGTATTATTTTGTAGATTTTAATGTGCAATAAAGAGGGAGGGTATTTATTTACTAGCTTTTTGGAATAGCTAATTGTGTAAATATTTCTTACCATGTTTTGAATCTACGTTTTACTCCGAGGTGAAGGGTGAAGCTCATTGTCTCTGCTACTTGTATTTATCCAACTCCTTTTGCCTTTTTGCACATAATCCTTCATTTCCTGAATCTGTTTTCTTGTTTTCTTCAGATATATCCGAGAGGTTCGTACACCAGTAAGGCTGCTGATGGCAGTTCATCTGTGGTGTGGTGGGTATTTCTGTATTTTTTCTACGTTCATTGTCATAGTAAACATATCAGTGCTGATGTTTAATACATTGTTTTTTATTATTATTACTATTATTATTATGTTTTTTTAGTTCCTCTTTAGTATATTTCAGTTAACTATTCCAAGGTGGCTTTTTAAGGAAATGAAAGGTAACCTTCACAAATAGATCTTAACTTCATCTCTTGTTTAGTCATTAAGATTCCATATATATATATATATATATATATATATATATATATATATATATATATATTAAGCAGTATGATTTTGTGAATCCAGTGGTATTCTAGTAATTTGTAGAATTTCAGTTTATTTTCTCTACATAACAATTCAAGCAACTTTATTCACACTTTTCCTATTCTCGGTTTCCACATCTATGTGTTTGCATGTTAATGTGTCCACAATCATGCATAATACTAAATTACCGGGTAATGCAGTTGCAATATTGGTGCAAAAATAACAACTCTGAAAGACTTTCTTTGATGCATCCAATCTGACTGTTGAGTAAGACATCCACCTCAAAGAGGTATAATAATAGAAGATATTCACATACTATTATCACGGCGATAGACCTGTTCCTTTTTCTGTATAGTCATCTTAAATCTGGGAAGCTTTGTTTCTATATGTTCAGTATCATAATCATCATGCTCCCATCGATACTCAGTTTATTCTGGGAAGCTTAAGTCCTGTTTGTTTTTTGGTGGGTCATTATCATTATCATCATCATTACCATCATTTAGGGTGTCAGGCACAGCAGGATAAAGGCACCTCCCAGTTTTCTTCGCTTCGACCTATTGGCATATTCTGGCAAATCTTTCTCAAGATATTATATATAATAATATTCCCCTGTGAGTTAATAGCTAATCATAGAACGATCATTGTATGTTTGAAACCCAGATACCCCACTATGTTTTGAGCTGTTTGCGTGATATTAGATGTCTTATTAATTGTCATCCGCATATCAGCATCACCGCCGGATTATCGTGACTTTTTTTTTTTGTGTGTGTAGTTGTGAAAATGGAAATTTAGTAGTAAGCTTGTGTATTCCTTCTTTTTAAAATTGAGACAAATCGTCATTTTATTTCATTGGTATCAATTTCTCTGAATTCATAATGTTATGCCGTCTAGAGACAACAGAAAGAAATACCTGTAAGAATGTAGGAAAGCTGTAAAGCACCAGGTGATTTGCATTGTACGTCCATTCACTTAACGCTCAAGTGAATGAATTTATGATCACTTGTAAAAGACGAGTTTAGAAGTCTTAATTAAGATTAAGAAAAATCTGTTTCTAGGGAGGCTTAGATATATTCAGAAAATTTTCATTTCAGCTGGACGACGTATTAAGATTGTTTTTACTTTTTTTTTTCTGCAGCATTTTTTTTTTTCTTTTTATAGAAGGGGGGCGGTAGTTTGCAAGTAATTTAGCGCCTCATCACCCTGTAGTTCACCGAACTGTCTTAGTTTAAAACCTGTATACTTATCTGGAAATTTTTAAACGGACTTAATTTTAATATATTCACTAACAAACGACTTCATCCTACTCCAGTTCCCTGTTGCTTGTTAATTATGTTCATACAGTATACCACGACAAACTGTTCTTTTGATATGTTTCATTATTTTCCCCTTTGATCCTTCGGTGACCGGGTCTCAGTTCTATGAATAAAAATCGAACATCAGCCTAAATAAAATCTTAATGTATCAGCACTCGAAAGATTCATCTTTGACCCTTTACGTGGGGTGAAGAGCGTTGCTTCCCATAAATCACAGGACGATTGCCAGAATAAAATCCTGATTTTTGTTCATTGTGTGTGTGTGTGTGTGTGTGTGTGTGTGTGTGTGTGAACCCTTTCAGTCCGATGACGTATATATCATTCTCACTTTCAGTACGAGACTACTGAAGTTAGGATGGATTTATAATAGTGCAGGGATTAGTGAAGGCTGTATCTAACCCTTCCAGTGTGAAAAATGTATTGGAAACTGAATAAAATTGTCGAGATGATAAGAGGAAATGAAATTTACGTTACCGAAGATATGTGAATAACTCTTACCTTGTACGGGCTTGCCTCTGCTGAATAAAATCATAGGATGTTAGCGAAAATATAATCCTTAGCTGTGTTCAGTGCCGGGGAAAGTCTGTAGATGGTAATAATTGATCATCTCTCCCTGACATTTTTTGAAGTTCATTGAAATATTGGTTATATATTTATTGTTAATCATGCTGTTCCTCTTTTCAGATGTGAATTTTTCTGCTCCTTTCGTAATAATATTACTCTTGTCTTATTCATTTCAGCTTAGGAAGGTTTTGTGTGTGTGTGTGATTTTTTGTGTGTGTACAACTAGGATGATTTTAACCGTGTGTTTGAATCCAAAGACAATGAGAAATGAAATGCTTTTTTTTGCCGAATATTCTGCCTTTTGTATGCCTGTTTACAGTATGGCTCTTGAAATTTTCCATTTACCCATTACAGACATGTATGATCGTTACTTCACTTTTATTGCAGGATGTTTCATAAGATTTTCCTTCACTACGATGAAGTGTTCATTATTTCACTCGCAATAATTAATGACAAACTTATTTAGCTAAGGAAAAGGACCGCAGCGATGGGTTGAAAACATTTACCCCTCTCTGTCATTACACAAATTATTTTATTAACTCTGGAAATATTCCTTGTAATGACGGCGTTCAGCTTTTTATTATTATTTGGGCAGTAGTAAATCGGAAAGAAGTAGTTGTGTTTTATGTTTTATTTATTGTGTTGCTTTATATATTTTAGAGTGTGGTTTCTCATAGTTTTTCAACCTATGACTCGCTTAGTAGGATATTTATTTTTTCGCGACCCACTCTACTTTTACATATTAAGGTCCTCCCCCTCTGAGTGACATGTTTGTACCCCGACAACCCTTTACACAAAAATAATTCCATTTAACGCATCCTATATACTTATTTGATATTTTTATTAATCCGAAACTGACCTTATGGGACATGGAAAACCACAATAATTATATTTTTGAAGAATATTAGAATTTTTTAGGTCTATAAAGAAAGAAAAAAGAATAAGTCAAGCCAATACACTCACTCCCTTATGTCTTCAAAATAATGAGCATATTTAAATGTTTATGCATGTAAATTAACTTTGTTTTCGGAGCAAGAGTAGATTTTTTTATGCACGGAAGAAAGAGCCGAGGACGAGAAGCCCAAGATAAAAATATACTCGTAAACCCAGTCACGGATCATGCATCCAGAATTACTAATGTAGTATTAGTCATTACAGTAGTCGCTTACCGCCATTTTCTTTCTTTTTATTTTTTTACACCATTCCAAATTATGATGGCTGGAGTGGTCAATAAAATAGTCACAATTCCTCACCCGGTTGATCAGTCGCATACATCAAGTAATCGTCTGAGGGGAAATTTGTATGCCATTAGATCGTAGCGATTTTCCTTAGCTGAATTAACGACTCCCTTCCGATGAAGTGTCTTGTATCTTATCACTGCCGCCACTGTCAGACGATTTTATTCAGCTCTGGAAATTTTTTTCGAACTGGAGGAATTAAATATAACCTTCATTAACCTCTTCTTCTTTTAGGTCTGTTCGAAGTTTAATATATTCTTCTGGTGGTAGTAAGAATAAAAATAAAAATACGTCATCGGACCGAAGGGACTAAATAGTTTGGCGATGCAGAGTAAAATGAAGACTGTGGCAGCGGGTCTGAAAGGAAGACGAGGATGCATAGTTTACCCTTCACTATGATGGATCTTGAATTTTATCTTTTCTTCTCCCACGAGTTAATTTGGTTCTTGAGACACCCCTCGTAACAGTATAGGTTAATGTAACGTTAGCTAAGCACAGTGCATCAGCCTTCACCATATGGCCTGTGTTCTTATAGGCAAAAGAAATCGCTGATGATGAGGCATTATGAAAGATCCGGAGCCCAGTGACAACTCGACCCTCAAGCCTGTTACCTTCCTCAATTCCACGTTTCCTTTCTAAGCTAAATAAAATCTTGTGCTCCCCATAATAAAAACAAGAAATGCCCGTATAGTGATGTAATTAATGAAAGGTGTTTTTAATCTCTTCAATACGAAACACCTCTTGTAATCTAGTCAACATAATCGTCCGGGAGTGAAGAGAACAAAGTTAAACCTTCTCGGGTTGTGGTAGTTAATGTAACTCGAATCATATTATGCAGTTTGTGTCGATATCAGAACATATAGCATCTTAATAGAGAATTTGAAGGTGTAGTATGGTAAATAAATATGGGCAACATGTAATATGCTTAGTAAATCTCTGATGACGAGGTACTAGAGCCGTATAACGTGCGAATGCGATCCTTTGCCTTGTGATACTTGAAAAGTGAGCCCAAAAGAAGTAAGGGACCCAGATTTCTTAACTTCACCCAGTAAGATTTAGAATGTAAGAACCTACTTTTGTAACCTAACCTAACCTAACCTAACTCCATTTTAATTTGAGTTTATCTATTCTAGTCAGACTCAGTAAAAAGGCATAATCACCTACTTCTGTAACCTAACCAATAGGAACTGCAGTAACCTACCTCCCTAATCTAGCCTGAGATAACTTACCCTAACTTAATCTAACCCAGTAGGAAGTATATTCACCTGCATCCCTAGCATAACCCAACGGTGCTGGAGAGGGATGCCTTCATGTGGTGGCATCGATAAAACTGGGTGTCCCACCTGTCTGGTTATATCAACGTTCCTCAGCAAATTTCCTATCCCCCAAAGGATGGATGGTGGACTGTAGGAGAGGGTTAGTTTCAGCCTGCAGTACACCAGGTTCATGTTTCAGATGAACCTGGGGCTACAACTAGTACTATTACTGACTTAACCTAACGTAACTTTACCTAACCTGAAATGAAGGACGAGCAGATAATGATGACCTTCCTCGACTGTTATTATGATATATGTAGTTAAATCGCGGTTGCAGAACAGATTACTAAAGCATGACTGGTAAGGAAAGCACGCAGATGTGAGTTTGCTCTTAACTTGGAAGAAAGAAGTGGGTGGAGAGGAAGCGTTAGATGGTGAGGAAATGGATTTCAGGGCTGATTACCCACGTCGCAAAGCCCCAGGAATATGAGTGGCGCGTGCTTGTTTTTTGTTTTTTTCTCTCTTGTCCATGCATCACCTGCTTGAAACCATACCGGGCTATTTCATCCAGGGTGGCGGGGACAAAAGTATCATGCAACCTTATTCTCCTTCAAATACAATCCCTCATTCCATCCCACTCCGCCCTCCTGCTTGTCCTCCGTAACCTTACCCTTCCTCTTCACTCTTCATCACACCCTCCTCCTCTCATTCACTTCCGTGTGTTACACTCATTTTTTTTCTTTCTCCTGTCCTGCATCAGCTGTATGAGACCAAAGATTCTCTGCTATGTTCTAACCCTGTCATTATGAGAGGCCTCCCCGAATCTAAATAAACCTGTCGAGACGTAGCAAAAATAAATAAATAAATAGTATATAAATAAATACTGTACATAAATAAATAAAAATATGTCATCATAATGAACGGATAAATGTAAAATCAGTGAGTCTTCTCCAATAAAAGAATTTTTGCCTAAAGTGATTGAAATTGTCTGGTGGTAGCAAGAATGAAAAATAAAGGACGTCATAGTGGTCAAGCGGTTTATTTTGCTGGTTCATCCTCTGCTTAAACCCCTGTAACCCTTAACATACGATTATTTAATTCTGGTTGTATTCTTGCTGTATCCAGACGATTTTAATGAGCTAAGGAGAGACTTTTAGAGCTGGTTGGTTTAGATGTAGGCTTAACCTCTTCAATTCGTCCTTCCAAAAACTGAATATAATCGTTTGACGGTAGCAAAACTGTAATAAAAAAAAGTCACTGTGTTGAAGGGGTTTACCCTTTAGAAAGCGAGTCCTCATTCCGGCACTTTATTCTGCCCGCCTCCAGAAAATTTTAGTTACCTCGGGGAAATCAACCCCTGGTGTACTGACATATCGGTTTTAAAGATCATCACATTACTCGTCACTGTACTTCACACTCAAAAGTATGCATTTTCACAGTCATCACAATAATTCTCCAAAAACATGTCTAGCTTGGCATGGCGAAAATTGTGGAGATGAAGTGCTTGTCTGATTTTGACATGAGAAAAAAGCTACTTCCCGGGTCTGCCTGAAATTGTGGTGCCGCGCCGGAGAAAGATGGACAGCCAGGGACAAAAATTCCCCATATATTTCACCCCTCCTAATTCTCACTTTCCCAATGTTAGCTAATATTCCTAAGCTGAGAGAGACGTTTGCTGTATTAGTCTGCCCACAGATGACTCTATGTGATTATTATACCTCAGGAAAAAAATAACAGGTATGCTCTAAATGTGACCTAACCACAGTGGAATATTAGGCGAACTTTTTGCTCGTAACTGTAGGGATGCCACTACCACTGCTACCTTCCCTCCTCACAGTGCTGCATGAAAGGAAGCAAGGGAAAAATATTCATAATAATAAAACGCGAGAGAGAGAGAGAGAGAGAGAGAGAGAATTCTTGAAGGAAGGGGAATGAAAGAATGGGTAAAGAAAGGGGGAGGGAGAGAGCGAGGAACAGAAAGGAGAGAATTCCTGAAGGATGGGGGAAGAGAGAATGGGAGAAGGAAGGGAGAGAGACAATGGATGAAGAAAAATGGAGACACTGACCAAAGAGAGATTAGTTACAGTTACACAGACCACACAGACCTTGCCATCATATCTAGTTGATCCATTACACACACACACGTATAGACTGACTTTTTCTCTAATTACAACTGTGTGAGTGGAGAGTGAAACAGAAAGAGACACATACGTACATACATACTTACAGAGAGAGAGAGAGAGAATGAAAGTGTGTGTGTGTGTGTGTGTGTGTGTGTGTGTGTGTGTGTGTGTGTGTGTGTGTGTGTGTGTGTGTGTGTGTGTGTGTGTGTGTGTGTGTGAGAGAGAGACAGTCGCGTACTTACACTGACCACACAAACCTCACGATCCCCTCTGAGCGACTTGACCTTAGAAGTAATAAGCAGATAGATAGATGGACAGAGAGGGAGAGAGAGAGAGAGAGAGAGCAGCTAAACGAATGAGGGGGGAAGAGAGCATGGCTGAATGAATGAAGAAATACCTAAGGAGAGGAGCAAAGATGGGGAGGAAGGAGGGAATTGGCTGTGGGAAGGACACGAAGGAGGAGAGAGAGAGGGAAGGAGAGAAGGGGAGTGAGGGAGAGAAAGGGTACGAGGAGGGAGGGAGGAAGGGTGCGAGAAGGGAAAGAGGAGGGAGGGAAGGGTACGGAGAGAGAGAGAGGGAGGGAGAGTTAGGGTACGGAGAGGGAGGGAGAGAGGGAAGGAGGGAAAGTATGATTGAGGTGGAGGGGAAATGACTAAGGGAAGGGGAGAGAGAGAACGGCAATGGGAGGGGAGGAAAATGGCCGAGTAGGGTGGAATGGCATCAGAGAGGAGGGAGAGAGTGTGGACAGGAGGGAGGGAGGGGAAGAGGGACTGTGAACTGGTGGAGGGAGAGAAGGGGAAGGAAGGGCCGTGGAAGGAGGGAAGGAAGGGGGAAGAAATAGTTGGAGGGAGGGAGGGAAGGAAGTAGGAAGTAGTTGAGGGGATGGAAGGGAATGAATGTGGGTTAGAAGAAGGGAGAGTTGAAAGGAGGGTAAGAAGGAAAGAAGGAAGGGAAAGGAAGACGGTGACCTGAAAGGATGGAAAGAGTACGTTGATGGAAAGAATAGAAGGGAATGGAAGAAAGGAGGGTGTTTTTGGAGGAGTCTGATAGGGTAAGGGTCAATGAAGTAAGCAGTAACATTGGTAATAATCGCCCTCATACTGTCAGTCATAAAAGGAAGAAATAATACCGAAGATGGATAAAAGATGGAGAGACAGACAGGCAGACTCGGAAAAAGAGCAGTCTCCTCTCACCTTGCATTAACTTATCACCGGGTGATGTACTGAGAGCCGAGATATGCTCGAGGTTGTAGGAAGCACAGAATCAGACCTACACACTTTTCCTTCAGTCACGGGCCATTGCAGCTGCTGGAATGAATGGTTACCCTTTCCTTAATTGAATGTTTGCCCATAAATGAATGTTGTTCCAGTTCAGCCTTTCCTGCCTGCCATATCTAACTCTGTATTGCCTGACGCTGCATCCTGTTACCGGCGGCTCTAACAAGAAGACCTCTAGGCCTCTCTGTACCAATGACACACCACCTTCCTTTGTATGCTTTGTAATGTCCTTACGTTTTTTTCTTGGTCAACCCTCACCACCACCTTCCAACCACCCCACCCTCAAGTACTTTCTTAGACTGTTACTTCTGATGTGATATATCATGAATATAATAAGAAAGACGTCATCAAACTAAAAGAGTCAAAATCCTACATCATCATAGCCAGTCTTCTAGTATTGTGGTAACGATAGTTGAAGCGATGGATTTCATCTGATTGGGTGATACTTATTAAAATTGCGTCAAGCTCAGAATTTAAATACTGTGAACGATTTTACATACTGACATTCATTTTAGTAAGTTTAATCTGAAAGCGTATTCAGCAGACATAACAATATAAAGACATTGTAGAAATATGACGTCTACCCCCGTTCCACATTTATTTTTTTTTTAATTTCGGTATATGTCTGACAAGAAGGCAACATGGAATTATCACATGTCTGCCTGCGCTGTTTATAACTTTAGAATTATTTATCATATATTAAATTATTATTATTCTTATTGACTTTGTTTTATTTTTTAATATTTTTGTTGTTTACTTTTTATATAATAATAATGAATTTATTAGTGATACCTAACACCTTTATTTGGTACCCTCTTACTATTTTATTAAGAACAGACTCAGAGTATGGGAAAATACCGCTGATATTCCACGTATTAGCACATTAATCCCATCAGTTCGAAAGCAGTGTCCAAAGTTGAGTAGAATCGTTAGGAGGCAGCAGGATTAATGTAAAGGCACCATCATGCTGAAAGGGTTAAAGGAGGTTGCTTGAAACTTCTTCAGCGCAAGAGGTCCTTCCTAAAATTAATGAAGTCCTCTGACGGTAGCAGGGATTAAGAAAATAACTCCATCGTACTTTATGGGTTAAAGGAGATAGTTTAGTCTCTTTAAAACGCAAGGAAATAGGCTGACGGTAGCTAGAATTAAATGAAAATAAAGGCGGAAGCTTATTGTGAAGGCTTTCTTAAACTGAATTTAGTCGTCTGGCAGTAAGAATACAATGAATAGGTAGATAGACAGATAGCTACGTAGTATCATAAATCAGTAAGCAGACAGACGGATAGATGATAAACACATCAAATTGTGCAACAGTTAACCCTCCCGTACGTAATTGTTGGTTTATCCTTGCTGCTTGTAGACGATTTTAATCATCTTAGGAGAGTTCCTGAATGCTGAAAGGGTTAATGAAGGCTACATCTAACATCTCTAGTTCGAAAAGTTTCTCCTATGCTGAACAAAACCGTCCGGAGGTTGCAACAGTAAAAAAAAAAAAAAAAAAAAAAAAAAAAAAAAAAAAAAAGTACATGACTGGTTTCATGGGGTTAAAAATTTCTTGCCGGATGATTTACAGTTTTGCTGATTTACACATTTACATATTATTTACAGACTTCTGTTAATCAGTTTAAAATTCATATGACATATTTAGGAATTTCTTTGATCGATTTAATGAACTTCATTGGCAGATTTATAAATTTCTTTTTATAGATTCAGCGATTTCTCCTCGTACATTTTATTACAATCTCTTTTCCATAGAGTTATTTTTTGTAGTTATATTTACCTTCATAGGTTAGATCAGTTCCGTTGTTGGATAATGTAATTCAATTTTATATGTCATAGTTTTCTTGCTAAAAATGACATTCTGGCTCCCGTGATTAACCCTCAATTGCATAGAAATCGTCTTCTTTTGCCCTAAATAAAAATACTAATATTAACGGTATCATGAGAAGGTTAATTATATGCCTATGTAAATTCACTTGTTTACATGGTGATTTTAAATATTTCCTTGGTACAGTTATTGTCCTTGATAGAAAATGATGTAATGTTCTGTCGATAAACTGAATAAATATCCTTCACAGATTTGATTAAATTCCACGATCACTTAATAACATTTTATGGCAGGTTTGTGTAATTACCTTTATAAAGAGCTGGGCTCTCTTCGTTTAGTAACTTTTTTTTTTTTTTTTTTATGTGTCCGACTCTGGGCATAGGCTTCACAGCCTGCTATCACGGCCCAGCAGTCCTCCTACATACCATACACCTCTACATGTCACCTGTAGTAGATTTTATGGACTTCCTTATTCTATATAATGAATTTTAGTTTTTTTTTCGGTGAATTTTCTTTTTGGCAGACGTATTTTTTTCATGTCAAATTTTACGGTTTTAATGATCTCACAATTTATTTTGGAGGACAGATGGAGTATTCATGTAAATAATAGCAATTCTGTCGATTTTTTTTCCATCGATTTAACTGTTTCCCTGGTCGACTTAATTATTTTTCTATAATTTAAGATTTAATTGTTTATAAAAAAAAAAAAAAAACGCTGCAATTCTAAACTTCCTACACTAAATTCGAAGGAAGAACAGTAACACCTGCAGTGTAAAAAATATATAATCTTTAAACTCCAGGACGTAATTTTTCTTTTACGTCCTGCCACAGGCGATTTTCCTCAGTTTAGGAGATGTTTGAAGTTCAAAGGGTAAAGCATAGCCTTCGTTAACCCCAGCGCTACGAGAAATCATCCTTCAGTGGAATAAAATCGACTGACGGTAACAATAATGAATTTAAAAAGACGCCATGGCACTGAAAGGGTTCGTTCTTCAATAACTCCTCTCCCGTTGCTTCTCTGTTTGGCCTTTTCTAAATATTTTCTTTCTTTCAGCTCAGTTTGATATCTTTCCCCCTCCCTCTCTTTGATTTCTTTTTCTTTTCCCTCTTTTTTTTTCATGCCTGCCTTTGATGTTTTCTCAGTGCTCTCTGATTTCTTTCTCCAGAGCTATCTTTTAATTTCAAGAGCTTTTTGTATATTGTTTCATAGCTCTGATTTATTTTTTGGCAGTCTTTAATTTCAGCCTTAATTGTTTCAGGGCGCTTATGTTTCTTTTTAGGACTTTTTCAGTGCCTTTTTTTTCGGTGTTTGATTTTCGGCGGTTTCTTTAATGTCAGTTTTTGTGTTTGTTTTTAGCACTGATATTTTCACTTCTTTTTTTCACCGGTCGTTGATTTGATTTTTGAGAACTCTTTAATTTTTCTAAGAATCCTGAATGTCTTAGAATTCTTTTACTTTTTTTTTCTTTCCGAAACAGGTGACAAGGTGGTTTAGCGGTCAGAACGTAATGTCTTAGAATTCTTTGACTTTTTTTTTTTTTTTTCGAAACAGGGGCCAGGTGGTTTAGTGGCCAGAACGCCCCAATCTCGCAATAACACCCTGGCCATGCGCATACTGTAGGTTCGATCCTCAAGAAGTGACTGATGGATTTTCGATCATGTAATTCCACCAAGGGGAGTAAACTGGTCATCTGCCCTTAAATGTATTGGATTACGCCAGCCAGGCCTCACTCTCCCACAAATCGAAAGGGATAATTATGAGACAGGCTGGGTTAGGTTTTATCATTATTTTTTTTTTTTTTTAGCTCTTATTTTTAGAGCACTTTCAGGCTGCGTAAGGTTTTATCATTATTATTAAAGCTCTTTCATTTTTAGAGCTCTTTCTGATTGGGTCAGGTTTTATCATGATTTTACAGAGCTCTTTTATATTTAGAGCTTTTTTTTATTATTTCACAGATTTCTTATTTCTGGTTGTCAAAGCTCCATTTTCAAATCTACCCGAGTTTTCACGCTTTTCTTTAATTTTTTACGAAGCTGATTACCTTATTTATAAGAGAGCTTTTACTCTTCAGGCCTCGTAGTATGTTATTATGGCTCTCCTCTTTTTTGCACTCGTAGCTGTGTTTGATTTCTGCATTTGTATTTATTTATATTTCCGAGTGTCAGTGATCCATATAGCTTTTGTCACCTTTCCTTATTCATAAAATCTAATCTTTAACATTTCTTATCTTCCCTTTATTTTTGTTTTCTTTCTCTTTTCTATATATCTTTTTTTCTTAACTGTAAACTGTGTAATGCCCCCCCCAAAAAAAATATGTTACTTCTTCCGTCTTTACATTTATAAACAGTGAAGGAAGTTTTGAGCATATTTTCCAGTACCTTCTTTTTGTGTGTGTCCGACTGTGGGCATAGTTTTCACGGCCTGTTCCCACTTCGGCGTTAACACCCACCGTCCATACTGAATACATGCTAGGGCTGTCTCATACTGGACTGGTGTTTCGGTATTAGCGGGGGTACTTTTATGACATGTCAGCAGGTCTTCTGATATATCGGTAAAGAGTGGCTTTTATGAAATTCAGATCCTTAAACTTGTCCCTGCCTCAGCCCGGATTCGAACCTGCGTCCATTAGGACTGCCGGCCACCTCTCTAACAATTCAGCCACCACTTCCCCCATGTGTATGCCTGCTATTTCTATTAATACAGCATAGAGTAGGAACTCTTTATAATATTATATATACAGTCAGATGTATTTAAAAAAGAAAGGGGGGGGGGAATAACATCATCGCCTACTGTGAAACCAGCGATCACTTGGGAAATTGATAATACAGACTGTTTTTAGGCTCACTTAATGTTGGAAGTTAAAGATACAGTTTTGGACTTTTATGGCTGTGGTTCATAATTGAAAGAACAGTGATAAAGTATTTCCATCATATGTTTCATGTAAAGACTGTAAATTCAGCAAAACTTAGCTACTGTCGTTTTATTTGGAGAGGTGCAGCATTTAATACGCAGTTTAGCATTACCATATATTAAGTTACGACATACCATCTTTTATTGCCATGAACTTTGGAGCGATAGAGGAACATCTTCGCTGCCTTCGGCTGAAAGTATATAGAGGGTTGAGAATATGGCTTAGAGCTGAAAAAATTAACAGATGTATAGAAAAATTACAGATATGAGAAAACAACCCTAGAGCTGAAGAAGTAAGCAGTTCCACTGAGACTTCTGAATCAGTACAGAGGGGTGGGAAAAATATCCTGGAGCCATGGGCGATGCTCCACTGAGACTATAGAAACAATATATAGGGCTTAGAAAAATAGCGTAGAGTCGAAGAAGTGGATAGAGCTCCATTGAGACTGTAAGGTCTCCACCCCACCGCACCAGCTGAGACCCCACAACATAAGCTGCTTTCTTTTGCCTGTGTGTGGGGGAGCAAGCCCGGCAGCTGTCAATTTAAAAAGACGTGCTACCCTCTCAACTACTCTTCCTTACACACTCCTTCCATTTTGAATCTATCTTCCACAAATTTTACTTGCACATTTTTCATACTTCCTCACCATATAAGCTTTTCTGCTTCTTAAACCACAGCGATTGTGATTTCTCAGATAAACTGGCTCATTCTTTTGCATCCAAAATATATTTCTTCGTTTTGCAGCATGAACATACAAGCCAGGAAATCCCTTTGTAGGTTGCATTGTCGAGTTTCCACTACTTCCATTGTTTACAGCATGAGTTCAAATTCTCGTAACAAATATCCTACCAACTGTTCACACAACCACAGATTGTATGCTCTCAGCTCCTTACACGGCAAACGTTCATATACTTGTGCTGTCTAGTCTTTACCCAACAGTCATTCATATCCTGTCAGCTGACGTAAGGTCAAAGTGTGGGATATCCGTACGTAAATTTTCATAAATCACCATTAGCAGCTGTACCCAGGCATACGGAGAAACATCATTCTGGTCCAGCCACTGAACCTCCATGAGTATTTCCGTATCGACTGTATATAGGTTAACAGCAGACTATGCGATTACGCTGAATTAAATCCTAAGTTTTCTTTATATCTCCAACCTCCTTCCTGATTGGATTTTTGATAAATGACATGAACAAAATAACATTACATACATTAACCTTTCTCACCAAGTGCCCAGAAAAAGACATTAAATAATATACAGTTCTGAACACGCCTTCAGTATGGCAAAGTTAAACCTATGATCACTTTTTAATCATAAGTTTCTTATTTAGCACTAATTCTAACTTGATTCCGTCTTTGTGAGCTTTTTGCCGGTGTCAAGTATTTCAGCGCCCAGTCCTTGCCCCTTAGATTAGATATGAATTCCCTTCGTAACATTTATTTATTTATTTTTTTTTTTCAATACAGTCATGAATGCCAGTGACGGGATCATTTTACTTTTGGATAAGTAGTTTGCCTTAGGTTAGTAGGGTCATCGTATTTTATGACATTTAGTTATAAATTCGGTTAGCAAAATCATGGCATAATATATTTTGATAATGAGCTGGGAATTTGTTCGGCAGTTTCATATTGCTTTTGGACACTGGCTGTCATTAGAGTAAGTTATGACGTAAATCAGTTATCTCTAAACGGAACAGGGATCAACATTCGATAAGATAGACACAACACGCCACTTGTTTCGTTAACTGTACGATGATGTCTTTGTTATTTTAGTACTTTTGTGCATGTTGTCTCCAAGTCTTTTTATTTCACTCTAGGAGAAAATTTACAAACCGGAGAGGTAAGTGATAGTGGCCATTAACCCGTGCACTGCACAGAGCCTCATCTTATCTGAATAAAAGAGTCGTGCTAAAAAAAATAAATAAATAATTAATGATAATAATAATAATAATATAAGCAAGACGTCATTGTACTGAAGGAATTAACCCCTTCAACCTTGTGACAATCTCTGAATTAATTTTTTGCTACCATCAGGTAATTTTACTCATATCAAGAGGCCTGTATTAGTGAAGGGGTTGATGAAGGCTGTATTTTACTCTCCCAATTCGTAAACTTTAGCCAGAGCTGAATAAAATTGTTTGTAGGTAATAAGAAATTTCAGAAAAAGTTGAAAAATGAGCCACCCAATTGAAGAACTTAACACCTGCTTTTACTGTCTTATATTCACACCTGTTCACATTGAGCCGTATTTCTTGTTAGCTTCTGAGGTTCTCTAGGACCTCTTTCTTACTACATTCGTTTTATTCTAAGTTGGCTTACAACTGCCACCTCTCCTTCATGAATACTGGGTTGTATCAGTATATTAACACTAGAAAACAAGAGCAATCCGAGATTACAAACTTCTGCCAAGGAGCAAAAATTTTGAAATTGCCACTGTCCCGCAATGGTAGAGAATCCTTTAAAAAAAATTCATGGATCCGGTTGATGATCCGAATCACCACCAAAGTTTAATGGATTGTTCCTCGGGCCATATCCTACCCTTCCAAAAAAAAAAAAATTCAGCAAAATCTGGTCATAACTTTTTGAGCAATCCTGCCAACAGTGAAACAGACAAACAAACCAACGCCGGCAAAAACATAACCTCCTTGGCGGAGGTAATGATGCTAGTCACATAGAAGTGCTATGGAATGGATGTAGAGCTGTAGTGATGTCTTTTTCTGTCAGTAAGTTAAGTAAGAGAAGCAGCAAAGGGACCCAAATCTGGGCCAGGTTAAGGTAAAAGGACTAGTGTACAGTTTATTTTCATATACCTCTTTATTTTGTTTATGTGAGGTGCGTCGACATCAAAACGAAAGCGATAACTTACAATATAATATGTAGATGTAGCCTGAAACACAGAAGTAAATCCATATGGAGGAGGTGGTACAGAGCCTCCTAAGCCCATTAACCCCTGCCTTCCCTTGACGTATTTTCATTCTGTTATTTCTACTACCAGATAGCTTTTCCGGGTAGAGGAGTTAGATATAGCATTCATTAGCTTTTGCACTGGTAGACGTCCGTCGAAAATTGGACAGAATAGTTTGGTGGAAGCAAGAATCGAATAAGAACATGGCGTCATGGGACTGAAGAGGTCAAGAAAATCCTCTGTGTAGCCATGAATGGACCAAGACCTTCCTTCTTAACTCAAGTGTTTATTAATCCCTTCATTAAGAGGGCTTTCTTTTAAGCTGAATAAAATCGTCTAACAATAGTAAGAATAAAGTAGAAAAGTCACCATCGCACAGAAGGGGTTACTAGAGGTTTCTCGCCCCTTCATTACGAGAGATTTCGCTTAATGGGAATAGAATCGCATGGTGGTAGAATGAATGTAACAAGGAAGACGTCATCGCTCTGAAGGCGTTATAGAAGATTGCATCATTATGGGAGGTGATCATGGACAGACTAAGTAAGATGCCATTTTCCTGAAAGGGTGAAAATAAATAGCCTGGGACTCGGTTGACTTTCGGATGCTTAATGAATGTTACAAAAATACAGTGTTTGTCGTTGTGAGATATACACGTCATCTTCCTGAAGGGATAAGAATGAATAACTTCGGGCACTGTTGACGTTCGGGAGCTTTATTCATATCTCGGAAATACAGCGTTTATTATCTACTTCGAAAACACACGTTGTCCTGCTTTATGCCTCTCAGTTCTTCAAGTGATTCTGCCTCCTATATCCATAAACCCCAACTTTGTCTTCTGTCATCGTTTATTTGCATTCTCTGTTCGCTGCCTCACAAGGAACTAGTAATTCCACATTCTCGCTTCCATCAAGCACTCCACTTTGTTGTATTCTCGGCTGTTGGAATGGTTTTCCTCGTTGTATTTCAGATTATTTTTTGCATATTTTATTGGGTGAAAATCATAGAACAATTGTCCAGATATATCCAGCTTATCCATAAGAACCACACTTCGTGTACAGTCAATATATTTTATTCCTGCAGTCACCAGACGATTTTATTCATTCTAAGAAGGGCTTGTCGTAGTGAAGGGATAAAGAGAGACTTTTTATTCCTGTAAGTGTGAGAGGCCCATCATAATGAAAATAAACTTGCCTGTTTGTTGCCAGAATGAAATATAAAAATTGACATCCTGGTGAAAAGGTTATTAAGTCAGATTAAAATGAAAAGTTACTGAAGTAGTAATTACACACAAAGCGCCCTTTTCCAGCCATTCCGTTAACTTTTAACCTGTAAGACACTGATGTGGTATATACAGTTACCAGCAGGCCATAATGAATAATAAAAAGTCAGTTATGCAGCCCCTGAGGATAACGTGGATATGGAATGAGTGTGGGGGATGGAGTGAATGTAGAGGTGGAGTTATTGTGGAAGTAGAATGTGGGTGGAGGAGGAACAAGTGTGTGTTTGGAATGAGTGTAGAGATGAAATGAGTTGGTGACCAAGATATTGCCTTTGATGGTGTGTGTTTCCTTCTTTGAAACTGTACCCATGAGCCCTCTTTGGCTTTGATGTGTACAGGATCTTTTTATTATCCTTTTTTCTTTATTTCTAGACCTGCTAACCATTTAACAAATAAAAAACAAAGTAAATAATAACAAAACAAAAATATAATAACAAAACAAAAATGACAAAACAAAATTATTCCTGATACTACGAGTATATAAATGTTATGGATACTTGCCGTCAGAATATTTGGACAACAAACACACAAGGTGCAACACACCTTGGAGGGACTTTTTCTGGTTTTATTGTATTGGTTTTCGACATATTTAACTTAGCTGTTCAAGTTTCATGATTCCAAAACTCACTGTCACATCCACGAAAGAACTCGGTCGGTTACATCTTCCCTCTCAAAAAAAAGTACATTACAGTATTTTCATGCGTTAACGTACTCAGGTTGTATATACCGTATGTATTGTTGATCTATGTCACAATCATTTAACATCGTATCTTTATTATCATGGTTTACATTTTGTGCATTCCTAGGTCTTATACTGCTTCCACTCTTTTTACATGCGTGATATGCATCTTTAATTTATTTTTAAGTATTCTGAGCCATCCTTCCTGGTCTTATACTTCCATCATCAGATCCCCCACAAGCATCCTCCAGGCAGTTAGGCTACTGATTTTCACAAGTTGTCTTGTTCACTGTCATTCGGTCTTTCTCACTGAACAGCGTCTTACGTAGTCTACATTTCTGTTTGCATTGTTCCCATTATTTACGCCCTTTACCAGAATATACAGTGTCCTTGCACACCGAACACCGTTGTTTAGATGGTGCTTGCTACAGAAGTCTTGCATCCAAGTGATATTTCGAAGCTTCACATGTTAGAATTGTCCGTAGCATTGGACATACTGTATAGTACAGTATGATTTGTATGTGGAGCTGTTCTTGGCGTTATTAATATGTGTTTGGGTGGGTAGGTGTGCAGTAATTTTTACATGGCATGTATGGCAATGGCATCCGCAGGCTTTTTCCACTTGTAAAATAAAATTATATCGTAATGCAGCCTTTCTTTGAATATAGGTAAGACCAGATAATTATGCGACGTAGTATAGGTTTCGATGAGACCTTCCATCGCAAATATATTTGTTTTAGAAATAACTAAGCAGTTTCTTCAGTTCGTGAATCTAAATAATTATATATGATGCCGAAGCGCGTACTGTACATGATAAGGAGTATAATGAGGTCATCCATCGTACTTTCGGCCCACAAACGTGGATGACTATACCCTTTTCACTCTAACGTAGCCCAGATTTTCGTCCATTTGCAGTTTAGTTCACGTAGCTTAGTAGCAGAAAAGGCAATACAACGGCTCTGCATCCTTCCCGTAGATCGTGACTAACATCATAAGCCAACGTTTATCTCATGCTACAGTTCATCCAAAATAGAGAGATGGCAATTTTAGGCCAAGGTAGACTAAGAGAGGATTAGTTAATGATGAACCCTGTGCTGAATATGGCAAGCAGTGCAGTGAGCTCTTCCCTGGCAAATGCTTACCACAACTTGAAGGATGACCTCGAATTGGTGGTTGTGGTGGGTGGTGATGAGAGGGGTGGTGGAGGCGGTGGCATGTGTCAGTGGGGGTGTCTTGTTGTAGGGTGGCAGGACATGGCGCCAGTGACCACCACAACACACACCCTCTGCACGAGATGCGGATGTGGCATAAAGCTGCACTGTAGCTAAACACTAATACAGACGTAACATAATGCAACACTTTAGCAAAGAATCAGGAGTACTGGAGGTGTGCATGACACCTCGTGTAGCGTAGAGGGGTTCTGAAGAGAAATTTTATTAGTCTGTATGAGATTTGTGAAGAACAGCATAATGCAACACTATAGCGGATATAACACTTAAAACGCACGTTACATAAAACTACATTAATGCTAAACATGGGTGATATTTTAGAGAATATGACAGTTGATCCATTCAGTATGATGTCCTTATTTCATTGCTGCAATGCCAGACGATTTTATTCGGCTTATGTATAACTGTTCGTAGTGATTGGATTGAAGTAATCTATGCGATGACGTCAATCCCAGTTTGATTCTTGCAGCTGCCATACGATTTTATTTAATTTTGGGGGTGACTGTAAAAACTGTTACACGTCTGGCATTAAGAGACATATGTAATGAAGCATTCCATGTGTTAAAGTGGGCATTAACCCCTTCACTAAGACGACGCATTTTGATTTTACGTTTGCTGTTAACAGACAAATTTAATGTGCTTTAACCACTGATCCAAATGAAGGGTTAGAGATAGTCTTCATCAATATCAGTTCTATATGCCTTTTCTCTACAGTACTATTTAAAATCGTCTGGTAGTAACAAGAATAAAAATTTTGAAGACGTACGGACATAACCTAATCTACAATGAAACATGAGTGGATATGAGAGTGACAGTTATCATCATCATCATCATCATCGGCATTCTTGTACAGAACAAATAACCCTTCCTCCCTTCTCCATTCTGCCTTGGTGGTTGTCAGACTCCCCCATTCCAGTAGCCTATAGTGGAGAATTTCACCTCACCATCTTCTTGTCTGTCTGTCTCTTCTTCATACTCCATCTCTGGGTCGTCACCTCTTTGCCATCTGGTATTTGTGGCAGTAATTATCACAAAGTGAAATATGGGAAGAAAAGTGATGATTTCTGGCCTGACACTCCTCACCCTCCGCCGCCATAATAATCTCTAAGTGCATTGTCAAAATTTCTACGTAATTCTCTGACTAAACAAACTACCACTCCTCACACACACACACACACACACACACACACACACACACACACACACACACACACACACACACACACATGTATATAATGTATACCGGGTATTTATTTATTTATTTATTTATATGTATATATAAACATACATAAATAGATAGATAGATAGATAGACAGACAGATAGACAGACAGATAGACAGACAGATAGACATATATATAGATATATATATATATATATATATATATATATATATATATATATATTTATTTATTTATTTATATGTATATATAAACATACATAAATAGATAGATAGATAGATAGATAGATAGACAGACAGATAGACATATATATATATATATATATATATATATATACGTGTGTGTCTGTGTGTTTATGTATGTATGGAAATTATGACGAATTTCAATTGACATGCATTACCACCCATAGTATCCATTTATTCTTGCTGCCCTCAGACGATTTTATTCATTTCGTTAAGAATCTGTTGAGGTTAATGAGTAAATTGAAACCTTTCAAAACCCATTCATTCCGATGGGTCATCTCTAAGCTGAATAATATCATCTGAAAATAACAAGAGTAAGAAAAATGTGTAATCGTACTGAAATGTGTAATGCATGTGGTGATAAGTGTTGTAGTTAATGAGTGTCTTAACATGATGAAAATCGGCGGTTGATAACAAGATAAAAAATAATAATTAAAAAAAAAGCGTCGTCCTAGTGAAAGCGTTAAAGGTTTGATGCACATCATTTGTGTTCTCTGATTATTCTCATTGTTTGTGACTATCTTCAAGCCTTTCACTAAAGTGACGTCTTATATATTTTATTCTTAGGATCTGAAGACGATTACATTCACTCACGAGGAGAGAGTTTTGAAACCGGAGGGATTAGATATAACCTTCATTAACTCCTTTGCTGCTGGTTGCTCTACTAAGGTGGCTAAAAATCGTCTGGTAGTAACAAGAATAAAATATAGCAATATCATAGTTAAGGGATTATTTATTTCACAGTGCGGGGTCTCTTCTAAGATGAATAAAATCGTATGGTATGTATAAATAATACGTCATCTCATGGCAAAGCTTAGAAATAAATTGCAATGACATCCCCATGCTTCCCATTTGCCACTCATTTTATTTCATGAATCGCCAGGCGTATCAGTGGCCTACATGATCTGCATTTGGCATAACGGGCAACATACTCGTATAGGCAAGGTTCAGCCCGAAGTTCCCTTGGAGGTCATATCCAAATACAAGTGGTTATAAAAAAAAATGGAAATGGAAATTTTGAAATACTTTACCATGGAAAATTCATATTAATCTCGAAAAAAAAAAAAAGTAATGGAAAAAGCGCATCTTTCATCATGATTGCATTTGTTTATTTTTATACTTTGTCCATTCTTTGCATGATGATTGTGCGAACGATTTCATGCCTTTATTATGAGGTCTGTTTTAATGCCATAATTTTCACACAGCGTGAATTTGTGGAGTTTGTACGTTGCCAAGGAAAATAAATTAATTTGGTATCATTAATCCTTTCAGTCTAATAATATTTTCTATTTTATTTTATTTTTATTTATTTATTTATTTATCTATTTATTTATTTTTTTGTAATTTCAATCACCTTGTGAGACTTTCCAAACTGGAGATGTTAGATATAGAGTTTATTTTCCTCTTCATTGCAAGAGATCAATCCAAAGATGAATAAAATCGTCTGGAGAGAGTAAGAGTAAAATAAGAAATACACCATTGTACAGAAGGAGTTAATAATTCAGTACCGTGGCTGCTGTGATTTTAGGTATCATTTATTTTTGCTATATTGCTAGTTTACAGATAGATAGATTGGTTGCATTATTGTTTGAAACTGTGCATAACGTGGTAGACTGTGCATATTGTTTGAGACTGTGCATGTTGATATTTTGAACAACCCTTACGGTAAGTTTCCACAGCAGATACCCGTGTACAAAATACATTTGAAGTGGGTGGATCGGATGGCCGGGAGGGAGGAAGGGTCCATTTTCTCAGCCGTCCATGTAGCAGAACAAAGCATAGGAAACACACACACACACACACACACACACACACAATATATGGAGAGAGAGAGAGAGAGAGAGTGGCCACATTTGGCAGTAATACAACCTCTGTGAATTAACCTACTCAATCCCAGGGCTTAACATGACCTTGATATAACCGTCAGGCATTAACCAGAAAAATGATCCTTGATGCCATCATCATAATGAAGGAATATTATAGAGAGAAAACTAAAATGCTTCTCACTACACCGATAAAATTGGACAAAGTATTTTAGCCCTTTCATCACAAGTACCCTTCCTCAACGCGAATATCATTACGGTAGTCAGGATATGATAAAAAGATATCAAAGCGATCGGATTGAAATGATCATAAAGCCAATGACTTTGACAATCAGATAGCGTTAATTTTACTGTTTCTCCTTTTGTTTATACACCGTACGGTTATATTCCTGTGTTTGGTATTTTGTTTGTATATAGTTGTAATTATATTTTACTGTATTTATTTAGTTGTAGTGCTCAGGATTTAAGTTTAGTTCGTGTTGTCCAGTCTCTGTATCTACAATTATCCAGTCTGCTACTGAACACAGGGATCTTCTTTCCTCGCACCACCTCCATTTTCAGGCTGGGTCATATATTTATGTTTTTTTTTTTTTTTTTTTTTTTTAAGCTAAGTATTTTGAAATCATTAGGTATCTACTCTTCCTATGTTTATATTCATGTTCTCTCGCCATTTTTTTTTTCAGTCTTTTAACTTCTTGAAGCATCATAATCAAATCCCCTCCCTCCCTTCTCTCATATAATGTTGGTAATTTCAACTTCTCCGGTCTCGCTTTATAAATCACCCTCAGGCTTGGTATCATCCTTGTAGCCATCCATTTTATCTTTTCTTTTTTTTTACTTGCATCTTTAAACGTGACCATCCTTTTTTTAATACCAACGAATGAGATGGTCATAATAGTGTGGAAGTGAAGATTGTGCACCTCTACCACGGTGCTACATTCTTCCATAGGGACGGCCTGGCCTCTATAGAATTATTTCATCCTTGCCTGACTCTTAACCCGTAGGTTTAATATTTTACATCAGATTAAAGACTAATGGTACCAAAGCTGGAAACTGGGTATTAGCATGCTTGGTGGGTCTATCTCTAACGCCGCACCCATCCATTCCCACCCTAGTAATTTCTGTACCTTATTAACAGTACTAGTATTTACACTGTTTGGTTCGTATGACTCAATTGTATATTATCGTCAGGCGTTAGATGGAAGAGAATGCTAGAGCTGTCCCCACTATATGGTTAAAGATGCCAGTATTAACGCTCTCAGGCTTCTACAACGCATAAAATAAAATCGTCCGGTGTTAGAAGAATAACATGTGAAACCCGTCCCAACCATGAGATTGCTAAACAGCTTTCCATCAATACTCAGCGCACTTTTGTTTATTTCCTGATAAGATACTGTAAGATTTCCACCCACCAGGAAGCCAGCATTTCTTGACAGCTGTTCCTTTCTGCCCGTCTCTTTTTATCATTATCCTAGGAAGACCCTCGTACAGCGAAAGGGTTAAGCATGCAGCCTAGTAGTAGTAGTCACACAGTAAAAACTAAAGCTTCCAGATTTGATGAAAAATAGCGCCTTCAGTAGAAAGTTTTAATTTGTTCTTTATTTATCTGTCTGTCTGTTTAGCTGTCTGTCTGTCTATCAGTCTATTTCTCAATCTATTCATATTTTTTTCCTTTTGACGTCATTCGATATTGATATATTAAAGTGAGATCTCGTAGTTGATCCCTTCAGTTTGATGTTTTTTTTTTTTTATTCCTGCTATTTACAGGCAGTTTTAGGCTAAAAAAAAATGAAGAATGTATGTGACCACTTACTTTGCAACAAGTCCCTCGAAGGCTAAATGAAATAGGCTAGAGATAGCAAAAAAAAAAAAAAAAAAAAATATATATATATATATATATATATATATATATATATATATATATATATAGTAAAATAGGAAGGCCATTGGTCCGAAGGGGTTAAGGAGTTAGGGGAAAAAATCCAGTAACCCCTTGATCATTATTATCCTCCATCCTTCTTTCCTTCCATCTTCTGTCTTTCTTTCCTTCATTCTATCCTCGTCTTTCTGCCTGCGGGTGACTTTACACTCCCTCTTCTGTCTTTCATTCCTTCATTCTTTCCTCTTCCTTCTGCCAGTGGGTGACTCTACACTGAGTGACAAGCCAAAAGGTTTCCTGTACACCAGGAAACCATTTACTGTGCTGGGTGGTAACCATATAACCAAATTTTGGCTCCTGGTGGTTTAGTGGGTAATTATTGCGCTCCAGTCGGATAGAGCCGGTGAAGGTTTATATCCAAGGGATGGTTGGGGTTTATTGCTCACGTAATGCCACTCAGGGATGAGTGAGGCTGGTCACTCTCATATTAGACGTCGGGACCAGCTGCCTGGCCCCGGGCTCCTGCGCTCCTCATGGGGCAACGTTGGATTGGATGATGGATGGATGAATGAATTATTATTATTATTATTATTATTATTATTATTGTTGTTGTTGTTGTTGTTTTTGTTGTTGTTGCCGTCAGTCCGTTTTATTCAGCTCATAGGAACTTCCCTCAGCGAAAGGTTGGCCAGTTTAAGTCGATTACTTTTCATTTATACACTTCGTAGCACTAGACCCTTTTATGAAACCTAAAAATAATCTCTTGTACTGTAATGAGAGATTGATTAAGGCTATATTTAACCCTTACATGGCATTCAAAAGTGTCTCTTGGCTTAAGAAAGTTAAATGGATATATCAAGAATTAAATGTATTGAGGTAAAGCAAAGCAAATCGTGTCATTGGAGCCAGAGTGAAATAAATGAAGGTTGACGTAGTAGTGAGAGTAGCCTAGCCGGTGACCCTCTGGCAAGAGCTAATCATGAGGGTACTAATTAATCCACCCAGCCCTCATTAATCTGAGGGGTGATGGAGACCTTGACACCACTGCTTCACTTATACACTCTAGTTCCTTCACCTCAGCTGGGCGGAGACTTTTGTTCTTTTTGCACCCGATTTCATGTTGCTCAGTGACGGAATTTATTTTTGATGGAAAGAAAATAGAACCAAAGACTGGAAGCCTGTTAGTTGTTCCATCCAGCAGAAACATTAGCCAGACTGAAGATCCATTTATTTCGAGATGCCTGGACGTGTGTGTCAAAGACTAGAGGTCATGGCGAGAGGTAAATGCGGCCTGAGGAAGACAGTTCCAGAGCTGGCCTGTTACATATATACCTGAGGGTCTGAAAACTGCCAGTTATCTTTTGCATTAGAGATAAACACTTGCATTGTTGTGCATATTTTCCACAGTATTCTTCGTGACTAGCATCATTCTGGTGTTCTCTTCGTGTAGCTCACATGTTAAGATGGAGAAATGGAAATTTCAGGCCAAGCTGATGCGGACAGAATATTTGTCAAACACCTGTTACCCATGTTTGATACTTTAAACGCAGTGACATATTTTTTTTTTATATATATAAACCACCATCTGACGATTTTATGTGAATATTTTAGGACGGTTTTCCAGGAATATAATGGTTAATAGATGTTATATCTAATGGCTCCAATTCGAAAAACGCTCTCCCAGGCCAGGTAAAAATCTGTATGTTGAAAGACTGAAAAGAGAAATACGTCACCGGACTGAATGGGTTAACTCGTTCGCTTTGTTTTTACTGTATATCTCCTGCCACATCACAATTAACATTTATTAGTGGGGGAAATGTCATTTAGTGAAAATGATAATGGAGGGAGTTTTTTACACTGTCACAATGAGGGGTCTCTCCTTGGCCAAGTAAAATGGTTTGGCTGTAGCAAAAATAATATTTTAAAAATTAAACGCTTCGAGTTTATTCTTATCTTGTTGCAGTAGGCCTTAATTAACCTAGCCCTGCGTGGTTAATTTGAGGAGTAATGAAATGATGTGATAACTATGAAACTCCTACCCTTACTAATTGACACCATTTTTACCGTCCTTACCTCTTTTAACAGGGAAGCTTTAGGAAGGGAAGAGGTTGTGTAGATCAAATATTCATTCTTAGATCTTTAGTGGAAAAGTTTCTAGAGAATGGAAAGACGTTGTATGCGGCTTTCATGGATTTGGAGAAAGCATATGACAGGGTGGATAGACAAGGATTGTGGAAAGTGTTAAGAATATATGGAGTAGATGGGAAGTTGATGAATCCTGTGAAGAGTATGTACGATGGTGCGAAGGCTGCAGTGCGTGTGGATGCTGAACTAAGTGAATTTTTCTCTTTGAAAGTTGGGTTGAAACAGGGATGTGTCATGTCTCCATGGTTGTTCAATCTGTACATGGATGGGGTAATAAAAGAGGTACAAGGTAGGGTAGTGGATGTTGTAGTGGCCCTGGTGAAAGAGGATAGTGTTTGGAAACTCCCTGTACTGTTGTTTGCAGATGATACTGTGTTGTTGAGTGAAGACGAAGGGGAGTTGCAAGGCTTGGTGGATGAGTTTGAGAGAGTGTGTAAGAAACTGAATCTAAAGGTGAATGTAGGGAAGAGTAAAGTGATGGTCTTTGAGAGAGGTGAAGTCAGTGAATGTACAGCGAGGTTGGATGGTGAGGAATTGGAAAATGTGAGTACGTTTAAGTACTTGGGTAGTGTGATGAGTAAGGATGGAGGTTTGGAGGGTGAAGTGCTTGAAAGGGTACAGCAGGGAAGAAAGGTTGCTGGTTCTTTGAAAGCAGTGATAAGAAACAGGGAAGTGAGCATGGAAGTGAGAAAGTTACTACATGACAGTATTGTGATACCAACTCTAACGTATGGAAGTGAAGCTTGGACATTGTTGGAAGGACACAAGTCAAGAGTGAGAGCAGTGGAAATGAGTTATTTAAGAGGAGCCTGTGGAGTCATATGGAGAGACAGGCTGACGAATGAGGATATAAAGGAGCGTTGTGGTGTGGATGTGGATGTGATAGGAAGCGTTATGTTATAAGGAACACACTGAGGTGGTTTGGCCATGTGGAGAGGATGGAGGTTGAAAGACTGACAAAGAGAGTGTATGTGAGTGAGGTGGAGGGGGTAAGAGGGAGAGGGAGGCCGAGGATGAGATGGAGGGATGGGGTGGAGAGGTATATGAGAGAGGGGGGTGTGAGTTGGGAGCAGGGCAGTGAAATGGCTGGGGACAGGGCGACTTGGAGGCGATTTGTTTGTGGCCACCCGAAACGGGATTGAGGCGTCTGGCAATAGATAGATATAGAACTCTTTTAATCAAGTCTCAGCTCTTTCTGAACTTATTCTTGTTACAGTCGAGTCATGTTGAACCATTTCTATACCATTTCTTTATGCTTGCTGCTTTTAAACGATTTCCCGCACTATATTGTTAACCCCTCCAGTCCAGTAACGTGTTACCGGTATCTTTCATTCTTCCCAACTGAGACGATTTTATTCACCCCGCGAATATCTTTGCAACCGGAGTCGTTGCATGTAGCATTCAATAATTCCTTCTCTCTTTGAAATCTCTCCTAAACTGAATACAATCATTTGGTAGCGGCAAAAATGAGCTGCTGAATAAACGCCATCTTGCAGGGTGATTCAAAATCTGGAAACACTGGGGAGGAAAATATAATGGACATCACTCTGATGATATAGTGTGAAGTACGCTTTCCCCTGCGTTCCCAGCTTTTGCCTCACCCTGTACTGTGGAGGTTAAAAATAGCTATGGCGCGAATCCCCCTGCCAAGAGCTGATCATGAGGGTACTAATTAATCCAGCCAGGCATCATTAATCGCAGGGGTGGTGATGTGATGACCTTGACACTCTTACTCTATAGTTGCTTTGTTTTCGCCTGAGGGAACTGGGTCACTCCCCTAATAGTGCTAAGTAGTGATTGCACGAAAGTCAGCGAGCCGTGGTTATAAGGTAGGAATGAGTCTCCATGGTTGCTAGACAAATTAATCCTTGAGTCTCAACCCAAGCTCAAGGGTCTTAGAGATCTTTGTTAGGTTAAACTCGCCGTATTAGCTCGTTCTTTTATAACCCGTCATTAATTATTTCAAAACCAAGACGTCTCACTCTAGCTTTATTCTTGCTACTGCCTGACGATTTTAGTGAAATTGGAGAGGACACACTGGTGAGACATTTTATTCGCACTTTGGCTGCGAGGTAAGTTTCCTGAGCCGAATAAATGTGACTAGTATCATAAAAAAGTGATCGTTGTTAATGTTAAGTTTCTCTCAAGTGAACAGCAATGTCTATCTTTAAGAATACAACACCTAAGTACGCCTCTAGCACGAAAGACTTAATCGAAACAGCTGTTAATCCACTGGCAACTAGGATTAAATTTATATCATTAAAGTACCCTGGTGTTGGTCAAAATAATGCACACTAGTATATGTTTTTCTCCGAAAGGAAGCATAATTACTGAATTAATAACTCGGATAACTAAAATTGCCCGTCAACCAAACTGTAATATCCAAAAGCGCTTCTGTGGTCAGAAGTACACTAGTATTTTGTTTCAGCAAACGCCAGACGATTTTATTCAGTTGAATTAATCATAAAAGCCTGAGTGTTAATATTGTCACCATTACCCCTGTCGCGGTCAGGACAACTGTACATGTTCGAGCGAGTGAAGCGAACGAGAACTATACTTCACCATAAATTTGGTGCGCAAAATTCTTGCCTAAATGGCCTGTAAAACATCCCTGCTTGAGGAGCACCAAACCTTTTTCTTGTCGTCTACTGAACTACTCTTGTCATTTCGTTCTATTTTGAAATGGTCATGGAAATTGCATTCTTGTGGTACCAGCCGTATATTTAACCAGCGGACGGAACACCATTCCTGAACAGAACATAATTGTCTGACGATAGCAGGAGTAAAATAATTAAGATTTATCACGTACTGGATGGATTACTGAAGACCATTTTTATTTCTTGGAGGATTGAAAACCACTCCAAGGCTGAATAAAAGCGTCTGTCGCCATTAAGAATAAAATGATTAAGATTGTTCCAGAAACAGTCAGGAGTAATTACTAGTTAGGTACTGACTTGACTTTGACCTCATCTCGTACTTCCTTCATCCCTCCTTCTGCCCTGACTGAAAGAATTCCTGGGTACGTCACTATAGGCTTATAATGCTTAATCATTTCGCTACAGCAATGTCTTTTTTCATTATTATTTTGATGAGGCTACCACCATGCAATTATATTCAACTTTGGAAGGATCTTAAGGGGGTTAAGTATGACTATAACTAACCTCTGTAGCTGGAAAAGTTTCTTCAAGACAGTAAAATCGTCTTATGGTAGAGATAATAAGTCGCCAAGACAAGGAATTAATAGGAAGAGAATAGCAAGACAATCTTTTAGTGCTGAATTAAATTGCAATTGCTGAAATCTTTACATTAATCAAATCAGTGAAACCTGGGACTCCAACACTACTAGGGAGCTCTCCTAAGTTAAATAAATATTTAAATCGTCAAGAAAGCTTGTAATTAAAAGCCTAAAGCAGAAAAGACAAAAAATGTCAACATTTTGAAGTGCTTAATTTGTTGACATGGTTTCTTGTGTTATTTCCTGAATATTGTCGTCATTGTTACCAGATTTCACTCATACAGAATTTAGAATATTTATTTAAAGAGTTCGGTAAAGGGGATATGGTGAGATAAGACAAAGAATGAAGGGCCTAGATGCACAAACAAACTGTGATCAATTTTCTGTCGTTAATAGTTTGTTTTGAAGCAAGAACAAGGAAGGGAAAGGGGAACATCTTGCCCTGTCTCATGTTCCTCCTGGCTTAACAACTCATGGTTACGAGAGGAAATGGATCGTCAGTTTGTTGGTGAACTCAGGTCTATGTTCGTCGTGCCAAATCTGGGGAATATGATTTATCTTGCATTTTCTCTAGAGAGAAATAATTCTATCGATGCAAAATTTACTCTACAATAAACTTGTTTTCGTCAATCTTGAAAAGGTTATAATAGTTTGTTTATTCTCACTTGAAGGAAAATTATCATCTCACCATCTTGAATGGCGACTTATATTAAGAAACACTACAATATACTGGCAGCCCTGAAGAAGTGCCATAGAAGGGACGAAGAGCCACTGAGATACGTGAAATAAGCTACAAAATCCCAAAAATCTGGGCCAAGTTTTGGCGGAAAAATAAAAAGAAAACTTGGATTGTGTATCAGCCGAAAAATCTTCACGAGACACACACGACCACGCCGTTTTTATATGTTGGTGTAATTATCCCTGTCCCTATTCTTTTATACCTGTAATGATATGACATATTTCATAATGTACTCTCAATATCACCAAACAATTTTATTTAGTTACTGAGACATTTTTCCAACCGGTGGAGTTCGTTATAGCCTTCATTAACTCATTCATAACGCGAAATCTTTTGTAAGCTGCAAAAATCGTCAGGTTGGTAGTCGAAAATAAAGAAATGGCATGTCATCCTAGCGAAGGTGTCAATAGTAAACACTAACAGCCACATGCACTTGTATATCTCCATTTTTAACCTGAGCCGACAGCAAAATTACAGGCATTTTTTTTTTATGAGTTTCAGAGCTCATATCATATATATATATATATATATATATATATATATATATATATTATTTTTGCACACTCTTCTAGGATAAAGTACCACTGAAACCTGGGACCTTATTTTTTGACATCTGATGATTTAATCCACCTTTGGGAAGAGTTTTCGAAGCGGAGGGGTTAAATATAGCCTTTAAAACCCCCTTCAGTATGAGAGACCTTAAGCTGAATCAGATCGTGTAGGGAAAGCAAGAATATACTAAAAAGGGCGTCACCCTGATTTAATTGGGGGGATGGTGTAAAAAGTAACTCATCATGACATTGAACTCTCCGTACTCTGTTCACTAGCCGCTCTTCTCACCATTATATTTTCATGCCGATCCGTATGTATAGCCTCTACTGTCTACCCATATAAAAATTATGTGTTCTCTACAATTAATTTTACATAACTAAGCCACATTTTTCATTAGCAGCTGTTCAAAGTCTAACTCTGAAACCAGTCGAGAGAGAAATTGGTATTTCACACAGTTGTGAACACAGCGCCATCTGTAACTTTTAACGATGTAGTTTTTTTGTTTTTTTTTTGGGGGGGGATTTTTTTTTTTTCTCAATACATTCCGACTTCACTCGTTCCTGTAACAGTCGTTTGTTTTAAGTCACATTTGAATTTTATCGCAGCTTTTAAGTAGTGGATACTCGTGTGTGTGTTTGTGTGATTAGATTTATATGTATGGTTGTATACTTTCATCTTTTCATTTAAACGTAGACATCACTTTTCACCGTAACCTGTGAAATATGGAGCTGAATTTATACTTCATTTATTTATCTGTTTACTGAAATTTGTAAGGTACAGCCTCATCTATATTACGTAGAAATTAAGTCTTATGTTTTGTTTTACTTACAGCGTACCTAAATCTCATTTCCAATGGCCTGATTGCAAACATTGTTCATTTCTGCCTCTCTATCCGTGATCTGACTGCCATTGGTTGTTTTCAGCATGGAGGTCTTTCAGTAATTATGATCTCTACATGTTGTTCTTGATCTAAAATTTTCTGTTAATTTAGAATATTTATATTTTGTACTAATCTTACTCTGACATTTATCACTGATGCATACGGAGTACATTGCAGATATTTATGATATGTACTGTACTTGCTGTTCCTGATCTTCACATTTATTATTGATTCACATTATTATTAATGCACATTATTTTTTTTTTTTCTGCACTTTCTGTTCTTAATCGAAAACTTACTTTTGATGCACAAGGGATATATTCCACTTAAGCCTTGTTTATTCGTGTATCTGCTTAGAGTATATTCTTTAACATTCGCTGCTGTCTGTATCACAGTTATCGTTATTAGTGGAATTTTGATTACCTTCCGATGCATAGATTATTAACTTTGCTTGTTTAATCTGTTTAAGTGTTTAAATCAACTTAGGGATTTTATTTCAGTTAACGCAAAACGAAACTTATTCAGATAACGAATACCAGTCCAAGTGAGAGTTTGTGGTATTAGCATTTAAAGTTTAGGTTCAGTTTTAAACATTTTACTCTTATTTCTTCTTAATGTTAGCAAAATCGCCTGCTGTTACCCTGAATAAAGTACTGATTAATATCTCAGGTAAGGAAAGAGTTCATCGGGATCATTTTTACTTTATTACTTCTAGAATTTCTCGTATGTAGATAATGTTTAACCTGAGTAGGGTATGTGAGGTGTGCCTGTAACAGCGAAAGTGTTCAAGTTATTCCTTGCCATGGTTGATAGTTGTGTGTCTTTCGTTCACCCTTTGTTTACCACATAATAGATTTATAGTATATTCTTTAATCCTCATGTTTGCAGTTCCATCCACAGTATCGACAGAATTAACCCCTTGAATGGATGACATCTTGTTAATTTATTCGCTGCAGTCACACGATTTTCTTAATTTAGGAAAGGTCTATCGAACTGAAGGGGCACAGTAACCCATTTGTGCCTTTAAAGACGACTGAACTGGGCATATTCCAGTCAGCTGAGAGGAAAGACAAGGATTTCTACATTTGAGCATAGCGACCACAATATCTGACAAACGATGGACGGTTTGCTGAGTACCCTTCCAACAAAATCCCACAAGCAGCAGCCTCGGGTAGTATTAAGGCTGTATCTAAACCGGAGTTCGGAAATTCTATCCTAATCACAATTAAATCGTCAGGAGACAGCAAGGACAAAATGGAAATCACATCCTGGCATCAGTGGATTCTAGTGAACGACTGAAAAGCAGTAATTACTGTAAAAGGTCGGGCTGATTATCTGTTGTTGTTTTTTTTTAATTTAAGTGGCACTGGAGGCTTCGTTACTCCTCATCCTCCGCGATTTATCTTATATATTTCGTCACAGTATTCCATTTTTTGCTATTTATATCGCTTTAGTATCGGCGCAGTTTGCATCAATAGTACCTACGAGGATACTGAGGTGTAATGTGCAGCATAAATCGCTAAGGAAGGGATGTTAGGAAATTTCAGGATCCACTTACAGTACTCCCCTCTGTAGCGCCAGTGGCATGCAAGCAGACAGAAGGCAGAGCTGACACCTGTCCACCCCTGTACTTCACTGACATCATTATAATTCTCGCCGCATGACACCTACTCTGTTGCTGCTGCTTTTTGTTGTGCACTGTGCCTCGAAGTAATGTCTTCTGTTGTTGCTTTCTGTCTCTCGTTAATATCTGCTCTGTTTCTTTTCTGCCTTTTCTTCATATTTCCTACTTCAAGGCAATATCCCCCATGTTTTTTCTGCTTTTTTTTTCGTTATATACTCTACCACGAAGTAATATCTGACATACTTTTTTCTGCATTTTCTTATATTTTCTACATCAGTGTATTATCATCTCTTTTGGTCCTGTTTTTTGTTTTAGATTCTACCTTAATGTAATATCTGCTCTTGTTCCTGTTTTGTTGTTATATTTTCTACCTCAGAGAAATATCTGCCTTTTTTGTGCATTTTATTATATATTCTACCTCAAGGTAACACCCACCCTGTCGTTCCTGCTTTCATTACATATCCTAAGCCAAAGTAAGGAAGGAATAAATGAACAGAGTGTCTGTGGAGTTGGTCAAGCATATTAGCCATTTATGTGGTTTATTCTTGTTGCAGCCAGACTGTTCTGTAAAACTTAGGAGAGGCCCTGGCTCTTGAAGGGGCTAATGAAGGCGACCTACAGAAACGCCTGTCTTAAGTTGAATAAAAACGTCGAAACAGCGAGAATGTCTTTTTTTAAAAATACTTCATCAGATTTTTTTTTTTTTCTCAGTGCATATTCACAATCCAGTACTTTCACCTTCTTAACCTCTTTAGGTTGGAGACGTTTGTTTTTAATTTTTGCGACCAGTTAACGATTTTACTCCGTCTGCTGGAGACCCCCTGCTATTGAAAGGGTTAATGATGGTGACATCTAACCTATCCAGTTTAGAAAGTCTGCTGTATCTTGAATATAATCGGCTGGAGGTAGCACGAATAAAATGAAGGCAGACGTCAGCGGATTCAAAGAATTCCTTTCTGATCGATGAGATTTCTTTTATTTAATCAAAATGCCCAATGCCCAATGCATCTGTAGCATCGAAAGTGTCAGCAGAAACACCTTTCGTTTAGGTAAACAAAATCGTCTGATGTTATCCTAAATAAAATACTACATTGCACCAGAAGCAACGAAAGGACTAAGAAGCTTACTGTAAATTAGCTGCGAGTAATCTCTTCGGAGATTTTTTTTTTCTTTTTCTTTGTCCCTTCAGTATGAGAGGTATTTTTCCAGGTTGAGTATAACTGCTTAGAGGTAAGAAAAATTAACTTTAAAAAATCAACTGAAATATTTAATGAAGGTACAAGAGGTGTTCCATGAGTTTCAGTTTCTTAAGAGTGTATTCTTAAGTCAGGAAGTAAGAATTGACGAAAATGGCGTTAGCATACTGAAGGAGTTATACATGTAATGATATCCAACTCTGATTAATTTCTATTTCTCACTGTTAACCCTTTCACCACGATGTGTATTTTTTATACTTGCTTCTGGCTACTCCAAGGTAATTTTATTTAGATAAGGAAGGATCACCTTCACTCAGGGCGACGAAAATATTTCCCCAATCCCATTCACTACGAGAGGTCTTCCCCAAACTGAATGAAATCATCTGGAGGTGCCAATGATGGAAAAAAAATATATATATATATATATATATATATATATATATATATATATATATATATATATATATATAAATATATATATATATAAATCTTCACAATGAAAGGTAATATACGTTACCCCGTTTCTTGGGTGGAAATGAGGGATGATGATGATGATGATGATGGTGGTGATGATATTCCTGTAGGCAACACTAGGTTAATCTCTCACTACAGTTACGATTTCTCCGTTTAATTCTATTCACACGCTGATTACTGAACTGAAGGAGAGACCAATATTAGTGATGAAAACATTTGCCATTAATCCTCCATTCCCAAGACAGTTTTTTGCATATACTTCAAGCTATCTCCTGCCGATTTTTGTCAGCTTAGCAGTGACCCCTTGTAGTGAAGGGGTAAACCCTAGCTTTGTGCAGCCTCAGCCGGCTTATACCGTTGTCTGAACCCTTTCATTGATATTGTCGTACTGTAGTATATAATTCTGAGTAACACCAGACGACTGTAATAAGCTGAGAAAAATTTGTACTAGTCAAAGGATTAATGGATTTTATTCTTAAACTTTAATGAGAGTCGTTTGCAAGTAATAGATTTTTTTTTACTCTCTCTTTTTAATTCTATGCCCCTACCTTATCTTTTAATAAGATACGCATTCTGTACGATTACGTCCGTTTCATATTATCCTTGCTACTGCCAGACGACTGAATTCAACCTAGGAGATACCTCTTGCCGTGAAAATATTGGAATTGGAAACACTGTCCATTAACGCTCCTCACTACGATTGTTTTTGTAATTCCTACTTACACCAGACGATTGTATTCAACTTATGAGAGATCCCTTTCAATGATATAATAAGAAGCACTCCTAATTAACCCTTTTAAGGAAATTTCTTCAGTGCCTTATTCTTTCTACCACCAGACGAGTTTCTTTTGCTTAGGAGTTACCTCTTGTGATGGAAATGTTGGAGGTAATGTTCAAAGACCCCTTCAGTACGAGGGGTTTATAATTTTTTTTTCTTCCTGTGGCCAGACGATTATAACCAGCTTGCCGAAGTGGTGACATGTAGAGGTGTATGGTATGTAGGAGGACTGCTGGGCCTTGATAGCAGGCTGTGAAGCCTATGCCCAGAGTCGGACAAAAAAATAAAAATAAAAAAAAAAAAAAAAAGCTTAGAGAAGGAGTCCCTTTTTTTTCCGTGGTCGAGGTATTTCATGAACTATAAAGTGGCTGAAGAGGTAATACAGTGAAAAGGATTAAGAGCCACTGCCTACACTGAATTTATTATACTCTGAAGTTAACACCATTTAGGTTTTCATGCATAGCATCTTATTTTCACGATGGTTAATCGTCAGCAACAGAGAAAAATCATTCGCATCATCAGCGTGTGATGTATTTATTACTATGTTCTTCACTTTAACTTGGCCAAGGTGTATGTCCTTTTGCAGTTTATTTCGCGTATCTCAGTGGCAGAATAAGACAATGCTACGGTCCTGCATCCTTTCCATACCACTGCTTCGGAACTAGCTCCATTTTCTAGTGTTAATTTTCTGTTACAACTTACCTTTTAAAATGAGATGGCGATTCTACAGTAGGCCCAATTATAAGTGCAGTGTAAGTATAGTCTTGGGAATGCCAACGACTTCCTATTCCGGAAGAAGCAGGAAATTACTAAAAACAAACAGTATATGTGGAGCTCAGTAACATAATATGTTACCAAATTTTCGAATCATTATAGTTAATCATGTCAGCCAGTGGACGTTTTTTTTTTTTTATCCTTGCTCCCTCTAAACTCTATTCAACATTCAGCTTAGGATGGATGCCTAGTAGCGAGTGGATTATTGTAGACTATAAATTATCAAATCCCTCCTGCTAGCGAAGCCTTTCTTAGGATAAATCAGATCATCTAAAGTTACCGATTTAAATTCAAAAATTCTTCATCCGAATGTAGTTAGTAGCCTGAATTTTTTGTCATTTCATTTTAATATAGATACATACTGTAATCTGCATGATCTTATAGGAACGAAACAGACTAACCGCCATGTCACAGAAATTGGGTGCGGAAAGGTGTAATCAAAGGCACTTTTTTTTTTTTTTTTGATGGGGAGGGGGGGGCTCTTACAAAATACCTGTAATTGTTAAACGTGGCCACCCTAGTCAGCAACGATACAGAAAAGTTAGCCATTCTGATCAGCATGACATATTCAGAAATTAGTCGCCCGTCAGAAATTGGGAGGCTTGGTCACACCTCTGGCCTTTTGATTTTTTAATACGGGCCTAACTTCTTTGCACTTTCAAATACATTATCATCATCATCATCATCATCATCATCTGCCATGTGGTGCAGTGCAGGATAAAAACCTCTCTCAACTTTCTCCACCCAGACCAAAAGATTGCTAGTTCGTACTATCAGATAGCGGCGATTAATTCTGTCACATCCCTGGGAATTACAGAATTTGGCGCCTCCATCTGTTGTTCCGTCTGTCTCCTCCCGACATCCCGTATCTCCACCCCAGCTGTTGCTTTACTGGGCCGTTAGTTATCCGTTAGGCGATTACACGTAAGACGCGACTCCCGTGAAGGCTACACATCAACCGTTTCTTTCTTGATGATTTTATTCAGCCGCAGAGACACTCCTCGTAGTGAAAGGTTGGTTATAGTATGAAGCTTTTTTTTTTTTTTGCTGTCTTCAAAAAAATCCTAGTCTGATTAGTTATGGTCGTACTGATCATTTCAATTAAGCTGCCGCAGGACGATTTTGATCAGCTTAAGGGTGAACCATAGGAGTGAAACGGTTATCTGTAGTCACTTTAATTTCTGTGGTCTGGTGCTTTTTTTTTTTTTCTTCTTTTTTCTACCACCAGACATTTTTATATAACTTAGAAAGGACCTCCAATGATAAAGAAGTTAATGAATTTTATATCTAACCCTTCCAGTCCAAAAAGTTTCTCCTAAGCTGAATAAAATCGTCTGTATGTAGCAAGAATGCACTAAGAATAGACATCTTCAAGGGTTTAATTCTGTCTAGGCTACTTCCAGACGATTTCATTCAACCAAGGAAACAAATCTTAGGGGCCGAAGGAGTTAATATTACTAATTATATCTTCTCCGTTAGCTACTTCAAGTCGACTGTATAATTTATAACTCTGAGGAGTCCTATGAGTCTGCTGGTTCCTTCTGGTAATTATTTCTATAGTAGTAGTAGTAGTAGTAGTATCATCATCATCATTATTATTATTATTATTACTACTACTATAATATTGGTATAGTTACTAGAATATAGTCTGTGGCTGAATACCCATTAGGAGATTATGTTTCTTTGCCCGATAGTTTGAATGTAGTTCAGAATTAAGTCCCCTAATGAGGCTTCAGATAGTATGTAATAATATAAATAAATACAAGTATATAATTTATATTTGTGTGTGTGTGTGTGTGTGTGTGTGTGTGTGTGTGTGTGTGTGGGTGTCTGTGTGTAAATAATGTATAATTGTGTATTCAGTGATGTGATGTTGTTGTCGTTGCTGAGCCTTGGCCTTTCAGATGTGATGCTTCTGCATATAGTGAAACAGACCATATATATATATATTTTTTTGTAGTAAATCTTCTAGTATTGCTAATCAACAAATATACTACTGTGAGAGTCATGGGCGTATAGAGTCTAAGAACTGTTGTTTTAGTATCTTATGTTAGCAAAAATAGGGGAGAAAATGGGCAGGGTTGTGAACATTCTTTGCTATGGGGGAGTGGTTTGCAACCTGGGCGGCACCGCCCCCTAATGGGCGTTTTTAAAACCAAGGGGGGCGGTAAACACTAAGTGGACGACAGGGGGACGAATGGACACTAAGTGGGTAGGAAGGGGGCCATCAGAAAATGTCAGTGGACTTGATGTTGTAATAGAATTTTCATAACATCATCAACTTTACATCTGTTGAGAGTCAGGCTTATATGACTCATTCTCGGCTGATTAACATCGTCAAGTGTTGGCTGGAATAAAATAATCGAGCTGCCCTAGCCATCACAGAATTAATTGTGGCTGTAGTGACACCCTGGTTCCTGTGACTCTCTTAGCTAAACAGAATCGTCTGACATTAGCTGGAATATAATACTAAAGAAGTTAGGATCATGTGTTACCTCTTCACTATGTCTATTTTCGCATTTTTTCTGTGGCTGCAACAAGACTAGGGTAGGGCATTGCTCACTTAAAGTACTGAAAATCATCTGTTAGCCCCTGCACTATGAGAGTTCTCTCCAAAGCGGAATAGTCATTAGGTAGAGTAAGAAAAAAAAATCAATACATTCAGATGTTAACTATGTCATCACATTGCTGTGAACTCCGTGATTACAGCATTAGGAAGATGTTTATTTTACCAGGTACAAAAAAATATATATATATATTTAAGTACGACAGAACTGCAGTAACATGTTTCATATTAACATTTCCGGGATCTTCTGCAGCTGAAAAGACGTTCGTAGTGATCAGTATATGCAAGACAAGCGAAGAAGCATAGTATAGGTCGCCCTTGGTTTCACAGTACTGTAGTGTGAATTGTTCAAATGGAAAAACTTGTACCCACAGATTAAAATCGTATCTTCGCTGTAAACACAGTTTCGTTAACTGGATATACATTGTCACTCTACGTTTGAGCATAATGGGTAACAGACTCAAACTTTCTGAACTGGCACAGTAAACTTGCACAGGTCCATCGTGGTCAAGGCAACTCTGAACCGCTTCAGTGTGATTTTTTTTTTTTTTTAATCCTTGATGCCACTTGACTATTATATTTAGCATAAGGAAGACTCGTTTTTAACGCGTTGAGCCTATCACTCAAGAACGCTCCCAGTCGCATCAGTACGATTTTGGTCGTACGATTCCTTGGTCGCCTCTAATCTTAAGTGTAGCATAGGGGAGACTTGCTTTTAGAGAGCTATAACCTGTTGCTGTTGTAGCAATGTTGTATAATTTTTCTTAATTCCTGCCACCACCAGACCTGTTTTCTTCCGCTTATTTTAGTCAAAGGATTATAGTCTCCACCTATTCAGTACAGTGACTCTCTTTATGTTGTATTCTTCCTAGCACCAGATGATTTTTTTCTACCAAGGGATATTCTCATGGACTGAAGTTCCTGATCTTGAATGTTTACAGATCGATTACATTTTTGCATATTCTTTAGTCTTGGTGGTAATGTACAACGCTGATATTTATCAGTTACTTTGATTGTACTTATAACTTCCATTATCGTAAATACTCAAACTTCCTTTTACTATTTTTTTTCCCTACGTGTTTGAGATACTGCTAATTTTGTACATATTCAGGGTAAAAGCTTTCCATAATATTTTTTTCCAATTTTTTTTTTTCGTCCTTAAATAGTACTAATACACGTTTGTATGTTTGCATTATTATGGGCTACATACACATGTTGCTTGTATATAATTGCTGTCCAAATGGTTATAGATATGTGCCAGTAAAAAGATCGTCGTAAGAGAATCTTACAGTAAAGATCACCGATTTTGGAAAAGACACAAATGAGATATATATGGTAGGAATCACTCCTTTAGGGACAACATAACAACAGTGAGAGTGAGCCAGTGTCTTTTGCCATTCACTGGAACAGACTAAACACCATTGCTCTTTGTGTGATAGTACCAAAGCATTTTCTTCAAATACCGGCATCTATATAAGGACCAGAAGTCAGTGTTATATAATTTGACGTCATTAGTGCAGTTTTTTTTGACATCGTTAGGTCTGTATTCTGCTGCTGCTGTTGTCTCCACTATATTGTTTTTCGCTAATTGACTGGACCTTTGGGCAAATTCTCAGTGTACACACCTGCCTTGAACAAGTACACATTGATTCGGTATGGTTCTTGACCTTAACTTGACTCAGATTTATTTATTTATTTGTTACAATTTACTTCAGTTTTCTCGATGGCAGAAGAAAATGCGGCTCTACAACTTTTCCATAGCACTTGTTCGTGATTAACAGCATATTTGAGTAATTCTGTTCTCACAGCACAGCATTCAGAATTGGGGGATTACAAATTTAGATCAAGTTAAGGTAATGAGTGTAGCTGATGGAACAGTGTGTGGCCGACTTTAGGTGCTACAACAGCTATGAATGTAGACGTTAGTACTATCACAAATCTCTCACATAAGATACCTGGTGGGGAGCTTCAGGCTCCTTTTTTGAACATTAGCATACAATAAATTGCTTAGACGCAGACAGATTGTAGGAAGTAGTAAAAATGCCATAAATTTATACTCTCATAAAACTGTTCATATGTACAGATATCGTAAGGTGAACCGCAAAATGAAAATACTCTAAGTGATTACCCAACCCTCTGTAATTAGCAGACCTAATGACCGACTACATTTTCAAGGAGTAAAGGACATTACTCCGGCCCTTGACAGCCACCAATCAAATTTACACCACTGGCCTGGATCCACTGTAGCATATCTCAGCACCTTCACAAGGACACTTATTATTTTCTGACTAATTCCAGCAGTCTTATTCATTGACGCAGCATTTAAGGCGGGTTGCGAACTGCTGCCACTGACTCGCGACCTGGGTAACGGAGACAAGTTCCAATCACCACTGCAAAAACCGTCCGAGTCCACACTGCTGAGTCATTGAATTGTGGGAAGTAAACTGAATATCTAATCAGCCAAGGAGAAAAAGATCTGCTCAGGCAAACAAAGTCAAGTCAGTGAAGCTAAGGTTTATTGGTCTGTGTGACAAACCTCCCTCTTAATATAAATTTTCTTCAAGAATCCAGCTAAGGTAGTCATTTCCAGTAGGGCTGAAACAACAGAGTCCATCCCATTTACTGCACTTGCTGTCTGTAAATAGGCCAAGGGTTTGTGGGCTGTTGTAAAACTGAGTACTTATACTGAAAGTTTCTGGACACCCCGCAGCACACTAAAGCATTTCCTTTTTGATCCTGGCTTAAAGTTGTTCACGGGATAAATGCTTCCTACTGACATTAGCAACTTTCCTTGACACCGGTCTTACTCCTGCAGCAGACAGTTCCTAGGCCAGTGTTTGAACAGCATCGGCACAGGTTCAGTTGATAAGCTGGTCTTCAACTGGTTGAATGCCCGCTTCTGTCCATCGTCCCACTTAGGTTGATTGCTCTGTCGTTTCTTCAGCGGATCAGTCGGGGGAGCTGAAATAGTAGACTAACAGGGAGTATATGTATACAATAATAACCACCAAGTTGTAGGAAGAGGTGCACTTATGAATTAGGCCACCTCGTCTCACTTGTGAGATATATGGTCAAGATACTAAAGTGTCTGCATGTCCAAGTAGAATTTCGGACAGTCAGTCCTACTTTAGACAGTCTTTCCTTCCCTACTCTGCAAAGTAACAATTGTTAATCCTACTTTTTGGTATAAACTAAAATTTCATCTAAGATATGCTTAACACCTGGCAGGTCAGTAAATATCTTCTGCATCGGTCTGTTTAATGTAGCCGGAGCACTGACATGCCCAAAGGAAAGATCTGAATCAGTCTAGGCCCTGAGCCGTTTTAAATGCAGTATACAGTACTTCCTCTAAAGATACTTGCCAGTACCCATTACTTAAGTTAATTTTACCGAAATACTTCCTTCTGTTCTTCAAATTACTTCCGGATCGCACATCTGTTCACTGTCGAATACAGCCAGGCTATTTAGTTTTAAGTCTAAGCATATTCGGTGAATTACCTGGCTGTCTCACGACAGCCATGAAAAAAGAATGAGGAGAAAGAAAGTTCTATAATTCTCATTTCCTTCAATCAGTTTCGCGCCCAACCAGATGCTGTTCTCTCAAAAAAAAAAAAAAAAAAGGGGGGGGGAGTTTATATGACCTTAAGCTAACAATCTGGACCTGAACAAGATATTATTTCTTTGGCCAAGAAGAAATATTTAACCAGCTCATCTGACCCTACCTTTTTAGACTGTTCAGTTAGCTGCATCATCTCTTCGTGCTGGCCCACTGTCACTGCTGTTGTTGAAGTTTTCCCAGGTCTCCGTCGACAGTATTGTGGTATATGAATGGAATTACCCTCGCCTTCTGCAGTCTCCTTCACCACAGCAGTAGCGCTCACTCCAGAAGATTCGGAAATTGTTGTGCGAGTATGATAAAGCTTGAGCATGTTTGCATGAAAAATTTTTGTATTAACTTTTATTCTAATGAAGTAATACAGCTTTCCCATTTTCTTAACAGTATATGGTCCTTAGCGGTGAATAAGTAGCTTGGTATTGGCAATAGGCGAGATGAGTACCTTATCACAGAGAAATTTCCTATCTTTACCTGTCAAAATACTGCTTATACCTCTGCAACTGAACGCAGGCAATTAGGTATGTTGCGATCCCGATCCCAGGCTTTCGGCTTCTCATTACCTCGTTCACAAGGAGACGGAGTATTTTCTAACACATATTGCAGCGGTCTTGATCATTTGCACAGCACTTAGGGCGGCCTGCCAATGACACCTTCTCTGCAGCCTGTGAAACGGAGACAGGTCCTCATCACCACTTCAAAAGCCGTCCGAGCCGACTCTGCTGAGTCTTTGAGCTGTGGATGGAAGTAAACTCTCGCGGTATCTAATTAGCCAGTCAAAAACTCCCCCTCACTAATCTCACCTAACAGGGAAAAAAGAAAAAAAATCAACCTAGGCGGACAATCAAACCTGAGTGAGTTAAACTGAGGTCTCACTGGTTCGTGTTCATCAATTTGACTGATCTGAAGCAACCTGTTGATAGCAAGATAAGTGTTACCTAAGCACACCCACTTTTTTGACAGAATTCCAGCCTCTGTACTAGGAATTTCTGAGCATCACAAATACAGTTTGCATCAAAAATCATGTTGCCTCACCTCCTTTCTCTTCAAGAACTTTAAAAATCATTGTGGTACCCCCGCAGCAACCGACAATGATGACAGTGAT
>NC_137047.1:19137454-19342454 GCF_032717465.1 Coenobita brevimanus
GGACGAAACAAATAATAATACCCCAAAATCTAATATCTTTCGTTTGCCTTGGTGACTCCTTGTGGTTAACATCATATCGTCATTATTTCCAGTATTGAAATTAGAGTGAATCACAGTGACCTGCTTTACAAAAGAAGCTACCCGGTAGTAGTATCTTTAGCGATACTTTATTGGAATTTAGTTTTTTGTCAGTTTGGTTTTATATGTTATCTAAATAATATATGAAAAAAGTTTTGTGTCGCAGTTGACTGGGGCATGTAAAACCCACAGTTACCAAATCACAGGCTGCGTACATTTTGCAAGCTACAGTACTGTACGTATCAAAATGCAGGACACGACACCCCATTTCAACCCGTCAAATATTAACACAAAAAAGTATACATATTCCCCCTCGACACAGGACTACTCTATGAAGAAGAAAAGAGTCGGAGAGAGCATTTTTAGTGTCTGTACATGCCCCTGATATTTCCCCCCTCCAAAGCCCGCCGCACTGTCAGATGTGAGTGGCGGCGCGATGCAAAATTTTATGGAGAAATATGGGAGGCCATTTTGTTTATGGGAAAAATGGACGAGAGGGGAATGGGGGGAAATTTTTGGCGTCTCTTAGTCTCCCTGCTATTTTTGGTTTGTTTACTTTTCTTTTCTTTTTTTTTAGAGTGATCATTTATTTTTCCATAGAGATTTTGTATTCAGTATTTTTAGAATGGGAAAATTGTCAAAAGGGAATTGAGAAATTTGGGGCGTCTCACAATATTTTTATTTTAGTTTATTTATTTATTTTATTCATTGATTTATTTGGTTAGTTTGCTCGTTTGTTTGGTTATTAAGATAATGGGTTTTTGAGATAGTGTGAAGATTTCATGCTTGTTAGTTTGCTTATGAAATAATGTCGAGGGGGGATGGGAGAAGTTTTTTGGCGCCTCATTTTATTTTTACTTTATTAGATAGATTGATACATTAATAGATAGATAGATAGATATTAGAGTTACTGAGATAGGGTTTTCGAGATATAGGTAGAGTGTAGTTTTCGCTCTTAATATTTTCTTTATGGGAAAAATGTCGAGAGGGGTTGGGGAAAGTGGTTGGCAGCTGATAGTCTCCCGTCTGTTTTTAGTTTTTAATATATGCACAATTTTTATTTTCTGTTTTGGAGTTACAGAGTGCACATGTCGTGCATGATTTTTTGTTGAGGAGAAAGACTGGCAGAGGGGGAAATGAGAGAACTTTTTGGTGTCTCACAGTCTACCCTATATATATATATATATATATATATATATATATATGTGTGTGTGTGTGTGTGTGTGTGTGTATAAGTTTTGAGGGGTTCGATATGAAAATTCTCGATGATAATGTGATTTTGGACAAAATGGTAAATGGGAAAAGAGGCGAGCTTTGAGTTATCTCATGCCCCCTCCCCTTAAGTTTATCCCTTTTTTTGGTGAATGAAACGTTTTCATGGTGTAAGGGTCCTCATTGGAGATTTTTTTTTATTTTTTTCTGCTAATTGGAAAAAAAGGCCAAGTGAATTTGCGGCCTTTTGGCATTCATAGTGTTCCCTTTTTTAGAGTTTGTTTATGTTATTTTACAGTTGGGAGTTACTGAAAATGCAGTATTGGTTTTCGAGTTATCGAGTGTAGATTCAGATTGTTTTACCTGTGGCATAAATGATTAAGGCGGGTAGGTGAAACTTATGGCTTTCTTATTCATTATTCTTCACGCAGCCTATTTGATTTATTTATCATATTTATTTATTTGTTTAAGGTACTTATTTATTAGCTTTGGGAAGTATATAATGTAGCTGTGGAGTCATCGATTGAAGGTTTCGTGCATGATATATTTCTTTAATGAGGAAAATGGCTGAATTGTGTAGGGAAACATTTTGACATTCGCATCATCATCATCATCATCATCATCATCATCATCATCATCCAGACATCTTTTCCCACCTAAGGATAGAGTGAGGTAGGGTACAGAGAGCAAGGAGGAAAGAAGGACAGGAGAGAATAAACAGAAGCCTGCTCAGATGAATGGGTCACTCCCTCATTCACTCTCCATTCAAGCGCCCGGAACCCTGACTCCACCTCACAGACATAAACATCCACACTTAGACGCTTCATACCAACTGTCAGCTTGCTCATAATTTTAAGTATATTTTTATTCGTGATTTTAGAGCTATCAATTTTAGATGCTGAAAATATCATCTTGTTGTAGGGGAAAAAATTGTCAGGGAACTCTGGTAATTTTTAAGCGTCTCATTATCTGTTCTGATATTAGTTCATTTGTGTGTGTGTGTGTGTGTGTGTGTGTGTGTGTGTGTGTGTGTGTGTGTGTGTGTGTGTGTGTGTGTGTGTGTGTGTTCGAAATTATCGATTTTAGATTTTGTGCATGTTATATATTTTACTGGGAAAATAATTGGACATTGATGACTCTCCGCCTCATAACATCACTTTTTTCTTTTCTTTTCGCCTTTTTTGTATAAATTCTTAGTTTTAGAATTTCTTTTGGTGTATTTCATACCTAACTTTTATATGGTGAAAAAATTTAGGGACTGTGAGACTTCTGAGTGTCTCAGTTTATACTTCATCTTACCTTTAGATACTTATTGCACCTGATTTTGGACCTATCCTGTATAGATTGATTGACTGATTGTTTGATAGACGGATTGATAGATTGACAGACAGAATAATATAGTCCTAAGTTCGTGTCTGTAATTCTGTAGTTCTCTCCATAATGCGAACTTGTGCTGAGTATTACACAGTAACGGGAAGCTAACTCAACAAACTCGGAAAGAAAAATATTGAGGTTCCCGTGGAGCGTGTTTTAAAAGAAAAAAACAATCTCTCCCATTTGCCATCAAACAGAAACAGTGAAAGATATCAACGAACTCCAAAAGCAAAAATTGATGAGGATTCGATGGAGTGTGTTTTAAATTTATATATATAAAAAAAAAAGCTATTCCAATTTGCCTTCTAACTGCCAAAGGAAAGAAAATGTAACACTCCTTTATAGGAGAATGATAGGAAGTTTCAACCCTCCCGATTGTAGTGATCTATGGACACAGGAACTGCGGAAAGTGTCATGACGAATCCGAGCAGAAATTAGTTTTTTTTTTTTTCTATTGCCATTTTTGGTACACACACACACACACACACACACATATATATATATATATATATATATATATATATATATATATATATATATATATATATATATATATATATATATATATTTATGTATGTATGTATGTATGTATGTATTTATACACACTGCATAAGGATAGATAGATATTGATAGATAAATAGATACATAAATACGCGAGTTTGTTTATGTGAAAAATGTCTGGAGGGCCTGGGTCTTTTTCGGGATCCCACATTCTCTGTTCTGTGCTCAGTTAATTTCTGTAATTATTTGTAATCTTACTCTTGATATTGGAGTTCCTGAGTGCATACTCCATATTAGTAATGGAAAATGTTTGGGGTATTTGGATTTTTTTTTTTTTCTTTTTTTTTTTTAGCGTTTCACATTCTCTACTCTCCGTTTATTTTTGTGTTTCTTTTTATTTCTGAACAACGAAATCATTATCTGTTTTAGATTTTTTTCATATATTGATTATAAGAAAAGTTTTTGTGAGGATTTGGAGATTTGGCCATTTGACATTCTCTGCTTTGTTTTTCGTTCATTTTTTTCCCATTTTCTTAAAACAGTATATGAAATTGGGCATTTTTATTTTACGTGTCATAATGTGTATGGGAAAAAATACTTGGAAATTTGGAACTTTCGATCTCTCATAATCTCAATTCCGTTGTTATTTATTTGTAATACTCTATTTGTAATTATGATTATGAAGATGATGAGAATAGTCTTCATGTTTTCGGATGCACTGAGTGTGTTTGTTGCACATGAGAAATTGGAAAGATGATGATGATGATGATGATTGTGATGGTGGTGGTGGTGGTGGTGGTGGTGGTGGGGATGATATAGTAGTCTTGTTTTGTGCGTTATCGAGCTTATGTTTTGCACATGAAATTGAAGAGCTTCAAAAATATAATGTCTGCGTATTGTGTACTTATTACTGTATGTCCGTATTGTGTACCTTTCTACACATTTTGTTACATATTTTTGATATCTGTGTCCCACTTTAGGATTATCAACCAGGGACGTACCCAGCACTGTAGGGAAGAGGGGTGTCTACATGGTAAATATCCTTGATTCATAATACTGAGAGAGGTGGAAGGAGGAGGAGGAAAAAATAGAATTAAGATCTTGAAGCGACCGCACAGAGATAGATAGACAGATAGACAAGATATCCCCAAAGTATATAGTAACAATTGTATGTTATATTCATTGAGCAGGGAAGAGGGATTCCAGATTTTAAAAAATAAAATAAATAAATAATAAAAACATACCCCCTTGCTAACAATACACTTTTAAGAAACAAAAGACTGCTGTAAAGAATATTCCTGAGACATTTGCATTTTTTTTTTTAAAGAGTTGTACACATGTTCGTACTGTACAGGCAAAACAACCCAAACGTACAATTCCGGACAGTAATAGCGTTCCACTTTTTAGTCGAACATTTATGAAGCTCTTACATAATGATCTGAAAAGTTTGTTGGGTTTCTGAAGTCGCTTCTCATTGTCTTGTTACTTACCATAGTTCAGTGAATCGATGTTTATGTCAGTAACTGTACATACGAAACTAGGTGGCTGTACATGAGGAACTTGATGAGTGTACGTGAGGAACTTTGAGAGTGTACATGAGACACTTTGTGGGTGCTCATGAGAAATTTAATGGATGTACGTGAGAACTTAATAGGTGTACGTGAATTATCTAGTGGGTGTGCTTGGGAAACTTAGTAGGTATACATGAGAAGCTTAGTGAGTATACATGAGGAATTTATTAGGTGTACATGTGTAACCTAGTGGGTGTAAATGAGGAATTTATTAGGTGTACACGAACCCAGCGTGTGTAAATAAGTAACTCGTTGGATGTACACTAGGCTTAGCGGGTGTACATCACCAACTACTGGGTGTACATGAGCTTCAGAGTGGATAAAAAAAAAATTCTTATCCTTAGATAAACAAAACTAAAAAATATACGAGTACGAGGTAAACTTAGTGTTAATAAGAGCAAGTATATATGTACAAGTAAATCTAAATGTGCAGGTTAAGACTAGATGTACAATTTGTCTAGATGTACAGGTTATATATATATACAGACAGATCAACTGTAGAAAAACGCTTCAGGTCCAGATGTACAGATCAAGTATAGATGTACAGATTGTCCAGATGCAGATGTCTAGTATGCAGTGGTTATACAGGTTACTTCTTGCATTACTGAAAAATCTATTGTACAGGAAGGTTTTTTTTTTTTTTTTTTTTTTTTTTTTTTAACAGCATATAAGTCTAAATGTACAGTCGAGACTAGGTATACAAATAAGTGTAGTTGTAGAGGATATTTGATCTAGGTAAATGTACAGGAAGCTAGGCCTCGTTGTACAGGTAAATTGTAGATGTATAAGTCAAGTCTAGTTATACAAGTGAAGGTCATATGTGGAAAAGGAAAAGTTTGGGTAATGAGATATTGCTGTGTATAGGGAAAAAAAAATTGTGTGTGTGTGTGTGTGTGTGTGTGTGTAGATAGATAGACGGATAGTTTGATAGACAGGTGGGTAAATAGATAGAATAGATAAATGTGTGTGTGTGTGTGTGTGTGTGTGTGTGTGTAGATAGATAAATAGACAGATAGTTTGATAGATGTGTAAGTAGATAGGATACATATAGATAAATATGTGTGTGTGTGTGTGTGTGTGTGTGTGTGTGTAGATAGATAAATAGACAGATAGTTTGATAGACAGATTGGTAAGTAGATAGGATACATATAGATAAATGTGTGTGTGTGTGTGTGTGTGTGTGTGTGTGTGTGTGTGTGTGTAGATAGATAGATAGACAGATAGTTTGATAGACAGATAGGTTAGTAGATAGGATATAGATAAATGCGTGTGTGTGTGTAGATAGATAGACAGATAGGTTGATAGACAGATGGGTAAGTAGATAGGATACGTATAGATAAATGTGTGTGTGTTTGTGTGTGTGTGTGTGTGTGCATTGATCGTAAACTGTAAAATTAATAACTTTTCAGTCCTAACTTGTGCTGCTTACGGAAGGGACTGTTTATTTCCTGGCAGTTCAGTTACAGGTGATGGTGGTTCATTAAAAGTAGATATCCCACCACACAGCAATCCAAAATAATAAGAACCACATGCAATCTTAATTCTTATGCAGTAAACGCAAGTGCAATCCTGCTGTTATTAAAGCCAAAGTCAATTGTTTACCAAAAACCCCTTGTTGTCATCCTCGCTCTCTCTCTCTCTCTCTCTCTCTCTCTCTACTTTTTTTTTTCCTTTTTTTTTTTTACGGTATTGCAAAACTGTTATTTTCACGGGTGATACAAAAGCGAATTGTTTGGTGTTGCGAGCCTGCCCGCGCACCGGCCCAGTGATTGGTCGTGGGCTGGATGACGTCACAGCCGGTGCTACGGGGCGGCCCTCTGCGCTCCCCAGCCCAGCTATCAATATTTCACTGATTGGAAATTTGATTATAACCGAGGATCCTTACCTATTCATAACTATTCACCGAAATTAGTCATGGACAAAAAGGAAGCCTTGTTTTCGCGTCCGTGTTCGCGGCGAGCCTCTCTGCCGACCGACCGACCGACCGATCAGTCCCGCGGCGGAGAATTTTTCATGACGATGGGAAGTTACTGTTTCCCCCCCTGCCTCCTGTCTTCAAGCCTTTACTTTATTCATGTCATGCACATAAAAATTGGAAGCCATGTTATTTTTTTCCTCTCACTGTTTCTATCATAAACCAACATTAGGCGGACCATTATACCTGGAAAATAATGAAAGAATCGTCTGTTATATCGAAAGAATTAATGAACGAGTGAAGCCGTAGTTGCATGACCGTATAGCCCAGGAGGAAGTTGAGCTATACTGATACCTGCCTTTGAATTAGTACGGGGTGGGCAAGCATGGATGCAACGAGTATTTCTACAGGATGAAAACTGTTTTAATATTCTTTCCAAAATCATATTAACATTTATATATCGTGGACAGTGGCGTGTATTTTGCTATTTTTTAGGTTACTTTTACTATATTTTGAAACATATGCAGTATCATATAATTTTGGGAAGAGATATTTTGGTACACTTATGAAAACTGGGAGGTCAGAACACCATTATTTATTCATGGAAGCCGAGGCAGTGGGACGTTGTTCCCTGTACACCTTTGCCTCACCTCATGTACACTTTCTGTACCTTTGCTTCATGCTATGTGTACACCAGGATTTCACATCATGTACACTTATTTTACCACACCTACCCTTAGACATATTTTAGCTTTCACGTTCGAACACACTATCTATACCAAACTCTCCTATACACCCATATATTACCCCTTATACCTCCAGACATTATCTCATGTACACCTGGACATTACCTCATGTACACCCAGACATCACCTGTACACCCAAATATTACCCCTGTACACTCAGACATTACCTCTTGTACACAAAATCAATATTTAGACTTATCTGTACATCAAAATATTCCTTGGCAGTTTTCATCACAAGCACAATTTTTCTCTTTTAGTGTTTCCATTCACCAGGCTTTTGTTTATCCATGTACACTGGTTATGTATACGGGAGCATATTCAGTGTTCCAGACCAATTTGTATTGTTCCTACTCAGAATTTAATTCGTAGTTTGTCAGTGCTTTGGATGTTTATTAATAGATTTAAATTAACACAAGAATAAGTTTTTGTTTAGGAATGTGATGTGAAAGTTAGCTTAGCAAGAAAAATAAATGTTTTGTGTTGTTTTTGTCCATACTGAGTGAATGATGAGTTAGGTACATAGACTACACAGACCTTGCGGTTCCAGCGAGGTCATGGACTTTTATTTTTATCATCCTATTCACGTTAGCAAAAAAAAAAAAAAAAAAAATCAGTAGAAGGCTCTTCTCCGTCCTATGAACCTTCCGGCTATAAAGCATACAAGGACACCGCTATGAATAACACTATCCAGGTTGAAAGTAACTGAAGAAAATTTTATTGGAATGACAGTAATGGTATAATATTAAGGAGAAAGATAAGTAATAAGCTGGTATAATATTAAGAATAATGATAAGTGATACGCTGTTTTAGAATAAGTGAACATTTTTCTAAAGGCTTTTTTTTTTTTTTTTCATAACATTTTGTGGGATGCTTTGGCCAACATTTTGGTTGCACAGATCAAGACCACTCGCATGCATTTTTTAATATTTTCATTATTTCTTAATAAGAGATGTCGCATAAACCACTTCATCAAGATGACTTGTTATTTTTGATAACAAGTCATCTTGATTTTATTTAAGTTAGGAAAACCATCTCATATTGTAAAGGTTAATGAAGGTTATCTCTGACCCCTTAAGGTCGGAAATATCCCTCCTAAGTTGAATAACATCGTCTGCAGATAACACAAATAAGATAGAAAATACTCTTTTGACTGATGATGTTAACCCAAAAATTGGCAGTTGGTCTTAGCCATTTACTTCGGCATATCAGTATTTGAGGTACTGGCAGCAAGACTCGGGAGCTTGTTAGTTTTTCCACAGTCACTAATAGAAAATATTTTGTTACTCGCACGCGAATCGTGAGGGGGTTATGTGTTTTATTCATTTCGTCTGTCAGTCTTTTAGCTAGAATTAAAAAACCATTGAATAGCATTGCACCAAATCTGGTGTATTGACTGAGGACCAATCGAGGAATAAGTGATTAATTTTTGGCAGAAAAGGTCATAAGTCATAGGTCGCTTGCCAGGTCAGCTCAGTATTGAGCCACTTTTGATCAAACCTAGTAGAGGGGTTGTGAGGCAGGAAAGGATGAAGTGTTTCTGTTTTGTGAGCATTCATAGGTAAAGGTCACAAGGCAAGGTCAAAGGTTAGGCCCTATAACTCAAATAGGTTTTATTCGATTTACATCAAATTTGATAGCAGGGTTCAAGTTTGACGGAGGATAAAATTATTCTTTTTTCAGAACTGTAAGTAAGAGATCAAGGTCACAGGGTAAGGTAAACTCAAACACTTTTTATCAGATTTAAACCAAACTTTGTGGATGGATTTAGGATCGTGTTAGGATGATTTGATTTAATTTTGAGAGCAATCAATCAAAGATAATGGGCACAGGACAGAGTATAATGTTTGGCCTTCAGGTCCCTCCACACGATTATTGGACACCTCTGGCGTCCGAGCACTGTGCTCATCAGTCTCTAGGCACGGTGACGAATCGCGTTGTAAACAGTAGATCAGAAGCAAGGAAGGTTCTGTAGTTCATCAGGTCCATACGATTATTTTCCATCATTTTTCATTACCATATTAAAAAATCACAGGTGTCCAGAGACCGATTGTACCCACTGGCTGTGTGGGCGAACCTTTAGAGGGATTGTACACACGAGGACTTTGCATTCTGATTGCCTCCTGTTTAGTGTATGTTATGATCCCAAAATCTGAGGTCATTACTCCTGATGGAAATCTGTTTAGTTGATGTGAATTAAAACGTACATATACTAGTAAGATTTACATTTATATATATATATATATATATATATATATATATATATATATATATATATATATATATATATATATATATATAAAAGTTAAGTTCAGTTACCCTGTACTCATGGAATGAGATATATTTAGTTGCCCTGGTCAGAATTTCTTCCAGTTATATTGTCATTGAAACTCAGAACTGCACAGCATATTCTAGACGTGGTCTGCCGAAGTTTTTTTTTTCTCTGTAATGAGAGTATACCTTTACTCTTATATTATTTAAGTTAACAAATCGCATAAATATGTATCGTGTCTTCACTGTCCAGTTTCACTTTTTCTGTTTTTTAACAGGAGACTCATAGTCTTTAACGAGAATTACCATTATCGTTTGACTTTATCACCTGCTCGAGTATTTCATATATGAATTTTCTGTGTAACACTGACAGTTTTATGCTAAATAACATGTCCCGATATATAGACCACTCATTTATTATGGTAGACTGATTCTGCTGTAAGAGACTGAATGAAAGTGAAGTCGTCGGAAGAAGGAACAGTAGACCAAAAACAAAGTGGAGGGATAAGGGAGGAGGTCATTTGAAGGAGGGTAGTGTGTTGTGGCAGGAGTCATTGGTGATACGAGACAGACTGTGAGTGCCTCAAGATCGCTTCGTTGAAACAACAATATATGGCATCAGACATCAGATGGATAAATAGATTAAGATTCACTGGTAAAACGTTATGACTGAGCTGTGGCTTTGACCTTTTATTTACTTTATTTAGTTATTTTTTATGATACTGTTGATGTATGGACGATAATAGTCAAGGTACCTGAAAAACATGCGTGTACAATCGTGCTGGCTGATGATGATGGTGATGAACGTAGAATGGGTAGATAAAGAAATAGTATTAATGAATAGACACAAAATAGGTGCGCATATTGTGTCGAATGTATTGTATCTGTAAACCACGAGTATTTAATGTCTTTCGGGGAGGGGGAGGGTTGTGAGATATAAAGTGATGATATTTGGGCTCTATAATTATAAAATTAATTTTTTAAAACTGAGTAATAAATTTTAAAACATTCCATTCATTTCAAATTGGAGGAAAAAATAAATCTTCATATCTCTGTGAGGAAGTAGTCCTATTCTTTATAATCCGTGTAGTGATAACTCTATTGTACTCGCAGCAACAAAAGTCCGGTTACATAGAATCAGTAGCGCTAGACAAATTAATCATTATCTCTGGCAATAAACAGTCATAGGCACTAACACGAGATGGCATTTATGTATGGCCGATGTAGTAGCAAATGTCTGTCGAAGTTTAGTCTTCTTGGCTGAAATGAATATGATATGGCATAAGTGTAAATATGTATAACCTTTTCATAATAGCGCCAACTGTACTATTTTATTTGGGCCACCATCAGACGGTTTTACTTCGGTGAATGTGTCATAGAATGTTTGGACGCATTAGAGTATTACCGTTGATACCATTAACCTTCTCTTAGTCGAGATACCTCCAGCATTCTATTCCATCTACCTCCGGATGGATTTTTTCAAGTGACAGTGAGTTATGAGAGCTTAAGAGATATTATTTAGGCTGTTTATCGCCATGTAATCAATGTAATGACCATTTAATGATGATGGTTCACTTCAGCTAATCCCCTCTCACCTCTTCTAGGCCTGGTGTGCGGCTGTAGAGGCAACAAAATGGCCCCCGCGCATCATATACCACAGCCTCTGCAATCTCAAAAAAGGTACTATACCTTTAACACTATTTTTATTCTCTTTCCTTTATGGTGCATTTGTTTCACCTTATTTTCCTCACCATGTGCTCTGCTGGGTGTTCTTCAGTAGTTAGATATATGTGTGAATCTTGTGAACAGAAACTTAATGTGGTTAATTTAGATTTTTGGGGGGAGAAATTTGGGACCAAATTAAGGTGGTGGCAAGGTGGAACGGAACTATCATCATCATCATCATCATCATCATCTCAACCCTTAGTCCCACGCAAGAGGAAAGGCAAAAGTGCAAAGATAGAGGAACAACAAAACAGGGAGTGATTACGACATGGTCAAAAAATAAACACACACACAGGAAAATATGAGGAGAAACGGCATGGGCATCAGCTGCACATCACAAAACATACGAATTCTGTATGAGAGAGAGAGAGAGAGAGAGAGAGAGAGAGAGATTTAACAGAGAAGTTAATTTTTATGTTATACATTTTTCGTTTTACAAAGATTAAACATTTTTCGCTACCGTCAGCCGATCTTAATTATTATAGGAAGGACCTGTAGTAGCGAAGGGGAATATGAAGGTCATGTCTGATTCCACCAGCTTCAGAAGTCTCCCTCAGGCTGAATAAAATCATCTGGAAAGAGCACGAATAAAACTGTCATGAAGCTCAGTGTACTTAGCATCGTGCAATCATAGTCACATTAACTACAGAAGTATTTTCTCTCATGACATTAAGCTATAGATTTCCTGATACCAAACTAAGAAGAGAAAATGTGCTAAACTGATTCAAAATTTACTTCAGCGGTTATCTGTTAATTTTATAAACCCTGATATTGCATTCGACTCTGAATGATACAGAAGAATAAAACATTAGAAAGCCAAGACGGGCACTGTGTGTATGGAGAGAGAGAGAGAGAGAATGTATATGTATGAATGTATGTGTGATGAAATGATTCCCTAAATGTTAATATATTTAGAGAGTTTTTGAACGTAGCATATTCCAAACCCTTTCACAGATACCTTTGTAATTTTTATTTTTGCAGTCACAGATGGTTTATAATAGCCTTCATTACAAGGACTTATTTCTATGTTATTCACACTCTCCAAGCTATATTACTGAACTTGAGAAAGTTCAGTGGTAGCATTCATACTATATTCATCATTAATCCCACCACATCTTGTAGTCCTCCCTCGGTTGAATAAAGTCATCTGGTGATAGTTTTATAAACCTCTTCAGTCTGGTGATGTATATTTTGTATTAAAGGGGGAGCAGAACAGACGATTTCATGTAATTCTTTGAAACCTCTTAAAGTGATGGGACTCATGAAGCTTATATCTGACTTCTCCAAATCGAACACTCTCTCCAAAGCTGAATAACATCATCTAAGATTAGCAGGAAAAACGTTCATAACATGTCATTGAAGTGGTGTTAAATTTTTTTTAAAAATTGTCATCGTGCTGAAGGGGTTACACCTAGGAGGAGCCTCTTGTAGTGGAGAGATTAGAAAAAAATCAGCAATAATCTCCATTGCTACCTTCAGCGCAAGGATGCCATATATGGTTTTATTTTTGCCGCCGCAAGACAGTATTAAACTGCTCAGCCAGAGGACGTCATTGTTGTATTCTTGCTATCTTTAGACAATTACCGTACATTCAGCTGACAATTTTTTTCTTCTTTAGTGGCCGGGTTAGATCTACCCTTCATGAACACCTCTAATAGTGACCCTTCTCAAGTTCAGTATAATTTCTAGCAATAGTGAGAACAAAAAAAATAATAATAATAATAATTTGTCATGAGACTGAAGAAGCTAATCACCTTTGAAAAGACTGCTGACAATGAAGCGGTTAAAACCCATTGGTATGACCAATATATCCTTCCAGTTCTTATTACAGATAGTTGATCTTGACCCAGACTATCGTCCTTTGCAGCTTACTTTACATAGCTACGGCTTTACATAATTTCCGTACGTCTTCGTGAATGGCATCGTTTTCTAGTGTTAATCTCTTTTTACACCTCAGCACTGAAGATGGAGAGATTGTAGTTGTGGGCATAATTAAACTGAAAGACCATACTAGAGCAGAAACCTGGGCGCTATCAACAGTCTTAACACAGAATATTTGCTATGGAATACAAAAGCAAGAGCAAGGTGAAAGAGAATGAAAAGAGGAGAGAGGGAGGTAGTGAAAGGGAATAGTAACTTCTAGTAGAGAAGTAAGAATATAGTGTACCGTGGTTGGAAAGATAAGAAAGAATGTGTTGGATAAAAAACAGTAGGACGGCAAGATTAGAAAATAAAGCAGTTGAAGAGATGCGAGAAAAATTAATAGATAAAAAGAGATTATTTGTGAAAGATAAGAAAATATGTGGGTGATTAAAAAAGAAAAAATGCTGTACTGTAGAGGTAAGAAATTAATCAACTGGCGTACTATGAAAAATTGGTTGAATACAGAAAAAGGTTTACATGGGAGAAAAAGAAGTAGGTTGGAAAGATAAGAAAAGAGGTTTCAGAGGGATAAGATAATATTATTTGGAGAGAGAGAAAAGCAATAGGTTAATTGTAGGAAGAAAAAGAAAATGATTGGCGAAAAATAAGAAATAAGTTGGATAGATATAAAATAGGAAATAATTGCACAAGTACATACAGTGAGTAAAAAGAATTTGTTGGAGGAAGAAAAGCTGATGGGAGGGACAATCAAAACAGTGGAGAAAAGAAAATAGGTTAAAGAAGTTAAAATGGTTAGAGAGAGAGAAGAAAATTACATTGGAACGTCAGTAATGAGTATGGACGCTTTTATTAAGTTTTATGAGAAAGAAACTGGGTTAATAAGCAAGAAGCAAGAACATTTACAGAGAGAGAGAGAGAGAGAGAGAGAGAGATGGAAACTGATATATGGGCATTTATCGGGGTGGGATGAACAGAGTGCCAGCCGACAGATACTTAAGACATGTGTCTTTTGTTCTGCAATCACGTAACAACAGAAGATGCTACAGATATTAGGAACTTAACAATATATTTAGTTGTACAGTCAAGTAACAGTAGATTATGGCAATTGGTAAAGGGTTTCTTGCTAGTTATAAGAGCAAGATCTCGCTGATGTTGACTTAATTTACTCCTTACACAGAGGGGGTTTATAAAAAATTAAATAGGTATACCAGGCACAAAACATTCTGAACATCTTCATATATATTTTCCTCAGTTGTGCAGAAGGGAATAGGATCCACATACAGTATAAGAAAAGGAAAGCACGATAGCAAAAAAAAAATTATTGTGGGTATCTAGAGAAATGGGGTGTAAGTCTTTGATTCATCATCATTTAACCCATCGAAGTGCTGAGCCCCATTCCTCAGGCGATGCCATCCACGAGTAAGCTTCATTTTCATCAGATTGCTTACGTAACGCTGGTAAAGTAGAGCCATATCATCGACTGCCAGTAAAAGGAAAAATTAAGGAAAGTCAACAAAAGCCCTTTTCCTTCACGTGGTCATAGTACACTTTGTCCATCCAGTTTAATTATTTATCACTTCCATCCCCACAACCCATATCCCACTTCCTCACACCTTTTACCATACCAAACCATCTTCTGCTTAACCTTGCATACCTTTCTCAAAACTCACCCCACATACTTATTTTAACCACCATATCTGTAATCATACCATCTAAGGACACCTCTCTACTCTTAGATAAATAAACTTCGTTACTTAACGACTTTTGTATCTAAGATATTGCTGATAAAAGCATTTATGTATGGATTCATGTGTAAGTTCCGCTTTGGGGTGCCTTTCGTTTAAAAAAATGACAATCTTAGTACTTAATTGTTGTGGTAACGTCTCCGGAATCTCCTACAGTATGAAAGATAATATGATGAATGCATTGTATGTGTACTTTCATATTTTTGCAGGTTTGTTATAATTAGAGTAATCAAGCCCTTAAGTGAACGACACTGCATACATTTTTCTGGATGTAATTCACTCAAATAAAGATGTATCAGATATGCACATTAGTGCGATACTGTTTCATTTTCACGCGACCATGATAGTTTTCCTAATTTCGTGCTAACTCTGTCCTCCTCCTGAATCCTGCTCGCATCATATATCTGTTGTAAAAGGCAATGATGATGATGATAATGATGGGCTACTTGTAATTATTAACTGTTCATAATCCTTCATTTTTCTTTTTTCTTTTTTTTTTTATCACTAAGTTTCCTTGGTCAGTTTTTCTGGATATTTCACATTTCTTGAGTGTTCATATGGATCTTCTTTTCACTGGGTACTTATGCTAAATATATGACACTAGTGACCATATTTCCCGGTATAAATTCTGTAAGTTCATCTTTCGCAAATATTCTGCCGTTAGGATGCAATTTTTTCTAAATAAAGCGAACTGTGTTAGAAATATTGTATTCTAGCACTCGGGATATTGCAAAACAACATAATAATACGGGAGGAATCGGTATAATTGTTTTACCTACTTCGTTTGCAAAAAACAAAAAGAAAGGAAAGGAAATTTGTAAAAAATAAGAAAAAACAGAAAGAAAAAGGCATTTAAAAATGGGAACAGTCTATGAACACATTATCAGCTCTGTTTTCATAATCTAAATTATTAACCAAAACAGGAATCCGTAAGACTTTTCTCTTACAAACAGAAATGAATTCCTGAACACCCAGACATCCCAGCTTCTTTCTTCCCCATACCCAACTTTACCTCCTGGACTCCCAAACTTTACTTCATCTATAACCAAACTTTACCTCCTCCACACCCAGACACTTGCCTCCACTACAGTCACTCCCCTTGTAAACAAACCTTATATACAGCATTTATATATTCACCGTATTATTTTGTATTAAGCATTATTCCACATTGATGACAGTTGTTAGTACTCCCACTCAGAATTTGTTTTGCACTTAACCCTTTCAGCCCGGTATCATTTTTCATTTTAATCAGGCGACCACCAGACGATTGTATTAAGCTTTGAAGAAAAAATATATTAAAGCAGGTACTGAAGGCAATATTATATACCCCCAGCTTGGAATATCTCTTCAGCTGAATACATTTGTCTGAAGATAGCAAGAAAAACAAATAGTAATACGTCATCGGAGGGAAGTTGTAAAATAATAATCGTAAAACTTTCCATGAACAGACTGGAATTTATTACAATTTTGTGACTGAGTGTATGAATGTATTGTAGGAATTAATGTAGTGTGTGTCAGAATGCGGGTACTTCACGACAGGAACAACTCTATGATTAGTTCGGAAACCTGAGTACTGAAAAGTAAGTTTTAACAGAGATTATGAGCCAGAGATTGTAATTATTTTTATTATTATTTTTTAGTTTTACCAGTCACCCATTGATGAGGGTAATGGAGATGGCCCTTGTCTTTATGCGATCAATATGTAGGCTGGTATCGTGATCGCCTTGATTCCTTTGATACGGCAGCGTCTTGTCCAAATTATTCTTGCTAGCTCAAAATGATATTCAGATTAGTGGAGAGCTATCGAACTGGAGTTATGTACAGCCATAATTAACCCCTCCGTCATTACATATTCTTCCTAAGTTGAATTTTATTGTCTTCAGAAAGGAAGAATAAAATAAGAAAATGCGTCATGAAACAGAAGGAGTTAAGTGTTGATTGTCTCAGTAAAATAAGCATTGGAAACCTGAATAGTGGCTGTGGAGAGGGGAAGCTTGATAAGTAACCTAAGTGACTGTGTTTAGATGTTAGGTTCAGTTTTCAGTGCGACAGCAGTAGGATTAGTTCTTAATCATGATTAGTACAAGGAAGTATTCGTATTCATTTTGTGCGTTTGTGTGTGTGTGTGTGTGTGTGTGTGTGTGTGTGTGTGTGTGTGTGTGTGTGTGTGTGTGTGTGTGTGTGTGTGTGTGTAATGATCAGTCTGGGTGTCCAGTACTTTTGCACTACCTTCACTGACAGGATGAACTGTTGGCATACGGAAGCACGAAAGTACACCAATTCAAAGTAGTTTTCCTGCTCGAGGTACACCCCCCTCCACCACCCACAGGTAAACACAACAGACAGGCTTCAAGTTTTAAGCATCATCTTTAAATTATGAAAATATGCAGAAATTCGTAGTTACCTAGATTTCATGTCTTCACAGTAAAGATTTCCATTCCCTGAAATCCATATAAATACAACAGTGCTGGGTGCAGGAGAGGACACCTTCATGTGATGACACCGATATAACAGGGTGGTTCTAATGTCTGGTTATACAAACGTCCCTCCACCGCTTTCCTGTGGAGGACGGTGGGCAGCAGGAGAACAGGAAGTGAAGCCTGCTGTCCGCTGGGTTCACATTTCAGCTGAGTTTGGGGGCCACGTCAGCAACAACATCAGTGCCACATTGCACTGAATTTTGATGATTGCCTGTAAACATGCAACTGGGTAGGAGGGTGGGAGGGAACGGAATTTATGGATATCATGGCAGGTGTCTGGTGAGGGTGTAAAAATTCCAAAAACTGTTATAGTACTTTGCATAATATAACATTATACAGTGATACTCCTCGTTAGTGATTAAATAGCATCATTGTGACGAGACATCATCACTAACAGAAATATCTGACAGTAACAGATGCCCACTGATAATCTGGTGGTTAGGTGTCATTGTACTTGATTTGTTTATTATTCCTGGAGAACTTTGTCATTTTTTCGTGAATTCCGTGTAGTACCGCTTGTTGTAGGTAAGTCAACATAACCTCTTGAATCCGGAGACATTCTTCATTATTATTGCCATCACCAGACGATTATATTACCTTAGGGTAGAATTTTCTACTCGGAGGGGTTAAATATATAGCCTTCAAAAACCCGCCTACTACTCGGTCTTTCCTAAGCTGAATTACATCGTCTGGGGATAATAAGTATATAATATGGGAAATGTGTAATCGGACTGATGTAGTTAAATAATTTTCTGTTCCGCGATGTAATTACTGTGCTTACTGATAATATACAGCTTTAGTTAGTTTTCAGTTCCACAGTGTAATTACTGTGCTTACTGATAATATACAGCTTTAGTTAGTTTGCGCTGTAGAATTCTCTCTCTCTCTCTCTCTCTCTCTCTCTCTCTCTCTCACACACACACACACACACGTTGCGGTGTGGTGTGGTGTGATGCGGTAGGCCTGATGCGGCTGTAGGGTCAACAAAATGGCCCACGCGCCGCATATACCCCAGGACTCTACAGGCTCAAAGAAAAAGTGCAGCCAACAGTATTTACATAATCTTTCTTACCTGTTAGTGATATGGATTGCTTTTCTTGACTCCGTTCTTACCGTGATCTCTCTCGGGTGTTTCTCAGTAGTAAGTTGTGTTCATGGACTATCTAATATTGTTTATGTAGAATCACTGTGACTGGACTATGAAGGAACGTTCAGGGATTAAATTAACCAAAATCATGAAGGATTGGCAAGGTGGAGTCAGTATGGTCGAACATTTGTCATGCAAGCTTAAAAAAAAAAAAAAAGTGCAAGAGGGAAAACATGAAAAAAATTGGTTTGTGCAATATATCTGTTACGCAGTTCAGCATCCCTGGTACACGAGAGAGAGAGAGAGAGAGAGAGAGAGAGAATCAGAATATTACTTATGTTAGACAAGAGAATATACGATGAACGTACTAGTGAAATATTTTTATATACACTATGAAGTATTACCATTTTTTCTCCATTTGAACGACTTTCAGACAAATTTGGAAATCTGATGGTGAATTGGTTGGGTGCAGAGTAAGAAAATGAATGATAGGAAGGGAAAATATACAAGGAATGTATCAACAACATTAGGAAAAAGAATTAAAAAAAAAATGGAAGAAAAAATCAAAGTAATTTCTCCCTAAAGAAGATTTTCGGAATCAAAAGTGTAGAATGGACGTGAGAAAAAGTAGGAAAATGTACGGGACGAAAATGCAGTAGACCAGAAGTAAGGTGCAGATGAAAAACTATTTTGCAGACTATTTACCATATGTGAATGGGAATGACGGGAGCAGAGCCGATTGGGTTAGATGGCGCACAAGACAGTAATATGATGCCTAAGACGTCACGGTGGCAGAAATGAAGAATGCTGTGAAAGGCTGGAAAATGGGAAGGTAGTAGATGTTGATAAAGTATATGCAGTGATCCTAAAATATAACACAGACAGCAGTGAATTGTTTGTGGAATGTACTGTATACCAAAAGGCTTGGATGAGTGAGGTTTCACCAGTAGAGTAATATAAGGTTGTGATGGTGTATGAAGTAAAAGTAAACGTGTCCGAAATGAATAGAATATATATATATATATATATATATATATATATATATATATATATATATATATATATATATATATATATATATATATATCGTGGAATAAGTCTGCTACATGTTTTGGCTGGAGTGTATTGACGAAGAGTGATACAAAGGAAAGACAGGTGTCAGAATGTGTGGATGATTGGTGAGCACTTTTTTTTCCCTTGAGGAGTAGATGGTGTTCGATCAATATTTGCACTAAAGCAGTGTGAAATGTACTTTATGTCATGAACGCCAGATTTTATGGTCATTAATAAGTCTTAAAAATAAATGAAGTTTGCTACTATGAAAGGTGTTACATATGTATGGTGCTGTTGGAAAACAGCAGAATATGGAGTGTAGTATTTACGATGTAAACGAACCATTTGCACAAGTAGGTGAATGTTAGACTAAGTGAATCAGCATTAGTCTTGGGATAAGACAGGGTGTGTGATATCACCATGGTTGCTCATAAATTTGCTGAGGTCAAGAAAGAGTTAAAAGTAAGCGTTGCATAGAAGGCAGCGGAACCAATGATGAATGGTAATGGGTGTTTCGTTTCGTTTCTTTTTTCTCATAAACTCTGATAGTGCTTCGTTCCTTACTAATTATAGCTGGAATATTTGTAGACTACTTCAGAGTCTTGCAGAAATCTGTGAGCGGTGAGTTTTGAAAGTAAGTACAGGTTGTTGAGTGATGAGATAACCCGCAGTGTGATGTGTTGATGGAGAGACTGCAAGTGTAGGAAGAATTCAAGTATCCAGCCGCAATGATAGAAACAGTGGTAAATGCGTACTTGAAGTGTCTGATACTTTGATGGTCTTTATTCGGACTAGAAATCTGAGTCGAGAGGATGCAAGAGGGCATCATGAAGGAATCTAGTGGCCACATTAAGAAATGGCTGTTAGTTTCTGAAATGGCATGAGTATAAGAAATCAAGAGTGGCAGCAGGAAAACTGTAACTGTCGAGCAATGCACGAGGGGAACATAACTTGGACAGAACAAGATGTATGCAGTAAAGATTCGAGAAAGTGGAATCAAGAAGTTTGCTGGTCAGAGAGTAAAAGAGTCTGTATTTAGATGGTATGGTCACGAAGAAAGCGTGGCTATGTGTAGAGCTGTGAATCGGTTATATATGAGTGGGTTTGAGGATAGGAAACGGCGCGAAAGACAAAGTAGGTGGATACGTGAACGGGTGATATAAAAAGATAAGAACCGACGAAGAATGAAAATGGATATATGAAGTGTGGATCGAGAAGCACTTGACATATTCGAGTTGAATAGTTAGGCCTGTGGAGTAGAGCCCAGTTATGTCAAAGCCCATAGTGATGCGTGAACACCGATGTAAACGCCCTCCTGTACCTTATTCTGTATCCCTTCCACCCCTTATAAAAGCCGGAAAAAGCAAAAAGTATGGAGAGAGATGGAAATACATTTTGCTGTAAGAGAACAGGCTGAGCTTATGTATTATAGCGAGAAAAAATTGCATCAGTGCTTCATAATAAACGATGAATATGTAAAAGAAGATTAGGGTAATGATGCGAATTCGAGAACCAGACACTGAGAGGAAGATGGAAATTGATATCCGGTATTTGTCAGGGTGGCGCGAACAGAGTGGCAGCCGACAGAGATACTGGCAACATTAGAAAGTATCTTGTTGTTCAGTGAAGAAACAAAACCTATAAGAGTGAATGCTACAGGGTGTCATGTATACAGTATTAACACAGTCTTATAATGGCGGCGTAATTCATTTTTCACATACAGTAGGTTTACAGATAATTAGTCACGCATATATAGAACACTGTAGATATTATATTCATCACAGTCACTTCCCAGCTTCTTACCTTTTTACTGCAGTAGTGGGAAATGAGATTAAGGTGATGTTGATGATGATGATGATGATGATGATGATGATGATGATGATGATGATGATGGTGGTGGTGGTGGTGGTGGTGGTTAATTGGTAGCGGTAGGTTGGACAACATATAGGAACACAATAAAGTATTAGAAACAACAATCAGTGTAAACCACACATACATGCATTCATTCTTCCATAATGTATGGAAATTCTTGGTTCATTTAACAAGCGATACCATTCACTCACAGTCATTTAAGTTGTTTTGCTGAGTTAACAAAGAATGCAGTCCGCCATGTGCATCTTCATACATACCTCATCTACCTGCCACAGTTTTATTCTCTTACACCCTGAAATACTGCGTGCTGGGTCTACCTTTAGTTCCAGTCAGTCTAATGCAGATTACAAGAGTTTCTGCCTGGACTTTACTGTTGGTGATGCATGTTCTTTACCGACACAAAAGCATCTCTTCCCCCCATAGTCCCTCCACCAATTGTTTTTGAAGCACTCGTCCATAGCAGCGGCTCTGTCCCAATGTATACAGATGAGTCACAGTCGGATAAGGGTGTCGGGTTTGGTGTGGTTTTCCCCAGTTTTAGCCGTAGAGACAGCCTCCCTGCTCCCGCCTATATTTTTACCGCAGAGTTATCTTTGATCCTCCTGACATCACACATATTTTTAGAACTTTTTTTTTATTTTTGGCAACTCGTCCAGATAAAATCTTTTACTTTCTTCATCCTTTGGCAGTAGCTGCTTCAGAGTTGATGTTCCTTATTGGTACACCAGGCAGGCGGTTGTTGTTCTGGGTGCCACCAAAGAAACTATCTTCCCAGTTCTGTCTGAAGATAATTTATAACTGGCTAAATACATTGAAAACCTGTCTCTAATAATGCATGTTTCAGATGCCTTGAGTTTTCTGTTGTGTATTCGTCAAACTTTGGGAGATATTTGTGCTTCTCTCTGTACAGTAGGTGTCATGGCAACGAACAGTCGACGTCTTGGCAAAAGCCGCTGCGTTTCATCCCTCTCATGCTTCCTGCCTTCTGCTTTATCATTACATAGTAACAGATTACGTACATGAGAGACAACATGTGATTATCCCATATACTTTCTCAATGAACAATGCTTTCTTACTAGCACGACAGTAACGATTTTTTTTTTTTTATCCACACCAACCTTCAGTGCTCTAGATTCCATTGTTTTTTTTTTTTTTTTTTTTTTTGGGGGGGGTTCAGGTCTTTTAGCACTGGAAGAATTAGTCTGCATACATCTAAATATTTGCTCCATGATATACGAAACTTAGTTAATACATAAAACAACCTCTTCTTAATTAAATGCATACTCATAAATACTTACCAGACATTCGAGTAACATTTGGTCATGCCAAAATGTTTGTCGTTTTTTATCACTTTTTTCTTTTCATTGTCATCGATACTGGATATTGTTTTTGGTATAGATTCTTTAGACCTTATTTAGAGGTTAACCAAAGTTCCCGTGAATTGCGGGATGATTTTGAGAGTAAAGAAAATCTCGTTCCTACCAAAGCTGCGGATCTCCGTCTTTAAAAATTCCAATACTTTTTGCAAGTGATAATCCTCACGACAAACACGCCTAATATTGTCTCATGCCCACCAGTGATCTGCATTTATTTATGTGTTACCCATCCCTCCTCCTGTTACCCCATTCTTTGGTCATGAACTTTGCTGTCAGTAGCATCCGTGCTCCTATGACTCCCTCTCAGCTGAATAAAATCGTCCGGCGCCAGAAAAAAAAAAAAAATGAATGTTGTTCCGACCACGAGAGGGTTAATCGCGCCAGTTCCATAACTCCCTGTCAGCCAGATAAAATCGTCAGGTGGCAACAGAAATAAAATGGTAGAGTTTTACCGACTATGAGAGAGTTAAAACGGATTTTTACATTTATCGCAAACTAGAGAACATGTACCCAAAACTTGCGTTCTCAGTCCAGTACCGCCTCACCCTTAGTGTTTCGTTTTATTCCATTTGCTAAGTAGTGGATCGAAATGTACATTTTTGGTGAGCTCATATTTCACTGCATTTTAGGTCAGGTCTCTAATGTGCCTATACACAACACTACGTGGAGATGAAGTTGGCATATAAAATTCTTAATATCGTACCTTCGCCATGTACTCAAACCTCAAAGTTCCGTGTTCCTCATTACAAGATTCTTAATGTTTGAAGGTTTCCAAGTAATATTCTGTTCCAGCTTCTTCCTTTTTCGTAATCTGCCCATCAGTTTAGTAGAAATTCACATTAATTTCCTGATTTTCAGAGGTTATGACCAACTTTTCCCATCAGTGTGGAAAATCAACTGTAGCAGGTCATTGTACCGTCCAGTCCTACGTTATAGTCGATATAATACCATAGTACGATTTATTAATGGCTGATTAATTCGAAAATCTCTAGGGAAAAAATACAACAGAGATTTGGATGAAACTAAAGTTATTCAGGGTCGATGAAAGTAAACTTATTCAGGGTCTTCCATCTTTTTAATTCTGTAAAATGGTGTTACATTAGTATATGCTCAGTAAATGATGGTATTCAGTTATAAAGGCATGGCAAAATAAATGTCAACATGGGTAATTTAATAATTATACTGTATATGGTATGTTAAGCACTTACTAGTGAAATTATTATGCAAGTTATATGTTACGTTTATCCACCTCCTTATTTATTTTGAGGATAAAAACATTTATCGAGACCTGTGACATGTGGAGAGGTGTATACTCGTATACAGCATATTTTTAAACACATTATACCTCTAGGTAATATTCCCCACCGTGCTTACTGCCTGTAGTTTTTTATTTCTTTTTGTATTTTATTACTTTTTTTTTCCTGAAGCATCATTAGGATCTCAAAACTACTATTATACACATCTATAATTAATAATATATTAATCTCCGGGATAAAAAAAAGTCCTCATGCCTTATTTAAGTTCCATGGTTTTAGCCAGATTAAGAAAGCAATTGTGTTCTAATCATGAAACTTTCCATATTCCCTGTTCATCACCTGTCCAGCCTTAAGTAAAAAAAAAAATCTTGGATTATCCTCTGCCAGCTCTGTGTCATATCTTCCTTGTTTCTCACTCCTCCTCAACCGTCAGAGACTATCTTTATCTTCTGATAAAACCTTGTTGTGTTTTTTAGAACGCCATCCCATCAAAATACTTCATATAACACCTTCCAAATCCATAGCCGCTAGAGAAGTGTCGACGATGGTTTTGCTCACGGCTGTGCATCACATTAATTTCCCAATGTGCTTGCTTTTCGGTAACTCAGTCCTTCCCTTTTTTGCATTTCATCTGTAACTACCATAAAACTCCTCCGGATTGCAGGTTCACTTTGAAGGTGGATTTCTCTCTCTCTCTCTCTCTCTCTCTCTCTCTCTCTCTCTCTAGCCATTCATTTAGTTATCTGTGTTTATCTATCTGTATGTCTATCGACCTATGTACCACCCATCCAACCTTTGTATCTACCTACTTATCCATCTCAATCCCCATGCGGTATGGTAGGCCTGGTGTGGATGTAGGAACAACAAAATGGCCCCCGCACTTCATACACACCCAACCTTTACAGAATATTATTTAAAAAAAAAAAAAAAAGTTGGGAGGACTAACCCCCAGAAAGCTTTGACTCTCTTGCTTGCTTGTTTGTTGTTTTCGTTATATTTCACTCGAATGCTTCTGGATATGTTTTAATTTATATTGAGATTGTAGTTAAGTCATTAACAGTTTTGTCTTGAAATTAGAGCCCGAGAGAACTGGCCTGTTTCCAGACAACCATGGTTATAGGATCAAGACAACAGTTATACGTGGAACAGAAAAACTGGCACTAAAATGAAGAGGATATGCAGAACAAATGTATGAACATAAAATGCTTCTTTAATGCTTGATTAAATTATTGACCAGAGAGAGAGAGAGAGAGAGAGAGAGAGAGAGAAGCATAACTAGAACTAGAGTTGGTGTCGAGATATAAGGAATAAAAAATTTTGAGAAGTGAACACGCCAGACTTACAAATTAGTCCTTGAAGAAATGGACATGGGCGCTTGATATGAGAAAATTAGGGCAATGAAGTGACAGGGTAGAAGCAGACGCCGAGAGGAAGATGGAAACTGATATCCGCGTATTTGTCGGGGTGGGGTGAACAGAGTGACAGCCGACACTGATACTAACGACATTAGCGTGCATCTGTTTTATTAGAGTGTATCTTTTGTTCAGCACTGTAATAACACTGTGCTGATGCTGGCTTACCTCTTCCTTTAGCAATTGGGTCAGTATAGTACGATAAAAACATGTTGTAAATAGCCTTCATGTAAAAGTAAGCTGTAAATGGTCTCGGTAAAACAGAATTTCGGTATGGATTCATGTATAAATAATCTGACACTTGCTTCATAATTCATTAACATTTTACTTTTGCCCGTCTCCTAAATACGGCATAAAAACATAATCGTGATGAGCATCAGTTATGTATACCAGTATTCGTGGCACTGTGGTCACGATGTCGGGAGATACAGTCACCGTTATACCTAATTTTGTATTGTTTGTGAGACATATAAGAACGGAATAATTTTTTGCCCGATAAGGCAATAGTATGCCATTTTGTAAACGATATTCATACATACAACGTTATTGTCTCATGCTAACCACTTCAGACGAACCAGAGTTCATTTAAACTAGGATAGCCAAACACTTCATTGAGAATAAGTACAGTTTAAGGCTTTACATTGCGCTTTGTGAACACAAGTCTAACAGTTTCACACAAGAACAACAGCAAATCAAGTTCATTGCACTGGTCATGAGTTTCTTTGTGAATATCACATTCCTTGTTAACATCTGTAAGCATCCAGGAGAATAGGATTTTTCCATCACAAGGTTCAAGGCACATCGTAGTTTTCCCCGAGTCCAAACACCATGAGCGTTGTAGTGCAATTGTATTTTACACATGAAATAATAAACTGTGGCACCTGCAGGTATCATGGTTGCAAAAATACTGACATTATTAATATTCTGTAACACTTACGTAAGAAACAAAAAAAAAATAGATTATATATGTGTGGGAGGAGTGGGGTGGGGAATGCTTACAAAAAAGAATAAGTTCACCTTACTGGTCTGACTCTGGCATCTTTAGCTTTATTATATCAGGCGCAAATTACTGGGCATTACACACTCTTACAGCTTTTATCTCAGCAAATTCCCCAAGCATCAGCAAGCCACCAGGATTTATTATTATCGTCATCCATTAATTAGTTACATATTACGTGAGGGAGAATGTAATAATATTATGGTTACTCTTTTATTAACAGTAATAGCTCGCTAACTTCCCTGCAGTTTTTTTTTACCCGTATATAAAATACACACCCCAAACGTGACCTACTGTAAATACACCTATAGAACATTAGATCCACTATATTTGGTGGACTAAATGTCTGTCGTCATCATCATCATCATATCATCATCATCATCTCTTTTTCCACTCTGACCGATTGCCTGTTATATATCAGTACATCTATATAGATTGATAGACAAATAGATACATAGACAGAGAGATAAATAGATATGAAGATAATATATCTGCAGAATCGATGTATTTTTAAAAATGCAGTGTTTTATGTAACATGTAACCTAAAATGCATTTTTATATCAGCGCTTCAAATAACTCCTCTTCGTAAAATGTAAAACTCGTGAAGGGAAGTACGCAAGTTAGCCTGTAAACGATGTTGATATATGTGACAGTTAAAAATCAGTTGGTTGCTCAGAATAACTACTAAATTTCTTACTGACACTGAGGTTCCGAAGGAATATTTTTCTTTTTTTTTCTTTTTACATTATATCCGTGAAAAATAGTATGCCCACAGAATTACTGTTCAGTCGTGCGAGACACTGCCCTGTGCCCTCTAGTGATACAGACCTATATTTATAAGCACCTCTGCGTAAAGTGTGCGTGTTTATTTATTTATTTATTTTTTTTTTCAATATGGTATGGAATACTCCCATTTTAAGATCTTATTTAGCGCATGGAGATCTTGTCGCTACTGTATAATAGCATAGTCGGAGAGCATTTTTACTGAAAGATCCTCTATCAAGTCAGTTCGTCCCAAATTCTAAAATGTTTCACTGTTCCGTTTGCTAATTATTATATTTCAACTATTTTCTTGTGTATTCAACTTAGAGTATCTATACGTCAAACCTGTACTCCAGTGCCTGCACTGAAAGCCAACACTAGCTTGATGTATTGTTGAAGCATAAAGTTTTAAACCTTTAATTACCCAAAACAGCCTCCTCATAATCCTTATTTTCAAACTTTCAGATTACTGTATGCCAAACAGCGTTTGAAATTTCATGAACTTTGTAAAACCATAATACTTCTCCAACTTTTGTTGTGTCGTAATCTCCTTCAAGCCATCGCTTCTTATTCAAACAAGAAGTAACGAACAACTGTAAAAATTCACAATGATTACTGATTTTTAGAACTTATTTTTCTGTATCACCTAGTTATTTAAAACTGGCGTAAGAATTTCCAACTATAATGTCCAAAATTGTCTGTTACACTTTCTTATCTGTGGCAGATAGCGGTTCGCCAAGGTCGGAACAGTGTCCTTCCACATGGAAAGGTGCTGGGAAAATATAGGAGGCGTACCCCCTGTGAGCTGTGTGTAAGAGATAATATACCCTCCATGAGCTGTGTATATGAGCTAATATACCCCCCTTGAGCTGCGTTTAAGAGATAATATACCCCATATGAGCTGTGTATATAATATACCCCCTATGACCTGTGTATGGGAGATAATATACCCTCTATGACCTGTGTGAGATAATATACCCCCTATGAGCCGTGTATATGAAATAATATACCCTCTATGAGCCGTGTATTCGAAATAATATACCCCTATGAGCTGTGTGTAGAAAATATGTATGAGTAGTATTCTCATCCCGGGCTTTGACTACTTGGTAAATGTGGTTGAGGTCGGCTGTCAGGTCTAGCTCCCATGTCACTTCCATGGTAGTACATCCCAGGACTATGATAATCATCTACCTACTGTCTGCCACAGGAAGGAGGCTGCTTCCTTGTGGTCGATGAGTCTGCTCGACCAAACAGACCGAGACAGAGCAACAACAACAACAGCAACAGCATCTTACCGTCGATTTCATATGCCAGTCGTTACTTTTTTTTTAACGTAAGCTAATAAATAAATTATGAATGTTGCTTAACTGATCTGCATTCTTTTACAAGTTAATTTATTAAACTCTTTGGCTTTTGAGTGTTACATGTGTTAAAAATTTAATTTTGATAAATAGTTATGTTCTTGATATATGAAAAATCTGTTAATCTGATCAAGAGTCTGAGGTAATTTCATATTTTTTGTAATATATATATTGACATTATGATGACAATATTACCTTCACTTACATTCACCTCCTTTTATATGGTTATGTTGAGCATAAGAACTACATTTCCTTGTATCCGTTACCAGGTTATTTCTGTATAGTTGATTAATTTTTTACAATTTGCTGGCACCATATGAGTTTTGGGTAATTTTGTTAATGCTTGGTCAGGTGTTTGTTAAGTGACTCTGATCTGTTATATTACTCATCATATCACTGCCTCTTCACATACTACATTTATGTGCAAAGGATTTTTCATGGCCGGGCCCAGGGTTAGGCTGCTTAGTCTTCAGACAAGGGTGACTAACCTCGCTATTTCCTGAGTGGCAGTACGCGAACAGTAAATCCAAACTTCTCGGACTGAAACCTTCACAAATAGATTATGCCCCTGCCCTGAATTCGGTGACGTTCTTTTAAGTGACTTCTTGTTACCACTAGGGAATTATATGCATTTAAGAGAGCCCTGTAGTAGTGAGAGTTAGTGGAGGCTCTGTCTAACCCATCCTGTTCAAAAAGTCTCTCCTGAGCTGAATAAATTTGATTGGATGTATGAAGAATAAATTCGAATACGTCCTCGATGTGAAGGAGCCGAGTCGGTATCATTTTCGTTTCTGTTATTTCATATGTAATTACAGAACATCTCCTTAGAAATTTTGTATGTATTTCAATCTAGATTAATTATCTTCGCCAACGAAGGAAGTTATGTATTCGTCCATGTTTATCTGTGTGACTGTCTGTCTGTCTGTCTGTCCAGACGATATGTCCAAAAGTTTTAATTAATTTCAATGAAATTTTGTGGAAGGGTGTTCCATGGGCCAAGAAAGACCTGGGCAAATTTGGGGGCGAATCCGGAGCCATATCGAGATCCTATCCCCACGGATCCGGATCCTTTTTAATGGCAGTGGCATTGGCGGAGGTATGCCTCTCATAGTGCTTTCTTAATTTACCCTATAATACCTCAAGATGTTGAAAGTTCTTAGATACTTGTGAAATCAATTCATCGGCTCAGTCATTGTCAGTTTTATGTTTTTAAAAAATAGTAATCCTTCGACATGTCACAGAATCTTAATAGTTTCATTTTTCCCAGATGTGACCATATCAGTTCTGATCATCCATAATTACACCTATTCCACGCCTTACTTGTTATCATTATTGTCCTACTTTCTTCCCCAGCGTAATTATAAGGACTTAGCAGAGCAGAGTGGTATATAATAATTTCATATCTGTAATTTTTTCTGTTTAATCTTCATAGTATTCAAAATAGAACTGACTCCATTTGGACTGTGACATGTTAGTATTTTAACTATTGAGAACCCAAGTAAGTAATGGGACAGACTGACTGGAGATGAATACAAACAATGTTTTTTCCACACTTCATGAAAAACTTATAAGATAATTCTCCTCGATGCCTTCTATGAGCGTTTAGCCCTTCAGTGCAATTTTTTTCATTGTGTTCTTGCAACCGCCAGACGATTTTGTCCAGTTTATGGGAGACGTGTCGTAATGAAGAAAAGTGACGTAGCCATCATTTACTCTCCTTAATTACGATGGCTTCTTTTTTTTTTTTTTCTTTTTTTTTCAAAATTTTGATTCAGTTTGGGAAAATCTCTCCCAGTACAAGAGTTAAATGCCAGTTCAGGCTATAAGCTCTCTTGTTCGAGGAAGTAAATCTGTATTTTCGGACCTTTTAATCTTGCACTATCATTGAATTTTCCACACCCATTTATTTTATTTAGTCTACTGTACACCCAGACACTACCTACTGTACACCCAGACATTACCTCGTGTACACCTAGCCATTACCTCGTGCACACCCAGGCATTTCCTCGTGTACACCCTGACATTACCTCGTGTACACCCAGACGCTACCTCGTGTACACCCTGACATTACCTCGTGTACACCCAGACATTACCTCCTGTACTCCAAGATATTACCCTCATACAATACTTTCTGCACACCTGGACTTACTTGTGTTTGAAAATATGTAAACTAAAATTAATATCAGAATTCGCCTTTGGCACCATTTCTGACCCTTTGAATCTGGGTGACATCTTCTCAGTCCAGTTTAGTTGTTACCAGACGATTTCTCTCGGCTTGGGAAAGACCTTACGCACTGAAGGGGCTTATTAAGCCTGTATCTAACCCCTTCAGTTCGGCGTGGTATCCTAAGTTGAATGAAATCGCCAGAAGCTGGCAAGAATAAAGTGAAAAATAACTTATCTTTCGGGCTTAGTGGATTAATGAATTAAAAATCGGGTTAACTCATATTCTTAAAATATAAGACATTAGGTAGCCTTAATTAGTTCTTACCTGACTTTCGTAATACAGTATATGTGAAATCCCTCTTTGTTTCAAGAATTAACCCATTCAGTCCGATGGCTTATATACTCTCTTACCCTTGCGAAAACCAGGCGATTTTTATCAGCCTAGGAGATACTTTTCGAACTGGAGGGGTTACATTTACCTTTAATTAATCCCTTCACCTCTAGAGGTCCTTCCAGCGATTACTAAAATAGTCTGTTGGTAAGAAGAAAATACATCGTCGGAGTAATGGGGTTAACTGGTGGGAGGCATTAATTCTGTAGATTCAAGTTAGCTAGGATAAAATTATGTTTTTATTTGATTTCAATTAGTTAGCCCTCCTAGTGTTTGGCGTTTCCCGTCATTAAGCACAGTCGTTCGGTGGGAGCCACAATAAAATGCCTAATAATAAGCTCAACTACAAAAATGATACTCCTGATAGTTCCTTCACTCATAATGTTAGTGATTTTCGTGAGCCGAATGTCTCCTGCCAAAGGGGTATGACTGAATAGGTCAGTCTGTATTAACTTAAAACATAAGCTGATAAGATTTACCATACTTGTTAGTAGGATATATTGACAGCTATATGTAGCTTTAGCATAATACACCTATCTCTCCGGTAGGCCTGGTGCGGCAGGAGGAGCAACAAAATGGCCACCGCGCTGAGCCGCCTGTACCCCCAGCAACTACACACTTTACACAAAGTTTTTTTTTTTTTTTTTTTGCTGCATGGTTGCATTATGGAGCATTTTTCTGCCCTTCCGTTCCCCACGTCATCATCATCATCATCATCATCAATCAGTCAGTCAGTCAAAGAAATTCCTCTAAAGAACGAAAGCCTCTCCCATCTTTTTCCACACCTACTTGTTTGAGTGTTGGACTATTATATCCAGTCACAACAAATTTGCGAATTTTATTTATCTCTTTGTTCTCATGACTGTCTCTTCCCATCATTCCATTTCCGAGGGGCCACTCCATTACCTGATTGTTCATCATTTATATCTGCGACGAAAGACGTGAGTTGCCCATGTCCCTATCTGCTTTTCTTATTTAATAGTGGCGATTATGTATTACAACTTTTTGTGTCCTATACAAGACGCTCTGTTCTCTCTCTCTCTCTCTCTCTCTCTCTCTCTCTCTCTCTCTCTCTCTCTCTCTCTCTCTCTCTCTCTCTCTCTCTCTCTCTCGTTTGATATCTAACATAGCCCTCCTCCAGTCCTTTCCGAGCGCTCCTATGTTTTCCTTGTAAGGACTACGTTCCAGTAAACTGGAGATTCTTGGTTCATAGGCAAGAACAGGTGGTACACACTGATTGTTTGATAAGCTTTTCTTTCTGGACGTAGTGGAATATTATCCTTCTTCACGGGGTTGCGTGGTTATGGAGATTAAATTAAAAAAAAAAAAATGTCCTTATGAACAGAGAAGGAAAAAAGTATTTCCGAGGAATGTACTAGTGGAAACTTGCAGGAAGAAGTCGGGTAAACTGTTAGATGGCAGGATGATGCGACCAGGCGTTGTCTTTCACGAAGCTGTTACTTAGTAGAAAAACAGCAAAATTAAATTTTTTAAAAGGACTCCAAAAATCATAATATGCCAGTGACACAACTATTCTTAGTGGAAGTACGAATTGGCTGAGCAGTGATGTGCAGAAAGCTGAAGGCTTAATAATAAAAAAAAAAAAAAAAAAATGTTTGATAAAGGGATATGTATTTCAGAAGATGCACACGTACGCTAAAACAAGGAGTACTGCCCAGAGTATTGCAGCTTTAGGCAGGCAGACAGACAAACAAGCAGACAGACAGAGACACATGAACTATGGGTAGTATTATTAGTTGAAACTTAAACGGTGGAAAAAATGTATTATTAGTGTATTTCTCTGTTACCCAACGCTGCAGCCTGTGGCAGTTGGCCTCAACAAAAAATTCTTGAGACATTTCGGCCGCTACTCAGTAAAGACCCCTCCTCCCACGACACACCATCCTCCCTCAGATATTCTCCTACCTGGTGTCTCCACCTTGTTTTTGGTCTGCCTCCCCTTCTTCCACCCACCCCACTCTCATGTAATATATCCCTTGTGTTGGCGGCAAAAAAATAAGGGTAAATAACGCCAGGAATCACAAGAAATAATAAAAAAAACTGACTTAAGAACAGACCAACCTCGAGTACATGGAAAAAAAAAAAAACGTAATTGAGCTGTTATTATTTATTAGTAGCTGAATAAGACAGTACATCATAACAACGGAGTGTGTACTCAGATTAACTTATTAGTGGCTGAAAAAGACAGTACATCATAACAACGGAGTGTGTACTCAGATTAACTTATTAGTGGCTGAATAAGACAGTACATCATAACAACGGAGTGTGTAGTCAAATTGACCTTAATACCGTAAATCCGATTACTTTTTTATGCTTTTTATCTTATGTTTACAGACGGTTTATTTTTTTACCTTAGGACTAACTTTCCTAAATGGATAATCAGATAGCCTCGAGTGATTCCTTCATTATCTGGTGACTCTCTTGAGTGAGATATAGTCGTCTGGAGATGGTAGCAACAAAATATAAAACAAGTCACCGACTTGAAGGCAATAAGGAGAGATGATTGCCATTTAGTTTAGGGGAATTTCAAAAGAGGACGGGCAAGGGAATTTTTTTTATGAGGGGGGGAGTTGGAATGTTGATAATGTCATGTTCTACACTGAAGTAAGCTTAGTGTGACAATACTTTTGAGCAACAGTGCGAATGAAGTAAATGACATTGACTGAACTCACTTCCATTTTCGTGGTGTAACTATGCATTTAGATAATTAATTAGAATACACAGAACACGGTATTTCCTGGGTAAAACAGGACATATTTTGCTTAACTTAAAATTAACCTTAGTCTTTTTCGTAATTTATTGACATTTCAACTTTAAAACTGCTAGAACCAACAGAGTCACGTACTGCAATACTGCAAGAAAATTAACACGGTGAAAACCTTATTTATAATCTTCTTATCATTGTGTGTGTGTGTGTGTGTGTGTGTGTGTGTGTGTGTGTGTGTGTGTGTGTGTGTGTGTCGCAAGCATAAAAGCGGAAATTTGATACTGTGAATGCATTCCAGAGTCATATACCCATGACGAAGGATGTGTCCGTTATCATATTCTTAACACATTTCTTTGATTACAGACTACGATGCACCAACTCGTCTTGTAACATGTGATCAGTTGTTTTAGGTATACTTTGAAAGAGATTCTAGATTTCGCTTTTTTTTTTTTTTTAACTCATGCATAAGATACCGGAACGTCAACTGAAATCAAGTATATATCTCTGTGTCCATAAACTAAACAGCAAAACACTTTTCTAAAACATCTAATCAGCAGTAATCAGACTAAAGACTACAGCAGATGTGAGTTGAGCTTCTGCCCCTTACAAGACACAGATCTTCCCTACCTGCGAAAGTACATCATCGCCTTACCTGACCAAAAAATGTATGAAAGTATATGACTAGAAGGTTGGTGCATATCCGCCTTAAACCAAGAACGTTCTGGTAGAGAGTTCAGAGGAGGAAAAAATGTCCATTGTAGTACTGATAAGGAAGAGTAGTGCCATTATTTCATTAAAGAGAGACAGACAGACAGACAGAAACATTAGGGGGAGGCTAGTTGATGAGATGATATTCCGTGATGCCGCCTTGTCAAAAACAGCTACGTGTGGAGAGCCTCTTGCCCTCCCACACGCACACATGTTAGAGATGCATTCCTCACAGGGCAAAGTAAGGTCGTTGTATGTAGTCACCAAGTCAAAAATTAAAAAGCAAGGCGTTGGTCTAGCACATCCAACCTCTTAGAGGCTAATATTTAGAACCAGTGTGATATTGTGCATACAGATCTCGAGAAATGGAACACTCTGAATATTGAAAGGGCAGTGAAAATATGAGATATGCGTTGCTGTATGTAAAGGGAATAGTATACCTAGACGACCGCTGCGAGTACATAGTTGGATTAATTGAATTCTAGAGGCGATAAGAACAAGTGTAATTCTAGCCAAGTCGCGGATTGTAGGTAAATCAGAAATAAGGTGTCATGGAGCCTTAACTTATATCAGATTTTAACGAACTGTTGACCACATTTTCAACTAACGATGGCTTCCCTAAATCTATAACTAAAAATGAAGACAGTATCACAGTGCTAGAATACGGTTTTCACCCTTTATAGTATAATCCATTTTGTTTCAACTTGAGTATGGAGAAAATCAAGGCCAGTGAGTATTAAAAAAAAAAATAAGGCACAGAAAAAGAAAAAGAAAAAAGGTGTTTCTCCAGACTATTGCTCCTGAGATTTACATGTCACTGGTTTATTACTGGCTTGTGGATTTTTTTTTTCTTTTTTCATATATGGTTACTACTCACCACCAGTGGGTCATGGCCAGAGCAAGGGTGAAGGTTAATGCCTATCGACTGCACGAGGGCTTTTTAAGCAGGCAGTAATTCATTCCAGCCAAGATCCAGTTGCCCCCCAGACTACAGCACGCAACAGTCGAATATACACTCCAGGGCTTGTATTCACGTTAGTTAAGGAAGCTCCCTAACACCTCTTCCTTAGCGATTTATTTAATTATTACACCTTACCGTCCTAGTATGTGTTTTATAAATCCTTCCCATATTGCAATATTTTGTGTAAATAACGCATAAAAGTATATTAACCAGTCGTATTAAAAAATAAATCTCTAAGAAAGAGGTGTTAGGGAGCCTTCTTATCCAACGAGAATACCGGGATTTGGGGGGCGCGTTGTTTCCTACCCTCCCAGTGACTGAGTTCATAGTTGTTCAGTCTGGCGAAAGTTGCCGCGGAGTTGGTAAAAAAAATAATAATAAAAGTACCATTAACCCTTGGCAATGATCCAACTTTAACCTTTAGGATGCAGTGACAGCGTTTTCTTTTCTTTCTTTCTTTTGTGTGTGTGTGTTTGTGTGTGTGTGTGTGTGTGTGTGTGTGTGTGTGTGTGTGTATGTGTGTGTGTGTGCGGATGTATGTTTGGCTCAAATTGTGATGTTTCGTAGATGCTTGAGTAAAGTTAAGAGTATAAACAAACATTTTAAAGATTTTTTTTCCTGCAGTATTTTGTGGCGATATTCACTTTGGTTTGGTTATGAAATGTTTGGAATATAAGAATGTAAACAAAATTATAGGTACAGTTTTAACTCTCACTACGAGAGGTCCTCTCGGAGCTAAGACCGATTCTCTTACAAGTAGATGGAGCTATTGGAAGAATTAGTATCATAGTGAAGAGGTTGATTGAGGATGTTTTTAGTCCCATGAACGTGTAGTTTATTAGTGCCTTCACCAGATGATTATATTCAGCTTAGGAAAGACCCCCTCAGATAAAGGAGGTAGAAACAGTTTCCATTAATCCCTCCCACGTCGAAAACTCTCCCCCTAGCATAAGAAAATCCCCTGTTATAAGCATGAATAAAGCCTAAATGACGTCCTATAGCTGATGAGATTAATGTTGTTATTTATTGAGGTTATTCAATATTCTTATTCTTACGTTGAATAAAATCGTCGAGAGGTAGCTGGAAACGAAATATAATAGATGTCCTGGGCTTGAAGCGACAGACCCTTTCGATACGGTGGCATCTCCATATATTTCACTGCCCCTTCGATACAGTGACGTCTCCACATAGTTCGCCGTTAATATTTGTCCCCTAGTAGTGGAAGGATTAATGAAGGCTGTTTCGAACTCCGTGGGTTCAGGAGAAGTTTTCAGACCAAATAAAGTCACCTGAGCATGGCATGAACATAATGCCTTAAAATTTAAAGACGTTTCTATTACGTCATGTTTGCTATTTCCAGGCGATTTTATGCAGTTTAGCTATGGAAATGTCTCTCTTACTGGAGGACGTAATGGAGACTAATTTTTAAATCCATCTAGCAAAACAAAAATTGTAAACTGAAAAACAACTTCAGGATACGGAAAAACTATGTAAAAATACCGCGGTATTAAAGATGTCTGGCTCAAGAATCTTTGTAAATATATTGCGGCTCTAGGGTCAAGAAAATGGCCACCAGGACCCGCATTCACAAGCACACTTACGACCATTCCCCTGTCGTAATTGTGATTGGTTTCTTCACAGGAAGGACAAGGAAGAAGGCAGAATCTTTACTCGCCTCTTGTTCGTTCTGCCAAATATATCATAGTTACGAGAGAAATTATCGTTTTTTTTTTTCCAGGAAGGACAAGGACATGAGAATATTGCGGGCCTTATTGTAAGTGATTAGGAGAATTCGTAATACCTTATCTTAGCGATTTATCAATTTGAAGTGTTTAATTCTTTTGCCAGTTACTAATGCAAAATACCTCGCTACAAAAATAGGTAGATAAATAAATAAATAACATAAAAGAGAATGCCAAGCAGCAGAAGGCATAATAAATCGCTTAGGAAAGGGTACTACGAAGCCGACCTTCGTGCAAAATGTAAGTAAATGGATAAATCACAAGTTACGACAGGGAATATATCGTAGGTTTGTATATGAATCCCTCTCATGGCAATTTTCAGAGTGAACGCTTCAATCTAGTGACGTCATTCTCGATTTATTCTTGCTACCGCTAGACATTTTTTACTCTATCTTGTGCCAAAATTGCCATCTCCCCATCATGAATGCCGAGGCATAGCAATGGATCAACACGTGAAAATGAAGCTAGTCACGAAGATGTGTTATGGGAGGGATGTACAGTAGAGCCGTAGCATTGTCTTATTCTGAGTTAGGCGAAATGAAAATCTGCAGATGGACGAAAATCTGACATGAGTTAACGTGAAAGAACTGTAGACCTTTTTACTGAGCTAAGGAAAGACATTTTGGCCTTGAGGGGCTAGTTACAGTCTTCATTACCCCTTGATAACACTGTGGTGGTCAAGAAAGATGAACAGAATCACCAGGAAACAGGAGGAATAAAATAGAAGAATATGTCGTGGGACTGAGCATAGAACAGAAAAATGCGTCATTGGATTGAGGATAGAATAGAGAAATAAGTCATAGGATTGAGAAGGACAGAATAGTAAAGTACGTATGGGACTGAGGATAGAATAGAAAAATAAGCTATCGGACTGAGAGGATAGAAATGATAATAAGTCATCGATTTTAACAGGTTAAATATAATAAGTCGTCGTTGCTAGTAACCATAGCCGATTTTTTTTCCCCATAAACCCCATCAGTACCGTGACGTCCCAGGCATTATATTCCTGCTGCCACCAGACGATTTTACCGAGCTTACAAGAACCCTCCAAAAATGAAAAGAGTGAGTGAAGGCTACATAAATAACCCTCCCAGCTTCCAAAGTCTCTCCTAAAATGCAAGAGTGTACTGTATAGGACGGCAACGGATACAAGAATTAAGTCCATGTGAAAATCAGAGGCATTGACCTTTAAACCCTTCACTACGAGGACGTCTTTTTAGTTTGCCTTCATTGTCTCTAGACTGTATTATTCACCTTGGGAAACATAGGTCCGTATTCTCGTCGGATAAGGACGCCGCCTAACACCTCTTCCTTATCGAAATGTTTTATGGTACAATTAAAAATAAAATCCTTGCTATTTTTATTTTACTGTGCCGTAAAAAAAAAAAATCGCGTTTCTCTGTCCTGCCTGTTAGCATATTTTAGCCTTTGGCCCGTATTCGTGTAACTCTGATGGTATTTTTTTCCCTAGCTCTCCTCAGACTAATCTCTTCATCTTAGGAGAGACTTTTTGAGCTACAGGGGATAAAGCCTCCATTACCCCTTCACAACAAGAAATCTCCTCTAAAATGAATACATTCTGCTGGATGTATAGCAAGAACAAACCAATAAAATACGTCACTAGACTAAGGGGTTAACAATTTGATTTCAGCATGCGCCACGTTCATACTGTCTTACGTGTCATATACTTACTGTATCATTATTAGAATTACGTAAATAACTGAGAAGAAAACAGTACGGGTTCGTAAACAAAATTTATCTCTTAGGAAGTGGTGCCAGAGAGCTTCCTTCGTCGACAAAAATACAGACCTTAGTCTATCCTCTTCTCTATTCCTCTTCTGTTGGATTGTCCTCGGTAGTTCTAGTGATTTGTCTTTAACCTCTTAAGTACCACGATGTCTTTACTGTGTCATTCTAGCTGCCGCCCGACGATTGTGTTCTGATTAGGAGAGACTTCGAACTGCAGCGATTTGATACAGTTTGTACTGTTTTTTTCAGTACCAAGAGGCTCTTCTAAGATGCATAATATCGTGTGGCATCAGCAGCAGTAATAAACTACAAAAAAGACGTCACCTTACTGAGTGTGTTAAGTTCGACAGGTGTGTATCACACAGAAACTTATAACTTGGTGTTTATGATGTAAATACTTCTAACTCCTTGAGTACGTTAAGTCCCTGCCAAGCTGAATAAAATCAACTGTCATTAATAGAGAATAAACTACGAAAGTCGTTGCCGTACCGACGGAGCTTGCTAAGATTGTTTTAGCCCATTCTCTCCAAAATGTCTCGCCTAAACTGAAATAAAAGTTTGGTGAATGCAGAAAAGTCGCCAATGCAGCAATTGGTGCTGGCCGTAGAGTAACGAGACAAAACAAGCTTGAGAACACAGAAAACCTTGAGTTAACGAAAGAACACTTGCGAAATTAATGTTGTGGACCAAGTAATAATATGAAAAATCTTTGAGCATGTAAATATAATGATGGTAGGCGAATTGTGTATACAAATATAATTACATCCACAAGACTCACGGTGGTCTTATTTGCACATAAATTTTAATACTCTCAGAATTTTATATAACCATTAATTTACAGTTATTTGAATTAAATTTCTTATAGACATAAATAAATACAACCTTCTGCTCACAGATTCATGAACAACAGATAAGTTGGTCAGTCAGAAAAAAAAAAATACTTGATTGAGCCTGGCCTTAATTGCCTAATGTACGAAAATGCCTTCCAGTACAAACAGATTTCCGATTAAAGAATTGCAAAGAAGGAATACCAGACAAGTGTTTCGCGGTATGAGATATTCGATCTTGTCACAAGAACAATAACTTAATTTCAAAAGACGAAAGAGTGCCATAGAGTCATGGAAGTCGGGTGCAAGTTAGGAACAATATTAAATGACTTAAATAAAAAAGAACTAACGAAAGGTCACAAACCTCACTGCAGTTACCGATAATATAAGATGAAGGCAAGGGAAAGGCTATGTAATGTATATAGATTTTTCGGCTGTCTGTAAACAGCAGAATATATAGAACTGTGGAAGGATAAAGCCAGTAGTGACAAACACTTCAAGCAACCTGGGATGATACGATGAAAAAAATAAATAAATACAAAAACGAGAAGTGTAGAAATGTCCAGAGTGATTTCGCTTATAAAAAGCAACATGTTCTTCGTTTTCCAGAACTTTTTAAAAAGCATTATGCAATACTAGTAAACGCTGTCTGTTGCCTGACGACGCGTTCTGTGAGTGGTAGACTCCACAGAAAGATCCCTAAATATTTTTCTCCTTACAAAGGACCGCCTTGTTAAAAAGAAAAAATATATATACGCGAAGGTGTTAACTACTGACAGTCTTTTATGGAACACCTGTACTTGTTAACTGTAATAATCCAGCAGCCTGTATTACAGAGTGTAGTTAGCAACAATACAGAATCTTAAACAAGTTCTGTCATCATCATTACTGGCCGCAGAAATTATGCTTTTTTTTCTTTTTTTTTGGGGGGGGGAGTTGTCCACATCTTGGCATTCTTAAGTTAATAATGAACCGCCAGCCATGGTTCACTACCCTTCCTCATACACTATTCTACCTTCATATGTTTTTTTTTTTCTTTCGCTTACTACATTATATATATTACAGAAAAACATAAGTCATAGCTTATAATTCCGCAAGTATGATGGAAATATGGCAGTAAAACTTTAGATACAGGAATATATTAAGAAAAAATAAAATACTGAAGCGGCAGCCCCAGAAACTGACAAATGAAGCTGGAGAAATATGAACTGGTTGTCCGGTGTAGGATGAAACTGAGTGACAGCCGCCAGAGATAATCGAAAGTTGCATTTGTTCTGCAGTGAAGAATCAAAATAGGGTAATTAGGTGGTGGAAGCTGACGATTAATTACAGGGAATAAGAGAACCCACCCCATGTTGTTAGGCCTCACCCACTTTCCATCCCTTTTCCACTGTCAGCAATCATATTTTCGTGTGTGTGTGTGTGTGTGTGTGTGTGTGTGTGTGTGTGTGTGTGTGTGTGTGTGTGTGTGTGTAGGTAGGTAGGTAGGTAGCAAGATATAGACAGAAAGATATAGATAAGATTCTGTATTTTTAGACTCCGACAAGGATAGTATGTTTTCACCCCTGTTTGCTTGTGTGTTTGTTTGTCAGTTTGCAGGATTACTCAAAAACTGAAAGAAAGATTTGGATCAAATTCGGTGGGTAGGTAGCCCATGTCCCAGGGAACAATCGTTTAACTTTTGGGACCGATCCGGATCGTATTAAAGATTCTGGATCCAGAGAGTTTTGTGTGTGTGTGTGTGTGTGTGTGTGTGTGTGTGTGAGTGAAACCCTAATCAGTGATGAGAAAACCTCACCCAGCAGAGAGGCATTCGCTGGAGCGCATCTCTCCGACAAGGGCTACGTATTTCCAAACTACTCTTCATAATGAGTTAGGGTTTCTCATTGCTTATTAGGGTTTCGCAAAAAGTGTTTTCCGGATCGAAAATCTGTAATATGATCCGGATCGGACCCAAAAGTTAATAGATTGTTCCGTGGGACATGGATTATCTACCCACCAAATTTGGTCCAAATCTCTCTTTTAGTTTTTGAGTAATCCTGCTAAAAACAAACAAACAAACAAACAGGGGTGAAAACATACTCTCCTTGTCGAAAAGAATTTTGAAGAATGGTTTGGAAATTACGTTACCCTTGTCGGAGAGATGCGTTGCACTGAGTGCTCTTCTGGTTTAGGATGTTATTTTGGTCCTACCGTCGGTTATTGTGGTGCAGCTTAGCTACATGTCTCTCTCTTAACCCCATCACTACAACAGGTTCTTCCCAAGCAGTATAATTCACCTAGTGTTAATATGAATAAAATCCGAAAATTGTTCGTACCATACTCGAGATTGAGAGGCTGAAAGCCAGTAATTCTACACTATATGCCTGCTTTCCATACCTGCAGTTTTAAAAGTAACCATTTTTTGGGGGGTGGGGGAGGGGTAATCATGCACCGTAATCTCTCTCGTATATTCAGACTCTTAGGCACTGTGGTTTGCAAAGGAGGAATTTGTCCATTATTTTAAGCTTTCCCCCATACATATATCCAGCTCACATTTATTAGCTCTTCAGTAATTACTAATGCCTATCTAACTGTAAAGAAACTGAATGCCTATAGAGTTGTTATATATTGTATATCCCGAATCAGAAAAGTAAACGCACTCAGAATATGATGTGGAGATTGGTAATATTATCTGCCTTTTTTTAATCAAGTACTTAAACTAATACTAATGTCAAGTATTTTTTCGCAGTGTCACAGGTTTCTGTTGGAGATATGTACGATTAGAGTTGCCAAAATCAGAGGCACATTAACAGCAGACGCTGGGCTTATTCTCCAAATGTGTTATAAAGTCGCCAAGGCACAAATAACTCTGGAAAATCGCTAGGAAATAAGCTAAAATTTTAAAATTTTGTAAATATTCGTAAAATAATGTCGTTACATTGAAACAAACATCTAGATCTAGCTATAGAATCAGTACAGTGGCAGCTCAACCCACTGTGCCTCTCTCTTCTCCAGCTCAGGTAGCATTATGTATTCCACAACTTTATATTCACCCCGGGCCTAACTGATTTGCATTTCATTAACCCTGGTCTCACATTTGCTGTCCAGGCCCTCCTCAGTAATTTACAAAAACAGTCCCCTCGTGCTTTCTTCATTCTTTTTCTTTTTTTTCAGCAAAACATTGATATTATTTGTACATAGTGATGCTGAATAACTGGGAGAACGTGAGTGCCTTCAGATTTTTCGTTAGTGTGATGAGCAAGGACGGGGTCTTTGAGGATAAGGTGCAAGAAATGTACAGCAAGGGAAGAAAACGATAAGGAATAGAGAGGTAAACACGGAAGTAAGAAATTCGATGCACAACAGTATTGTAATCCCCATTTTAACTCATGAAAATAAAATTTGAAGTTTGTTTCAGGTGCACAAGTCAGGAGTGAGAGGAGTGGAAATGAGTTACCTGAGTGAACGTGTGGAGTTACTTGGAGAGACATATAAATAAGGAAGTTTGTAAGCGTTGTGGTGTTGATGTGAATGTGCTGGAATGTGTTGGGATAGGTACCTTGAGATGATTTAGCCTTGTAAAGAGAACAGGAATGAGAGTTTGACTAGTTGAGTGTATTTGAATGAGTGGAGGGATGATGTGGAAAATTTTTATTTAGGATGATGTGAGCTAAAGAAAGAGCAGTAGGCGTAGGATTGCGAACGATTTGTTCTTTGCCACCCCTTTCTGGGATTAAACCGTCTGGCCGGATAGATAAATAGAGTATGATCTCTTCATTCTTACAAACTTTTAACCCTGTATTCTCAGTAGCTCTGGAGGCTCCCTTTCACTTCATCCTCACTTGCTTACTTCATATTGTGGCTAGGTGATATTTTTTTTTTTCGGTCTGTGTCACAGTGACAAAGATATAACACCCAAGGAAATAAAGGCGCGCAATAATGAACCATAATATCTACGTAAAGCTACCCAAGATACCTGAGCTCACGAAAATGCAGTTCTAAACCAGAGTTTAGCTGTCTGCACAAGAATTTACTTTGAAGGCTCCTGTGTCCTGTTCTTATGCCAGAAGCAAACTACAAACAAATCCCAGCTTCGAATGGGGCTCTGTAGTTTACCTTTTGAACCCTTATCTATCAAATATTTCCCACCCTGAATAAAATGGTATAGCAGCAGCCAGAATAGTCTAAAGGGTGTCCATTTTATTAGTGTATACTGTGTCACGCATGTGTTTCCTTCGTATTCCACTCATTCAGTCTTAAATACTAACATCTTACTAACTGCCTCTAAGAAGCATACCTACAACCGCCTTTGCTGCCTTCCTCTTGAATCCTTCTTACCAACCTCCTCTCTATCCGCTACCTCCTCCGAGAACATCTTATGAATTAACCCACCTCATGAGCATTAGCTTTCTTCCAGAGACCGTGCATCTGTTCTTTCATACCTCTCAAGAGCGTCAGGTACATCTTTCTTACTAGTAGCAGGCGGACAGACACGATTCATCTTTCGCATCTCTACACAACTTGTCCTTACAATGTGCGTGATCTGTGTCACTAAAATCAATTGCATAGACTGTTTCACGGACCGTTTTTTGTCCCTTTCATTCAGCAGTCTGCTTTGACATTCTGCTGTTTTCATTTAACCTTGTCATCCTCCTTTCAACTGATCAGAACTTCCAACTTACGGATGAAACTAACAGCTTCATCCTGCTTCATCTGTTGTTCCTGATATCTTCCACGTTCCTTGCCTAACATCACTACCTCAGACTATTATTTGTTATTAGTATCATTACGTTCACCTCAACACACACATTCTTCACGAATCTCTTCTTTTATTCTTATGTTCCTAGATGCCATTCCAGTGGTGAGATAACGCATTTCGACAGTTCTCACTCTTAACTGTAAGTCTGTGTTGAAAACTAGCATACTGTCAACTAATCTTTGCAAAAATGCTTACTTCTCTAGTCCTTGGAACTGATGTCAATATCCCTGCCAGTTTTCTTCCTTGTTCCACCCTTTAATTCATTTTATCTTTTGCATCACTTGTTCTTAGCACTACCAGAAAACATGAACGCCCTCACTTTCTCCACGTTTGTGCCGTTTTGTCTCGCACCATAATTCCTCTCCATTATTCTTCCAGACATCATCTTGCCTAGATTTGCTTATAAACTGTGTTTTTCACTCACCTGATTCCTCTACCACACTCTGTAACTACCCTGTTAGCAAAGCATCATCCTCAAGCACAAGCACTGACTCATTATTTTCATCAGAACCACTTTCCCCTTCAAAGACTTCTTGCACTCACCTTCTCATTACTCCACCCATGTGCACACTGAACAGTCATGGTAACAAATCACTCTCCTATTTCAGTCCACCACTCAAGTTGTACCTTTCATTCAGTACACCGTACACCCATAGAGCTCAATTTTCTTCACCATACATATTTTGGATAGTCCTACGTAAAGTCTGCTTTCCTTTCCAGATGCTCCCAGTACCTCTGTCAGTGCCCTCTGATTAACTCGAGCATATTCCTTATCCAGTGTTCATAAATGCTTCAAACAATCTTTTATCTATTTCCACAAACTACTTTCCCAGACATGTCAGTGCAAATATCTGATCACATCATTTGCTCACCTTTAACCATCTTGTCCTTTACACAGTGACTTTCCATAACCTCCGTACCCTTTCACGTACCACAAACCCCACAGACCTTTCCTGCTGCTCTCAACAAGCAGATACAGTTATTGTTCGTGCTTTCTGGTTAATTACAAACCTTCCTTGCTACACTCAGTCTGATACCCCTGCTGTTCCGACATTCTTTCCTCTCACCCATTCCTTGTAAAGGATTTTTATTACACCTTGTTTCCAGTCGTTGGGAACTCCTATTTGCATCCATACTATGCACACCTTCCAGGCCCAGTCTTTTAGGACCGGTATATCCTCTCGCCATAATTTATCTCCTTCACACAAAAATCCACCAACCCTGCTGCCTTCCATCGCGTGATTTTGTTTTCCTCGGTAGCAAGCATGCTATTTTCCCATGGATAACGTTTTACCCATTCCTCCATCCACAAGCGTAGCCAACCCCAGATCAACAGTATTCCCTTCACTTGCCAATTTAGTAATTAACTGAAAAGTTCTCTCCTCTTCAGTACTTCAGTCATTTCCACTAACGTTTTAGCCATCCGTCCCATCATTCCTCTACTGGTCCCACTTTCATTTTTCTCATTTATTCTTTCCTGAACAACTTCTTATTGTCCCACTGCTTATTGTTATTGGTTATTACCTCTCAAACTCCTCATATACTCTTCCGACTTCAGTTGAGCACTTGTTTCACCGCCCCCCTTTTATTCAAATAGACTTCTCTCTGCTCCACAATCATGCCTTGTATGCTCATTTTTTCACATGTGTTTCTTCTTTCGGCAGTCATCACATATATATTTCTAGGTATCTTCCCATGATTTCAGTCCATATTTTTGTAAATGCATAACATTCATTTTACAACTTCTGTTGTAGAAATCTCAAAGTCTCGGGTTCAGTAGTGTGTCTTTTCACCAGTTCTTTTCCTAAAGTTCATCAATGATGTGAACTCTTCATCCAGTAATACAATCCACTTAATCGCTAATGATTTTTCCATTTACTCTTTCATCTTCATTCCACAGCGTCCCTGATAACAGTCACAACAAAATTAGCGTTTTGAGGTTATGGTCAACCTTACGTATAATTTGTCATTTAATCCAGACTAAATCAAAGAAAGCTTCTTTTTTTTAATACCTCAAAAGCTCAACTCCTCCCTCATTCCACTCGCAGCACTTGTCCACATGATTTCCCTCTGGCCATCAACTTGTAGCTCAAGTCTTCACCGTTTCTCAATATTTTCTGTTTCTCTTTTCCTCATAATCATCACTTGAAAGACCACATACCTTCCTGGAGAAACAAACTTCAAAGAGGCTGGCTGTCGTAAGCAAACTACTGTATGTGTTTTCATCTGATACGGCGCAGATCCTCATTTATTTCATCTCATCTGTGTCAAGTGCAGTTTTCTTTCTTTCTCTCTTTTTTAGTAGGGGGGAGAGGTTACTGAGCTAGAATATATCTTCTGAACATAGTGGAGTTATCTACTTTTAGAGTCATCAGCTACCCTCCTATCACTGGCATCCTTCAGTGTCTTCTCACCGAAATACTGCACCATGCTATTTTGATGTGGCTTTTACACTGAACATTGCTTTGAATTTTCTGCCTACATTCCTCCAAGCCGCTGGCTGTTTCAAGGGCAGTCAGCATTCGTCTGTCCTAATATTACCATCCATTATATGTCCACATTCTATTCCAAGAGTTAACCTGTACACAGCTTTTCGTGTATACACTTGAAAAGTTCTTTAAATGTTTTTTTTCGATTTGCCATTCTTCCGTCCACGTCTTCCAGTCTTTCAAACTCAATGAATCCAGACACCTCGAAAAGAGTGGGTCTTGATTTGGGTTTTCAGGATATTAGAAGTGAAGCGTCTTGCAGGCATTCAGCCTTTGGTCCCCTTTCTGCACTAGAAAAGCATGTATTTCAGTTTATTTAACAGTGATTGCGTCCATCACTGCAAAGGTTATAAGAACAGAACATGTTGGGGTTTATGCAATAATTGTATGCATATTAGCAGTGCTTCATTGTTTCATTGTCTTTTGATTGTCGACCAGTCGAATTGCATTTGCCCATAAGACAGTGTTCAGCATACTGGATCATTATTAGGAAAATTCGAAAAATAAAAGTCTGTCTTCCATTACCCAGCGTTTACAAGGATGTGTATTGTCTGTGGATATATGTATCTATTACAGTATAGCTAATAGAGTGACTTGCACACATTTTGCTGAGTCTTGAAGAGCACCTATACGATACAGTGTCAAGAATGATCTTTCACAGCCTATTGCTGTAACATATACGTGTACAGTATACTGTATGTACCGTTCAGTTTTGCTCAGTAATAATCCCAGCTTGTTCGATGTTGCTACTTGTATACAACTCACTTAATCTTCCGGCGTCAGTTTTGCTACACAGAAATTAGTGTCATGCATATCTGGAATATAGGAGTGACTATATTTAGAGAGGAATACTATATTTAGAGGAGGAAGAGATAAACTTATAGATTGCTTGAGTGAGGGCGGGTGGGATTAGCAGGAGGGAGTGGAGATGATCCGTGATTAGCGGTCAGCTTAGAGGCCCATTTGTCGCACTCATCTTGGGTACTTCTTTGGATTAGAGGTTTGGCAATAGAAGAGATGGATTACTATTTGCCATTAGTTTCCGATATGGTATTTTGGAAGCTACATGTCTTGTATGGAACTGTAAAGTTTGAGGGATTACTCGTACATGATTCTTTTAGCCATTGAGGCTAAAAAGCAAAACATGGCGAAATTAATTATTAAATCCCAAATATGAAGTTGATGACTGGTTTTCATAATCCGCGACCCTGAAATTCTTGCAAAATGCTGCTTATTTTAATCTAGCTTTTCAGTGGAACTTGTCAACGATACATGCAAATATTTTAACATAAAGATTTTTACATAATTTCTTGTCATATCGAGATTTTGTGGATTCTTCATCAAATTATTATAAACTTCACGCCCAAGCCTTATCTCCCATACACAGCACTTTATATAGGCACTCTCCATTTCATCTTCCATACACAGCACCTTATATCAGCACTTTCCATTTCATCTTCCATGCACATCACTTTATATATACAGTCATCACGTTATCCTTTATGCACAACACTTTATTTAGGCAGTCTTGGCTTTATCTTGTCTGCACAACACTTTATATAGACAATCTCCACTTTTTCTTCTATACACAGCATTTTATACAGCAAATCTCAGCTTTCTCATCTATACACGGCACTTTATAAAGGCAGTCTCCACTTTACCTTCTATACACATCACTTTATGTAGGCAGTCTCCACTTAATTTCCTATTCACGGCATATTATACAGACAATCTCCACTTTATCTTTTATACACAGCACTATATACTGTACAGCCAGTCTCCATTTTATCTTTTATTCACAGCATATTATGTAGGCTGTCTCCATTTTATATTATAGACATTGGAATTTATACAGCCAGTCTCCACTTTATCTTCTATACACAGCACTTTGTACAGACAATCCTTATTGGCCCCCTAAGTCAGGAGACATTTCGTTTATTTATATATTTATTTATTTTGGGGACGCCAGAATACCTGTTTAGTTTAGAAGAGACCAACAGAGGTGAAAGATTTTGTATTTCGTAATTTATCGTATTAAGACATTTAGTTCAGGATTTTCTGAGCCTGGCTACTGTGCACCAAGAAATTGCCTTTTGTACACCCAGACGTTACCTCTTGTACACCCAGACGTTACCTCTTGTACACACAGACATTACCTCCTGTACACACAGACATTACCTCTTGTACACCCTGACATTACCTCCTGCATACCCCCACATTACCTCCTGTACACCCTGACGTTACCTTCTGTGCACCCAGACATTACTTCCTGTACACCCACACATTACCAGGTAATGTATATGTGTGGGTGTACAGAAGGAAATGTATGGGTGTACAGGAGGTCCCCCTGTACACCCACACATTATCTCCTGTGCACCCAGATATTATCTCCTGTACACCCTGGCACTATCTCCTGTACACCCTGACATTATCTCCTGTGCACCCAGATACTACCTCCTGTACACCCAGACATTACCTCCTGTATACACACATGACCTCCTGTACACCTTGACATTACTTCGTGTACACCCCGATATTACCTCCTGTACACCCAGACATTACCTCTTGTACACCCGGACATTGCCTCCTCAACACGACTTCATCTATGTATCACCTGATGTACAGTACACTCTGACTATATTCATTATTTAATTCATAATATACAGTACACCCGGAAAATACCTGGTGCTTTTTAGATATATCCTTATGTATATTACAGTATTATGTAATGTACATCAAATATTACCCATTGTACACTAAAGTATTACCTAATATACACCTAAATATTAGATAATGTGTACCCGAAATTATTTTCCAAAACTGTCAGTCTTTGGCACACTTAGATTATTAATTTACAGTCTGTCCTCCTACACTGGCTCCACTGCAACTGACTTTCTCTTCTGTACACATCCTTTATCATATACAGTTAGCTAGAGTATTACGAAGGTAGGCTAGGACAAAAATGCATGAGACAGACAGACAGACAGACAGACAGACAGAGAATGACCAACCCACTGAGGAATCATGGCTTGAAGTAAAACCAGACATACGGAAGGGGGAATGACTGTTTTGGATACCCACGTACTAAAATTGTTTGTGATTTACGTATGTGAGCAAAAGTCATACATTTTAAAACTTGCGACACAATGAAACATGATACGATGAAAATTGTTTCCTTTAATAAATAAACAAAAATTCACCTTGAAGCATCGGCTCCAGTTTCGTTAGAAATGCACTAGAATTTTTCAGAATACTATGTGTAGCCTATCTGCGGACAATACGTTTGTAGTACCTTACATGAACTTGTTCAGTCTGATTTTATCAATATTCCAAAGACTCATCAGGATTGCAGATACATAGGTAGATAGATAGATAGATAGATGGATGGATGGATGGATGGATGGATGAACAGATAGTTAAATATAGTTGCCTTTTATATTTTTGTAGATGGGAAATAGTTTAACAGTTAAACATATCATTAATTTTAGCCCCAGTATTGGGGTATGTCTTTGCTGAAGTCCATTAAGAAATGGGTATGATGTAACACTTTATCAGAAGAAAGATATCGTGGGAATATAATATATGCAGCTGATCATGATGACAGTAGTAAACTATATAAAATGAACATTGGTGAATATCCTTCCTGAAAATAAGGCCCGATATAGGACAAACATTGCAAAAAAATGTTATTAGAATATATATATATATATATATATATATATATATATATATATATATATATATATATATATATATATACAGTACACCCGGGAAATAGCTGGTGCTTTTTAGATATTTCCTTATGCATATTACAATATTATCTAATGTACATCAAATATTACCCAATGTACACTAAACTATGACCTGATATACACCTAAATATTAGATAATGTGTACCCGAAAATATTTTCCAAAACAGTCAGACTTTGGCACACTTAGATTATTAATTTACCGTCTGTCCTCATATATATATATATATATTGTGGTAGGTGGGGGCGCTTACCATCTACTCACTTGTCTCGGATGTCTGCCCTTTCCTCTCTTCCATCTTTCTCCCCTCCCATTCTCTTCTGTCTTTCTTTCCTTCATTCTTTCCTTGTCCTTCTGCCTACCGGTGGCTATACACTCAGTCTTCTGTCTTTCTTTCCTTCATTCTTTCCTTTTCCTTCTGCCTCTGGGTGACTCTACACTGAGTGACAAGCCAAATGGTTCATGTACACCAGGAAACCATTTACTACGCTGGGTGGTAACCATATAGCCAAATTTTGGCACACCTGGTGGTTTAGTGGGTAATTATTGCGCTCCAGTCGGATTGAGCCGGTGAAGGTTTATATCCAAGGGGTGGCTGGGGTTGATTGCTCATGTATTACCACTCAGGGATGAGTGAGGCTGGTCACTCTCATCTTAGATGTCGAGACCAACTGCCTAGCCCCGGGCTCCTACGCTCCTCATGGGGGAATGTAGGATTGGATGATGGATATATATATATATATATATATATATATATATATATATATATATATATATATATATGTTTGTATGTATGTATGTGTGCCGTATATAGTTGAGAGAGAGAGAGAGAGAGAGAGAGAGAGAGAGAGCATGTTATGGAAGTAGCAGAGTCCCCCCTTGTCGCCCCAGTCCCTGCCCGCTAGGCCTGGCCCTGCATGGGGTGCGGCTCAACAAAATGGCCACCGCACCGCTCACTACACACACACACACACACACACACACACACACACACCCTTGACGGCAAGGCCGGAAGGGGAGTGAACTGTACTCATATTGCCTATATAGAGAGTAGGATATATTTGTATGTAAATGTTGGAAAGTAAAGCCCAAATGTACGGCAACTGTCAATATCCGTAGCTTTCTCCCCCTCCCCTTTACCTCCTCCCCCTTCCCCCCTTCTCCCCCCTTACTGGGCATTAAGCTTGATGTTCAGTTAGTATTGTTTACCTGCTAAATGAAAGCGAGGGAGGGGAGTAGGTACATTTATCCCATTTTGAATTGTACCAAGTTACCCATAACATTATGTGCTGCCAAAGGCGATTTAATTATATTTATTGTGGAGTATTTTCATATGTAAAATCAAATATCTAAATACTTGCCCATATTGAGGGAATTATTAATATCGTGAAAAAAGTATGCGGGGTCTGGTATACTAATATAATTGTATGATTTAGACTAGGGGTCATAATTTTGTGCTCCATATTCTGCTTACTGGTAGTCTGCAAGATAAAAATGAATCGAAACAGCGTGTTCTTTTTTTTTAACACAATGTGAAGGAAATATCCGTGCATGCCATTGTAATAATGTAATACAAAATGGGATTAAGGTTAGTATGTGAATACAGCGCACTTTCCCCAGTGCGATCCGCCATCACTTTTGTAATTAACTTTAAAAATAATGGGTCTTAATGTGATTTGATATTTACATTACCAGCAACTCGTATGTGCCAATATTTTGCCACATTCAGCTTCGTATGTTGTTCTTAGAAAATTTCTACGTTTTTACTGTCTTTGTCTTATTTTCTTCAAATAATATTACTAAAATTATCAAAAAATTATAGTTTCGTCCAAACAGAAATGTAAGTTGTAGGCTGGATAATTAGTCTCACTCGACACTTGGTTGTTTCACTTCTTAGTTAAGTGTTTCTTTCCTACAACCAGTCTGTGCATGCTATCATTGCAAAAAGAAAAGGATTAAGAAATGTTATCAGGCAATTTAGTAATGTAATAATAATATAAAGAAAGATGCATAAATCAAAACAGTTCACAGTGTTATTTTTTTGTGCAGTAGACTGTAAATGATGTTAAAGGCATTTTTGTTGCCTAGAATATTTGTAGATAACAATTTTTTTCTTGATATATGCAAAAGATTTGCCCACAACTCCATAAACAACACTGAAACGAGATGTGGTAGTAGGATTGTTGCTACTCTGTTGATGCCACCTGCAGGCATCCAACATCAAAACAAGCCTTGATTCACAGATAGGATCCGACAACAGAAGCGTGAATACTTGAAGCTAAAAATATTACAACATTTTTAATCAGTACCTGTACTGAAGGAAATATAGTAGTTTAACTGGGGAAGCCGAAGTCAGCAATAAAAATCGTACCATCAGTCCACATTAAATCCAGCAGTATCACAAGTTTACCCTCTGGTTTTAAATCTCAAGCTTGGTCGTCGGAGAGTGCTGAATGTATCATCATCATCACCATCATCATCATCATCATCATCATCATCATCATCATGAGGCCTTTCGCTTCATGATAAAGACCTCTTCCATTTTTCACCACTTTGGTCTGTTGACTGTTAACCTGTTACATCTAAGCCCAATTGAACTGCAAATTTCTGCCATTTTATTACCCGGATTGCCCATCTGTTATGGGGTATACAAAAAACATGTGGTGTCCATTATGCATAACCTGACCTCACAAAGATGGTCGCTCTTTAAACGAAGTTGTACGAAGATTTTACCAGTACATATAAATTATTTCCGAATGACAATTTTCAATCTTTGACACTCCTCGACAGTTTCCTACAGCAACCCTCATCATATCTTTTACATAATATGTTTCAGCTTTGTTTTTTTTTGTTTTTGTTTTTTTTCGTAAATATTGAGCTCATATGATATTTTACTCTATCTAGAAAATATCTCTATTGATGGTTGTGTAACAAATTCTAGTTAATAATATACAGATATTTTATGTATACTGCCACATCTATGTCGTGCATATAGTACTGGTAGTGCAAGAACTCAACCTGCAGAGTTACTTACAACAATCATAGTTTGTCTCCATATCGTTATACATTTTGTTTCAGTTGATACACTGCCATCACGGCCTTTTATACATAGAATTAGTGTACTTCAATTTCTTACTGGTCCTGCACCATGAAGTATTAGTTACTTGCTTTAATAAACACGCAATGCATTGTTTTTCTCTTGTTTTATTCATATACCTGTCTGTAAAAAGCTTTGTTACCCTTTTCCATGATGTATTCTGATGACAGGTTTTTATGCTTGCCTTTTTTTTTTTTTTTTCTGATTTCTGAAAGATACCCAGATAATTACCGACATAGGAATCTTGAAGGAGATGCCGATGATCGTCATGGTCATGATGACTAATTTTTATTGTAGCCATCACCATTAACCTTTATAGGTCGACTGACATCATTAGAGATGCGAGTTTACCGACAAAAATTGTCATTTCCAGAATTAGTATGACCATAATTAAATTACGCATGTGTTTAATTAATTATATTTTTCATGTTAGAAACATACCAGTATTGCTGCCTTAGCTGTACATCTTGACGAAACATATGCAAACTATATATGTGACTGTTCATTTGCTAAGCAAAAGATACGGGTTGAAGTGTTCAGTTAGGAAGCAAGAGATTTCAGTGGATTTTCCGCCTGTTAACGCCCTCAGTCAGCGAGGTCCTCTTCAAGACTAATAAAATCTTCTGGCTGTAACTGGCTAATAATATAAAAGTTGTAAGGGCGAACCGGCACACCTGTCTTCCTCTGTTGTGTGTTATAAAGAGATGATGGCGCTGGCAGGACATGGATATTATTAGTTTATCTTAAGGATTGTGGGATCCAGGGTTTGCCTGATATGAACAACATGCATAAGTCCTCTTACATTTATCATCATCCTTAGTAGACCTACTTCTGGCTTGAAAACGAATGCGCTAGAATGGCTGCCAAATTCAAGATAGGCAGCTACAGATGGTTGTACGAATCCGTGACCCACCTTCCCTTGCTTAAAATGATACCATCTTTCATCATCGACAGCGTGTGTCAGTCCACGACAGGACAAAGGCCCTTCCAACTTTCTTCACTCTGATGTATTGGTTATTAGCCTCTTCCATCTCTGCCCGGCAGATTTATTGATGCAGTCCCTCCCGATGATTCTCTGCCTACCTCTTCCCCTCGCTCCATTTCTGGGTTGTCTCTCTGTTACCTTGGTTGTCCTCCTGTTATCTACTCAGTGAATAACGTCACCTGTATGTTCATCTCTGCCTTTTAATTGTACATTACTAATTATATCTTTCGTCTCGTCCTTTTCCAATTAGTCCATTTCTTAACCTTCCACATCGTACAAAGTATTATTCGTTCCACTTCTGTTTGAACACTCGTAAATTTACCGTTTAGTGTTTGGCTCGAGTTTTTAATCCACAAGTTAGACTAGGAAGGACACTGATTATATATCTTTCTTTCTTACATAGAGGCTCTACAGTATACTCCTTTTGATATCCTGCCGACCAAGAGCCCTTCATTTCACTTCTCATCATGGCCAGATTTTGACAAACCTAGCACTCTGTCTGTTCCACAAGCGGCTGAACAAAGCTTTTGAACCCCATCGTTTAAGTAAGTATTTTATGGCAAAAATGCAAATAGACCAATAGCCACCAAATTATATGTGAATACGCCAGTCTTCCGGTACCAAACAAAACTGCCAGCACAAAAGCAGACAAATAATGTGATACTCCAGCACCTTCTCCAAGCTAACATAAGGCATGTCAGCTACTGCCAACGGTCACTGCTTGAAACAAAACTGCCGAAGAAGTATATTCTTCTCCAGTAACATTTTTACCTGGTTCAACTCGCTATACCAAGTTCTTCTGTGGATAAGAACAGAGTGAGAAACCCATAGTAACTTGGTTCACCATACATTTTTTTTTTTTTTCATTCCTCCGTTTTAATTATCATAAGTGTGAGAAATCCAGATTCACATGACTCGAGCCAGTAGAAGGATATTTTTGGAGGGCAAAAATTCTCGAAGTGCTTATAATTAGGGTAAGTGAGGTGGCACTCTCCTGTTACACTCAAAGTTATTCACACACACACACACACACACACACACACACACACACACACACACACACACACACACACACACACACACACACTGAGTAATGCCTGTAGTAAAATATTTAGCAACACACCAGGAGAAAATTATTTAAGCTGATAAGTGAACATAAAGATGGCAATTATTTGACCTTACATTTTATTCCAGTTTCATATTCCCGTATTTAATGTATCAGCTTCCTTGATTTGTGTGCTCCATGCAGATTTTGCAGCGGAGATGAGCTAATTTTTGTCTTGCTCCAAAATAAAAGTCGGCGAGGGAAATGAAATGATAAAATGACTGTGCAGTATTTGATAATCGAGGTTCAAAAAGAGATATTTTTCTTTTTCTGGGTAAATATTCATGCTATGTCAAGGGGAGATGGTGAAAATTGCGTCTGTATTGCCGTAGACTTTATTGTATTTTACCTGACGCCCACCTGTTTCACCTCGAGGCTGACAATTTTGGAAAGCTTGATCATAATCCCAAAGAACACAACGGAGGAGGGGCATGACAGAGGGGCGAGATGGGACAGAGGTGTGGGTGGGGGAGGACGGTGGTGTGACTAGGAGAGAGAAAGGTTTGAGGGTGAAAGGGAGGTGGTATGGGAGAGGGAGGGCAGTGGTATTGGGGGGGATAGTAGTGTGGGTGAGGGAGGGTGGTGGTATGGGAGGAGGAGAGGGGTGTAGGCGGAGGACGATGGAGGTGTGGAGTTGTGGAGGGTGAGATAATGGTGGCTTGTCAGTGAAGCCTTAAAAATACCCAGGGTTTGGATGAGAGGGAGTTCACAAAGGGTTCGAATTATGAATGGTTTTGGAAGTGCCATGACGAGGGTTGGGGTGAAGAACCAAGAAGCAGGGGCTGATTAGCAACACAGGCCTAGCTGCTATAATGTATCAGTAACGCTGGATGTGCAGGAGGCTGAAATTATATTCGTGAAGGAAACTGTGCCTGTGGGTGGAATTGAGATAAAAGTATGTAGAAGCACAACTTTGATATCGTAATCGAACCTGTGGATTATTATGCTCAGCCACCTTCATGGAAAATCAGGTCTGTTAAGCATTAGTCATACCCATGCACGGCTTTGTATATAATCATGGAATTGCAGTGGTAATCATTAGGCTGATATCCATGAGAATAAAAATTTGCAGAACTTTGAGGCGCCGGCTTACGAGTACGTGCTTATATTTCGACAGCAGCGTCAAAAGTGAGATACTCTTATTATGGCATGTTTATTAATTTTCCTCATATATTTAAAAATGAACCAACTCATCAAGATATTGTCGTAGTATCTGAATTAAATTTGTATGTTTCGTTTGTATCTTGATATATGCCAGTGGTTTTATGACAGTCCATGTTAATGTTGCTGTCTCTGAGAAATTCTTGTACCATTTCACGCAGCCTCAAGCAACATGCCCTCGCTTGCACTTTTTTTTTTTTTTTTTCTTTTTTAATGACGATGCTGGCTCTGACGTTGCGTTGTTCGCTCCTTGCGTTCACACTTTCTTTGCCTCTGTAAGTCAACCAGATATTACCAGAAGAAGTACATATTGCCTTCATCTAAGTATTTGCCCAAATGTATCTAGTGTCTTAAACTTAAAAGAATACAGTCGTGTCACTCATAACCAGCAACTAAGAAGCTTTATTTTTTTTTTTAACACGACCACCTGCGATTACTTTAGGATTCTGCGTCGAGCAAAGATATACAGATGGAAAGAATTGCCATCTGAGCAGATTTGGAAATGGTGAATGTGGAGGGAAGATAGTATTGTCAAAGTCTGTAGAAATGTTAGTATAAAGTTTACATAAAAATTTGTATGAAATAGGCTGAAGGGTGTGAAGGGGGTGGTGGTTGGCCTGGTCACCACCGCTGCATCAACAAAATGGCTGTCGCATCAGCACAAGGCCCAGTACAACCAAGTACACATATGTGAGCTGCTATTTTTATTTTTATTTTCATTATTGTTATTATTATTATTATTATTATTATTATTATTATTATTATTATTATTATTATAGACGAAGTCGATATATGTCCAGGGGGTGCCAGGGCCAAAAATAAGGCAAAGTGCCGTTGTTGTCTCATGGTGGGGACTCGTGGCCTCATGGAAGAGTGATCATTAAGTGATTATGTTTGATGGAGGAAAAAAAATCCCTTCACTCTTGGATATGAAGTTACGTTCTGCAATAAGTGAATGCAGTGAAAACATCTGAAGTGATCATAGAGGCAACTGTACTTCTTAACAAAACAAAAACGTCAGTCTTTACTTGTAGCTGCTGAGAGAATATACGTGAACGCTTGTTTAGAAAGGCTCAGAGCAGTAAAAAACAGAGGAATCACATCGTCAATGATCCGATCACCTTTTTTCCCCAGAGGGCACAGGGAGAGTTGCGAGAGAAAAGAAAATAATATAAAAATAATCCACCACAAGGCATCCGGAACGTAGGTGAAGGTGTAGGAATATAAGGACTAGAAATACTATAGTCGTAGAAAGTGGTACTGCTCTTTTTGTTCAATTATTAGTCATATTCTGATTGGCTCTAGAGATTTTGTAACACCTCTTCCTTAGCTGTTTATTCTGTAACAGTATCAATATTCAAATTATATGAATGACATACAAGTGAATGGTGAGGTGAAATCAGCAAAACAAATCACTGAAGTTGATGTGCTTGAAGTCCTCTGTACCTCATATAATACGACCCAGTCATACCCTAAATTCCGGACTTCATTCAGGGTGGCCGTGACAAAAACATCTCCAAGGTCCTCCATCCCCGCTCGTCTCCACTTCTCCTCGCCATTCCAAGCCGTGTTCCCTCATGTCCTCTTCAGTTCATTCCTTCTGCTCGATCTTCGTGTGCAGTGCACTCTTCCATCAACATTACTTCCTTGAACTACTCTAAAACAGTCCTTCATTCCTTGTGTGTTGTTCTTCTCCAAACCACAACTTAACCTACGCCTCTAATGTTCAGCACAACTCCTCTTTGCCTGCACGCATGTTCACTTATCCACCTCCTCTATCTCTGCAGTAAATCCACAAACATTCCTCAGGTAACACATCACTGTTTTCAGTCCTAACTTCTGTCCACCCAGTGATCGTCCGTATATCATCCCATAAACCAAACTTGCATTACTAACGGGAAAATATCAGTATAGTAAAGGCTGTAGGCTACGAGTAAAAGAGATCTGATGATACTAAAGCCTACGCTGATTGAAAAGCTTATATTATCTTGGCTCCTAGTCGGTGTCCCCTTGATCCTCAGACCTAGAAAGGTATCCCAGTCGCGAGAAAAATCGTCTGATGTTAGCCAGCGTATGATGGGCAGTAGTTTCCCAATGTTTATAGATTAATTCCTTCAGTATGATATCATTTTATTACCTTTTATCCAGTTTAAGAGAGACTTCTCGCGGTGAAGGAACTCGGAACGATCACAAATCCCTTCTTTACGAAGAAGTCTTGTAACTCATTTTTATGACCGCCAAACGATTTAATGTAGCTTAAGAGTGAACTCTCCAAAAATAGAGGCTGAGAGGGCGAGGGCTGCTTTATATTATTACCTCTGCCAAGGAGGTTATGCTTTACCCCGCGTTGGTTTGTTTGTCTGTTTGTTGGTTTGTTTGTCTGTCTGTCAGTTAGCAGGATGACTCAAATAGTTATGAACGGGTTTTGATTAAGTTTTGTGGAAGGAAGAAATGATTAAATTTTGGGCCGGATCCGGATCCAAATTCGGGTCCTTCTTAATGGCAGTGGTATTGGCGGAGGTATGCGCTCTCTGGGCGCTTTCCAGTTCCAGTCTTTATCGAACCCATCGAACCCGACAGTTTACCACAAAGGCCGTGTTTATCCTGGGACAGCCTTGTACGAGATTTTGATGTGAGCTGAAAATTTCCTGCCAAACAATTTGTTTCGGCTGACGTCAGACGATATTACTGCGCTGAAGGGAAACATAGATCACTAAAAACATTTTTTAAATCATAATTAGCGTTTTGGTACGTGAATTAAGAATTTCGTCGATTATACTAGCTAACGGCGGATTTTATTTACCTCATAGCAGCTTGTCAGCGGGAAGTATCATACCCAGGCATTGTACCCCTAGACTGTGATGGCTTCTCTTTAGCTGAGTAAAATCGTCAGGAATTAACCACAGTAGAATGCGTAAGATCTACCAGACCAGGGAGACACTTACATATACAGACTGTTTGAAACTTTTAGCTGCGTAGGGTTTCAGTTTGCTTAATCCTTCAGTCTATGACATATTCTTTACTGCATTTATGTTACCTGACAATTTTATTCAGCGCAGGGTAACTTTTGATACTGGAAGGATCTGCAGTCGCTTTCATTACCTCCTTCTAAAGAAGAGGTTTCCCCTGAAACTGAATAACTTGTCAGGTGGCAACAAGAATAAACCACAGAAGACGTCCTGGGATTGAACAAGTTTTAAATCCTTCAGTACGGGAAAGTTTTTTTTTTTTTTTTTTTTTTACTCCTGCTCTCCGGGCGGCTTTATTGACTTCAGAGAACATTTTTTGAAGTGGGGGTTTTATACATAGGCTTAATTAATTCCGTCACCATGATAGGCCTCCGCGAAGCTGAATAACATTAGGTGAAAGCAAGAACTGAGTTAAAAGAGTGTCTTCGTACTGAATAGGCTAATTAAAAAAAAAATCTGGCGTTGGTGTGAATAAAATGCGAGTCGAACTTTTGCAGTGAAAGGGTTAAAGACAGTTAAGAAGATCCGATAAAAACTGTTGATTTACCTAATATTTTCACCACGAGGACCTACTACCAGATTTTATTTAGCTTAGGAGAGCGCCCCGTTAGTGAAGGGGTTTGTGAAGACTTCATCTAACCTCTCCAGTTCGAAAAGGCCATCTTGAGCTGTGTAGAATAGTTTAGATATAGCGACAATAAAATATGGAAGACGTCAACACGGTAAACAGGTTATAGTTCTTTCAGCTTAGCCTCGATGGCAGATCAGAACAACAACTACGGCTTCATATCTTTATTTCTAGCACTTCTTTGTGACTTAAGCAGTGTTGTTGTAGTAATCCCATTATAGCTCAGCATTCAAAACGGAGAGACGTCAATTTTAAGACAAAGCGAAAAGGGTGCAGATATTCAGATTTTTTTTTTATGTGTCCGACTCTGGGCAAAGGCTTCAGGACCTATCCCAAGGCCCAGTAGTCCTCCTACACACCTCCGCATGTCACCACTTCGGCGCTAACACCCACTGTCCATACTGAATACATGCTAGGGCTGTCTCATACAGGACTGGTATACTGGTATTAACGGGGGTATTTTTACGACATGTCGGCGGATCTTCTGGAAATCAATAAAGTCGTCTTTTAATGAAATTCAAATCCTTAAACTGTTCCCTGCCAAAGCCGGGATTCGATCCTTGGTTCAGTAGGACTGCAGGCCGCCTCTTTACCGATTATCGGACTAGCAAGGAGAGGAAGAGCGAGTATTAACCCCTTCAGTCCAATGACATTCATCAGTATATTTTTACCACCAGATGATTTTATTCACCTTAGGACATCCCTCTAGTAGTGAGGGTTTTAACGATGGCTGAATCTAACTCCCCCACTTCCAAATTTTTCTCCAAGCTTGAAAAATATCGCCTGAGTGTAGCCGTAATAAAATATGCACCATGGAAATATGGGAAGATGTGGACGCCTGTGTGCAACGGCGTATCCAGGACTGCAGGGCAGGGGAGGATTTCCAGTTGGTAAATACCCTCAGCTCAGAGAGATGAGAAAAAAGATAGGGAGAGGAGTGTTGGGAGGAAAAGTAGTATCGGTAGAATTTTGATTGTGCATGAACAGTTTCGAACATTTTTTCAGTGCTGTACGGGGAATTATCGATAAAAATAAATTGTATACTAATTTTGTCCGCTGAGAAGGAAGGGCGAGGGGATTTTAGAAGAAAATGAAGAAGAAAAAGAAGAAAGGTCATCCTAGTGAATAAGTTAAATGTCAGAATTGTCATAAGAGCCTTCAACACACATAGGCGTATGAAATAATATAATATCGTGAGTAATATCAGCACAGTTGGGTCATTTATTACCAATAGTAAATCAGCGTGAATTCTTTAAGTCTTTAGCACAGATATGGGGTGAGATGGAATAAATGTTTTGCAAGAGTTGTTTGTTGAAAAGTCTGATGCACAGAGTTTAAGTTTTTATATCCCTTATACCGTATATCCGGCTTTGTTCGCTCTGCTTATCTGTCGGTATCGTATTTTAAGTTCTATAATGAATCAGATTTTGAACCATTACCCTGTGCTCCTGATAAATATTTAACGAATGGTTACTTGAAAGACCATAACATAGTTTAGGTAGCCTTCTGCGAAGCCTTTTCCAAAAATATAAAACATACTGCCATACGTGCCTAACCCAAACCAAGAACCTATAGTGTAAGCTACTGCGGCTAAGAGGTATGGAAAGTGAAGTATCTAATGTGTGTTGAGATAAGTCATTTCATCTTGAATAAAACTAACAATGAAAACATTTTGTAATTTGAAAAGATTATAGCTTTATATTTTTTTACGAATTAAAAGCGAAAAAGTGAAATATTGGAGATTAAATAACGGGAAAAACAGAGCGGGACAGGTGCAGGAATGTGATCGGAAAATTTGGGGAGGCGGAATGGAACAGGTCAACAAGCGAGAGAGGTGATTAGGAGTGATTGGGAGAAGCCTGTAGAGGAATAACTTAAGCCATTGTCGCTGCACTGGCTAATGATGGTGATGACAGGCAGCTTGGGGGGGGGGGGAGATAGATGTGTGGAGGATGGTGTTTTGTGCAGTGTCGCTATTACACTTGTATTTATCAGATCTTACGTCACCAAGAATCGAACGTGGAACATAACGTGTAAATTTACGAGCTAATGACCACAAATGTATGTAGGAAGTTGTTATATGCAGTGTCGCTTGTACATTTAGAGTTATTTTGTACGACACAGTCGGACCTTGGATTTTAGGTGTAAAATAGCCAGTTAATGACGACGACGACGATGATGATAACAATCGGAAGGGTATTATTATATAAATATGTCTGGAGAATTGTGATATGTATTTTGTGTGGCAGTTATGTTAGAACTTACAGTATTGTGTTTTTTTTACGTCCCCAAGATTCGTCCTGAGGTACAAAATAACCGCCTAATGCTGACAGTGATGACAGACAGAGGGGATAGAGAAGCTAAATGTTTGATGTTTGCTGTGTGTTAAGCTTCCCTGTTATGCCTGAAAATAATATGATTTAACAAATTGAACTTGGGACATTAGGTGTAAGTTAACCAGTTAAAAAAGATGGTGATGGGATAACAGGCGGAGGGGGGGAGGGGGACTTTTATAGTTGTTTTGAGGATGGGTATGAATGGGGTGCACTATGTGACTGTTACATTTACTTCTTCTTTTTTTTTTCTCACCTTTAGACTCTTAGTATAGAAGAGATTCAAATTGGAGAGGTTACACACAGACTTCATGAAGTCATTCATTACAAGAGATCTTTCCTAGCTTATGGAAAATCAGTGTAACAAGAAGAAGCACTGAAGGAGTGAGATTTATATTCAAACCTGGGACTTTACAGGTAAGCTACGGCGATGATGATGATGGTAGCAGGCAGACGGGGAGGAGTGACTCTGATACAATATATGTAGGGCGATCAATGTATGCGTCTATGTTTAGAAGTGTTGTGGTTATTTACGCCACCTGAAGTCAGTCCAGATACTTATGACTAGTAGAAAAGCTGAATAGGTTGTTTACCGGCTTATGGTGACTTTCACCTCACAGGCCTTGGATAGTAAGGCCGTCGTTACACCCGTACTGAGGAAATCCTACTACCACAGTTAAGCATTATAAAAAATCTCTGTACTACATTGCAACTTTTTTAATACTAAAGAGCATAGGTGAGTAACTGACAAGATAACAGTGAAGATGCTGTGGTGTTTGCCACCAATTCGGAAGGATAGAGGAGTCAAAAGAAAGGTTGGATGATGATGTGAAATTCAGGAGAACGCTAGTATTGGGAACCCATGCCTGGGCTGTAAGTTTGCACTGTTGTTAAACAAATTAGAAGATTATAGAAACCGTGAGGCGAAACGACAGTACATAGCAGTTCCATATCGGTCCTTTATTTTACATATTCGGGCTACATTTTGAAGGAAGAAAACACTTACAGGCATGACAGGAAAGCACTCTGTCATTCCCCACGACTTTGATACGCAAACGCCTCTTTACAGCCCAGGTCCCTATTTCTGTTTTACTTATGAACCGACATGGATGAGACTGTAATCGAGAGAATAATATAATGAAGACCATTACTGATAGCTTAACAATAATAAATATGTAAATGGTAATGATGGCACTCAGCTTCTCCCTTATTTTCCCCAACAGGAAGTATATGGGGTTCGGGGACACGATGTGGCGTCTTCTCCCTCTGCCTGGGGACTGACAGAGTGATGAAGTGGCGTACTGATCTCGGGTAAGAATATCGTATACTCTCATTGTATTTCTAAGTTTTTTGTATTTCTAAGTGGCACTTGATATTTATTAACTCCTCTTCCTTAGCGATTTATTATGCACAGTATCCTCTTGTATGGTATTGATGCAGGCTGTGTCGATATTAAAGTGGTATAAACAGCATACAAGAATATTGTTAAAATGTGAAAAACAAAACAAATCGCTCAGGATTCAGTACTACGAAACCTCCCGTTCCACTGTGCTGTGTTGCACCACCTGCTGTAAATGGAAAGGAATGAAATCGTCTGACAGTAGAAAAATAATCACTGAAGGGAAAATATAAATGGTACTGTTTGTAAACCCTGAGGAATCTTTCTTGAGCTGAATGAAATCTGACTATGGCTGGAGCAGTGTAATAATATTACGTCATCATTCAGTAGGCGTGAACATTAGTTATACTCTTCCTGAGTACAATCTGCTGGAAACTGATAAATGAACAGTGTTTGTAAAGCATGTGAGAAGTGGAAGATACATGTAATACGAGTACGTGGCAGTTATAGATCTGACCAAACCAAATTACAAGGTAAATAGGGATAGATTTTGGAGGGTGTCACATATGTGTGGGAACAAACTTGCTGAATGCAGTGCAGAGGCGTTATTTTCTCTTATGGTAGCGAAGCATGTGTTTGTGTAGATGGATGTTTGAATGTGTAGTTCAGTATTAATCTTGGAGCAAAACAAGGGTGTGTGATGTCCCTGTGATTGTTCACTATGAATGGGTTGCGAGAAAGGACACAGTAAGAGTTACGGAGACTGGAATTACATTGCTGAGGGATGGAATACTTTAAATCTGGTGTGTGTAACTAATGATGAACTGTGTGGCAGTGAATGGAAACTTTACAGATTGTTCAGAGTGTTAGTGTCTGTGAGGAGTGAGGTCTGAAATTTAATACTGATATTAGTAAAATGATTTTTGAGAGACACGGTGACTCCAGTGCGATGCGTTATTGAACTGATGAAAATGTGAACCGGTATACGATTTCAGACACCTGGATGTATTGACAGAAACGAGATATAAAAATGGAAAGGAGGTTGAAAGAAGATTGACTCAAAAAAGCAGTGACGGGAGCTATGAGGACCTTAAGTCCTACATACAAAACAGAGGACCAAGTACAAAGACAGAAAGAGTGCTGTGTGAGGGTTTATTAGTGTCCACAACAGTGTTTTGGTGTGCGACTTTGGTATGAGATATAGATATCAAGAAGGAGGGCAGTGGAAATGTGGCTTTAATTATGCAGAATGAATTGGCTGGACAGGATTGGAGATACTTGTCCATGGAAAACTTGGAGGAAGAAACTCTTGATGATCAGTAGTATGTGAGAGTGTACTTAGAGTTTATGGTCACATAGAATGGGTGTGATCTGTGTTATGAAAAGGGCTTGTTGGTAGGTGAGATTGGGAGTAGGAGTAGGATAGGATGGCCAACAAGAAACTGGATATTAAAAGCAATCATGTAAGAAAGCAAACTGTGGAAGTTGAGGAAACAAAAGAACTGGGGAAAGATAGAAATGGATGACGAAGTATGTATAAATATGCACATGACGACTTTTAGGTAATATTGTGTTTTTGACTTTAATGTAATGAAAGACGTTGTGTGAGCCGTTTGCATCTTGAGGTAAAGCTAAGAATTTCGAGGGCTTAAAGAGTGAGTAACTGACATACAAACCAGTTCACTGTACACTGTATTGACAGGTGTACGTTTGCGATTTCCTGTTTATGTTTATGGGTCCTGCTTATCCTCTTTATTAGTGGGGAGTATGGTTAGTATGATGATGATGATGATGATGATGATGATATATACCGTTAGAGAAACCAAGGTAGCTTTAACCATCTTCATTAAATAAAGTTTACTGATTAGTAGATACTCTGTATCCGCCTAATGGCAGTTCCTATCAGACAGTGTTGAAAACGAATAAAAATGTCATAATAGTATTGACCATAGTCCAGTCACGGCTGCTACCACAAAATGGCGGCGGTGAGCTGAGGACAGGAGAGGGAGAGGCAGAGGCAGTGAGCTGGAGTCATTCACCACCCCTCTCCCTACCTTCACATAAACCTCCTCAATTCCCTCATCTGCATTCATTTGGGATAGCGTGTGCCAACAGATTCTTGCGTCAGATGTGCCTCAACTAAATGACTAAGAACGAGACTAAATGACTAAGGACAGGCTTTTTACTTGGCAGTGGGCTGGAGTCACACACCACCCCTGGCCCTACCTTCCGACTCTGGGCATAGGCTTCACAGCCTGCTCTCAAGGCCCAGTAGTCCTCTTACATACCATACACCTCTCTACATGTCACCTCACTTGCATGCATTTGGGTTAGTGTGTGCCAACAGTTACGTACGTCATATGGGCCTCAACTAAATGACTAAGACCAAGATTTTTTTTTTTCCGACCACTGACAGCTACACGAAACCTGACTTTCTATCAAGCAGCTGGAATAAGATGGAAAAGTGTGAATATAAACTTACTTCCGTCTGTTTATTAACCCTTTACTGCTTGTATCTTACCTTGGGTTTCTGTTCTGACTGCGCCCAATGATTTTATTCACATGAAGAAATTCATCATCAACACATCCTGTGTTGCCTCATGAGGAACGTAGGAGCCCGGGGCTAGGAAAGTTGGTCCTGACAATTAAGAAGAGAGTGACCAGTCTCAGTTATCCCTGAGTGGCATTATGTGAGCAATAAACCCTAACCACCCCTTGGATATAAACTTGCACCGGCTCAGTCCGACTGGAGCGCCTTAATTACCTACTTAATCACCAGGAGCCGTAATTTGGTTACATGGTTGCCACCCAGCGTATTAAATGGTTTCCTGGTGTACAGGAAACCATTTGGCTTGTCGTTCAGTGTAGAGTCACCCGTAGGCAGAAGGAAGAGGAAATAATGACAGAAGAGAAGGAAGGAAAGAAGGAAGGAAGAGAGGAAAGGGCAGTCATCCAAGAGCAGCACTGCATCGAGTGAATGGATGCTGAGCGCCCTCACATACCTCTGCCTGAAGAAATTACCCCCCGTATTCACAAAGAATCTTTTGACTACCAATATCGCACATTGGTATTTTGCTCCGGGTAGGCTGCTGCCAGAAGACGGTTTTGCTCGGATGAAAGAAACCTGTACCAGTCAGATCTAAAATGCACTGTTGGGAAAAAATACATCATGATTGGTCCACCTGTAAGAATCACGCAGCACAGAAGAACTAAAGAACCATAGAAGAAGCAATTTCTGTGCAGCATTTTCCACCCCTGGGGGTAGGGGGGTTTTCAAGAATACTCCCCCAGTATCCCTGCTTGTCGTAAAAGGCGACTAAAAGGGTTGGCGGAGGGTTAGTGCCCCTCCCCGGAAAGCAACTAACTAAAAAAACAAACAAGAAGCCTCGGACAAGGACTGACCAAACGATGACGACCCAGGACCGGACAAAGGACTTGGTAATGAGTACATGGAATGTAAGAGGAGCGAATGATGAGGTGAAAGAGAGAGAGATTGTCCAGGTGCTTGAGGATGCGAAAGTGGATGTATGTGGAATAACTGAAACAAAATGGAGAGGTGAAAGTGTGAGAGAATGGGAGTATGGATGGGGTATTTGTGCAGGAGTAGATGAGAATGAGAGGGCGAAGGAAGGAGTGTGTATAATTGTTAGTAAGAGATGGAAGAAGAGCATAAGACAGTATGGATCAGTTGGGTCAAGGATTGTGTGGGTAAAGTTGAAAGTTGGAATACAAATGTGGGCGATTGTGTGTGTGTATGCGCCAACGCAAGATCGTGCTAGAAGAGTGAGAGAAGAGTTCTGGACAAATGTGGAAGTGTGCATGGAAAAGTTTGGAAGGAATGAGAGAGTGTTTTTGATTGGTGATATGAATGGTAAAGTTGGTAATGTGAAGGTGGATGGAATAGTTGGTGAGTGGGGTGTGCCTGCTGAGATAGATGAGAATGGGAGTGCGTTAGTGGACATTTGTGCTGGGAGGGGGTTGGTGATAGCCAATACCCTCTTCAGGCATAAAATGATCCACAGGTATACATGGCGAGTGATGAGAAGGGTGGGTGGTGAACTGAATGAAAGGAAGGCAATGATTGATTATGTGTGTGTGGATGAAAGGATGCGAAGATGTGTAAAGGATGCAAGAGTGTATAGAGGTTGGGGGAGTGGACTTTCTGACCACTACTTGGTGGTGGCCAGAATTAGGATGCAAGTAAGATGGAGGAATAGAAGAAGGGAAAGACGAGAGGAAGGAGTAGTTGCAAGGAGAGTGGAAAGGTTACAAGAGGATGAGAAAAAGGCAGAGTATAAGAGAGAAGTGGAGGAACGATTGGGCAGATATGAATTGGAGCAGATGGGAGACGTGGAAGGTATGTGTAAGATATTTACAGAAGAAATATGTGCAGCATGTGATGTGGTGTGTGGAAGGAAGAGAAGACGGAGGGGGGTGCAAGGAACAGCGTGGTGGACTGAAGAGGTGAAACAGGCTGTGGCACAAAAGAAGAAAGCATACAATGAATGGATGAGAAATAGGGGCGTGGAAGAAGTTGAGAGGCGGAAGAGAGAGTTATATGTGGAAAGGAAGAGAGAGGTGAAAAGATTAGTAAGAGAGAGTAAGAAGAGAGTGGATGAGGAATTTGGAAGGAATTTGAGTGTAAAATGGAGGGACTGTAAGAAAATGTTCTGGAGAGAAGTGAAAAGAGTAAGACAGGGTGGAAGTGAAGTTAGCAGGGGAGTGAAAGATAAAAATGGTAGATTACTAGTGGAGAAGGGAGAAAAAGTGAGCAGATGGAGAGAACACTCTAAGGAATTGTTGAACGTAGAGGATGGAAGTAATGCGAGTATAAGTGGCTGGGGAATGGCTGGGAGAAGGAGGGAGGTGAGAAGACAGGAAGAAATCAGTAGGATAGAAGTTGTGGAAGCAATGAAGAAAGTTAAATCGGGGAAAGCCCCAGGAATTGATGGAGTGTGTGGTGAAATGCTGAAGCATGGGGGAGGGATAGTAGTAGAATGGATGTGGAAGATGTGCAGATTGGCCTGGGAGGGAGGTAGAGTCCCGGAGGATTGGAAGTCAGGTATAATTATTCCCTTGTACAAAGGAAAAGGGGAAAAAGAAGTGTGTGGTAATCATAGGGGCATTTGTCTTCTTAGTATAATAGGAAAAGTGTTTGGTAGGATACTTATAGACAGAGTTAGAGAAAGAACAGAGAAATTAGTTGGAGAAGAACAGGGAGGCTTTAGGAAGGGAAGAGGTTGTGTAGATCAGATATTCATTCTTAGATCTTTAGTGGAAAAGTTTCTAGAGAAGGGAAAGAAGTTGTATGCGGCTTTCATGGATTTGGAGAAAGCATATGACAGGGTGGATAGACAAGGATTGTGGAAAGTGTTAAGAATATATGGAGTAAATGGGAAGTTGTTGAATGCTGTGAAGAGTATGTACGATGGTGCGAAGGCTGCAGTGCGTGTGGATGGTGAACTAAGTGAATTTTTCTCTTTGAAAGTTGGTTTGAAACAGGGATGTGTCATGTCTCCATGGTTGTTCAATCTGTACATGGATGGGGTAATAAAAGAGGTACAAGGTAGGGTAGTGGATGTTGGAGTGGCCCTGGTGAGAGAGGATAGTGTTTGGAAACTCCCTGTACTGTTGTTTGCAGATGATACTGTGTTGTTGAGTGAAGACGAAGGGGAGCTGCAAGGCTTGGTGGATGAGTTTGAGAGTGTGTGTAAGAAACGGAACCTAAAGGTGAATGTAGGGAAGAGTAAAGTGATGGTCTTTGAGAGAGGTGAAGTTAGTGAATGTATAGCGAGGTTGGATGGTGAGGAATTGGAAAATGTGAGTACGTTTAAGTATTTGGGTAGTGTGATGAGTAAGGATGGAGGTTTGGAGGGTGAAGTGCTTGAAAGGGTACAGCAGGGAAGAAAGGTTGCTGGTTCCTTGAAAGCAGTGATAAGGAACAGGGAAGTGAGCATGGAAGTGAAAAAGTTACTACATGACAGTATTGTGATACCAACTCTAACGTACGGAAGTGAAGCTTGGACATTGTTGGAAGGACACAAGTCAAGAGTGAGAGCAGTAGAAATGAGTTATTTAAGAGGAGCCTGTGGAGTCACGTGGAGAGACAGGCTGACGAATGAGGATATAAAGGAGCATTGTGGTGTGGATGTGGATGTGATAGGAAGCGTTATGAGGAACACACTGAGGTGGTTTGGCCATGTGGAGAGGATGGAGGGTGAAAGACTGACGAAGAGAGTGTATGTGAGTGAGGTGGAGGGGGGAAGAGGGAGGGGGAGGCCGAGGATGAGATGGAGGGATGGGGTGGAGAGGTATATGAGAGAGGGGGGTGTGAGTTGGGAGCACGGCAGTGAAATGGCGGGGGACAGGGCGACTTGGAGGCGATTTGTTTGTGGCCACCCCAAACGGGATTGAGGCGTCTGGCAATAGATAGATAGATAGATAGGTTTTCCATTGTTATACAGTTCTTTGGTTTATTTATTTATTTATTTATTTTTTTTTATTTTCATTTTTTTTGATGAATGGAATCAGGTAGGCGAAAAGGACATTCATACTCTGCAGCATGCTGTTTTTCACACGGGATCATGATCAATTATTTTGATATAGAGAAGGGACAGTGGCCAGCTTTCGTAAAACAGACTTGAAGATAAAGGTATGTGAAGTTCTTGTTACAAGGTATGTCGTGATAATTTCTTTCAGACATTCTAGGTATATATAACAGCAGTGTGATGTTATACCATTGAAATGATGGCCCGGGGAGACTACCGCTCTCATACATGTCTTGTAAAATCTTCATAGACTTAAGGTTATATCTGACCCATCAGCATCGTCGTATTATGATAAAATGAATCACAAAGGAAGAGGTGCTAGGGAGCCTCCTTAAGCTTTAAGGATACAGGCCCCTGAATACGATCCTTAATGCCAAGACCTCTTATATATTCTATTCGCGATACCGACAGACAATTTTCCTAAACTTAACGAAAACCTTTAGGAGCGAGAGAATTAAAAACCGTCCCAATTAACCCTTTTGCCCGTTTGGTAGGGTTTGTTTTTTGTTTTTTATTCGGTTAACAGAAGATATGTCATAGTGAATTAAGAGCTTAAATCGTACTCAGCCACCAACACCGGGTTTGTTTTGTGTGTGTGTGTGTGTGTGTGTGTGTGTGTGTGTGTGAAAGAGAGAGAGAGAGAGAGAGAGAGCAATCAAAAGTGAGGAGATAGACACGTGAGAGGCTGAAATGAAAGAGTAAAAGTGCAAAAATAAGTGAGACAGTTACCCTTTCATCCCGAGGGCTTCATTTTCACTTTAGTATTGCTTCTGCCAGACGATTTTTTATCATTATAGGAGAGCATCCTCGTAGTGACGAAGGTTAATGACGGCTAAATGTAACCCCACCAGTTAGAAAAGCCTCTTCTAATGTGAAAAAAAAATCGTCTGAAAATAACAAGGTAATAACAAAAAAAGACGGGATTAAGATTATGAAGCGTCTGAGTTCATGGGGTCGTATACATAGACTGTCCTAAGCATAAGTCATGTATAATATTGCTTGTTCATACTTTTAGCTTCATTCATTCAACTACCAAACGCTTCATAATAATATGAAATACAGAAGTGACGAAGTAGGAAAAACATAACTGCATGTAATGATAATTAACTGTTACGGGTATTATATTTATTGTAGAAAAAAATGATCTTTATTTACCATAGAGGAATGGTCATTTGCTATGTGTGTGTTTGTAGGGTGTTTTTTGTTTTATTTGTGTAGTTGTAGAAAATAAGGTACTCCATAAGACAAGATTAACATACTTTGAACAGCATAGTATTGAGGGCTTTTCTCACATTCACTTTCATTCACATACCGATCTGTATTTTTTTGTTTCACCTCCGCCAACGAGGTTGGAGGAGGTTATGTATTCACCTACGTTTGATTGTTTGTCCAGACGATATCTCCAAAAGTTATCAAAGGATTTCAATGAAATATGGTGGAATGGTGGGCCATGGGCCAAGAAAGAATTAATTAAATTTGGGGGCGGATCCGGAGTATCCCGCACAATATCTCCAAAAATTCTCGGTGAATTTCAATGAAATTTTGTGGAAGGGTGAGCCATGGGCCAATGAACAATTGATTAAAATTTGGGGTGGATAACGATCCGGATCCTATGTATCCCGCACAATATCTCTAAAAGTTCTCAATGAATTTCAATAAAATTTCGTGGGTAAGTGGACCATGGGTCAAGGAACAATTGATTAAATTTTAGGGCGGATCTGGATCCTATGAATTCCACACAGTATCTCCACGGATCTGGATCCGGAATCCTTTTTAATGGCAGTGGCATTGGCGGACGTCTGTGCATTCTGAGTGCTTTTTAGTTTTTCTTCTGTTTTGCACTAACCTGACCAAGTAGTGCAGAGTACTGGCTAACCTGTATATGAGTGCTGAAAAGCGTCTATGTACTGTAAGGAGTTACTGGAGGTTGGTTCTAACCCTTTCAGACAGAAAAGTCTCTCCAAAGCATAATAAGGTCGTCTGACATAGCCAAAATTATATATATATATATATATATATATATATATATATATATATATATATATATATATATATATATATATATATATATATAATAAATGCGTCATTCTACAAGAAACATTAAATAGCTGTAACACAAGTAAAGGCTACGTTACTAACACCCTGTACTTCCACTGTATCTTAACTTTTTCATCCTTCCATTCACGATGACATTTATTATATTATTCTTGATAACTCCAAACGACTTTTTCTTTTGGCTTAGGAGAGACTTTTTTCTTTAGTTTGAGGGATTATATCAAATGATATGGCCTTCATTTACCCCTTCACTATGAGAGGTCTCCCCCAAGAAAAATAAAACCGTCTGAAGGCATAAAGAATAAACCAATATAAACGTCATTTGATTTAGGGAATAATCACCCAGTAATATAAGTACCTTCCACTGTGCCTGATTTGCCGCTTTTGACAAGCAAGTATAAGGGTGCATGGTATTTTTGTAACTTCATATTTGTCATATTTGAAAAAGAAAATCCCTGTAGGTGGTATAAGATGCATTAGCTTCTGATAGCAAGTGAAACTTGAACGTAGATATAAAGAATGGTAAAAAAAACTGTTTTCCTAGTGATTTCTCTATTGTAGTCGTTCCTGGTGATATCTAATAAAGGAATAGTACGTTACTGATTACCTTCGATGAAGACCATTTAACCATTCAGCTTCTACTACTGCCAAGCTAAATACTAAGGCCATTTAGTTTTGTGCCTTCTGTAATTCCTTGTCTAAATACCATCCGCTTCTCCTCAGACTAAGCCGACCTTCACACCTTTTCTCAACCTAGTGCCAGTCGCTCCAGCTTGTGACAATGGTGGTGTGATCCTGTAGATACACACGCAAGCTGGCCACCGTGAGGCTCTAAAACAGTGAACTGAACATGTAGTATAGCCCGCAGTCTCGCTTACTTCAGTGCTAGATAGCGATGAGTGTTTCTTAGCATGACGTGGCAAAGTTTATGTATTCCAGGTACGGGATTACTATTGAGAAAATTTTTAGAACACTGTTTCATTTTTCTTCCATGCATAATTATTTCCCAGCATTTTTTTGTCAAGTATAGTGCTAAACCGTATCTGTAGCCGGAGCCGGAAGCTGTGAAACGAACAAGCAAGCTAAAGACAATGTTCCCGTCACTTTTACCGTGAGAGACGGTGAATGTTCATTATCAGATAAAATGTCCAAGTGGGCGGGGCCTCTCCAGCAGGAAGGTCACGTTAATTGTGTTCCTTCAGGGCGTCTCGCTTTGTTCCACTTCGTTGTAGACTGTGCTGGTGGAGGCGTCGTGTGCTGGAGCTTGTGACGCATTACAGACCTGTCACAACCACCACAACCACAACATCTGAATACGAAGAGTCACGACGTCCTCTCTGTCATTCCAGCCACCACCACAGTATCCACGTTTTAGATATACGAATACATTGTTGCATTATCTCCGCAGGCCCTTCCGTCTCGCAGTAAGAAGCTCTGAAGGTCTGGATACAAAAGGATGAATTTCGAGTGTCAGCTTCATCCAAGTTTCTGGTGATGCTTAATAGCAGAGTCGGCCACAGCTGACTGACAAGCAGCACGACCACGTTCAAGGATAGGAAGAACATTCGAAAAGTAAGTGATTATTGTTGTCGTGTTGGATTTTGGTTGACTTAGTTGAAATTCTCTCTCTCTCTCTCTTTCTCTTTATATATATATATATATATATATATATATAATATGTAGAGAGATAAAACGCATGTATCTAATGCTTCTAAATACTCGTAATCGTGAGTCAAGATATTGGCTTCCACCACACTGTTGAATTTACTGAATGTTTATTGTCGTGTGTGAGCGCACACCTACTGTCATGGAGGCTCCTAGAGAAAGCATATTACCATCGCCGTATATTGAGGCCCATGAGGAGCAGGGAGCGAGGGCAGGCGGGAAGGATGCCAGTATAACTTTCAAGAATATTAGCCATGCACAGTCGAACCCAGGAATGTACTTCATTGGTAACTGTTATGGGAGATGTCAAGTACACTTCATCCATCTTAACATAACGAGTATATTTGTCATAATGCAGCTTATTGCTCGCAACTCAGTGGCAAATATAAGACGATACTATAGCTTTATGCCCTTTTCATAACACTCTTTGGGTGATTAACACCATATAATAGCATTAATCTCTTGTTGCATTTCAGGATTTACGATGGAAAGATTACAGTCTTAGGTTAAGTCAACATTGTACAGTATAGTTGAAGGCAAACCTGTTCCCAGATCCAGAAAGCTCTAGTTTAGAAAGAGTGAAAAGGAGAGACCTCTTGATATATAAGAGTTTAGTTTGTCCGAGAATCTGATAGCGAAAGACTCAGTGTAATGCGATTCTTCAGTATTATCAAAAGCTTTCAATAATCGTTGTTTTTCTCCTTGAGAGGGTGGTGTCCATTTTGCCCTCTATCCCCCTTTCCTTCGTTTCGGCCTTGGATTTAGTGCTCCTACGAACGCATCTCACGCCAGGCAGTAATCGTCAACTAAATGGATGGAATTGATGTTTTGATATTTCGCACATGACTCACGGGAGCCATTGCTATGTCGTCTGTTCGACACAGCTAGTACGAGAGGCTCTTCCAGGATTAATAAAATTATGTGTAACTTGCTAGGAGGAAAAATGTAAAGTGATTAAAGTAGTGAAGTGGTTGCTGCAGATGGCTTATAAACCTGTCATTACTAGATATCCCACCAGAATCAAATCGCTTGAAAGTAACCAAAATGAAACAACAGAAAAAAGTAAGGAGCTACTGGAAACATTTTGTAGAGCTTTCAGTACGAGAGATGCTTCCATGTCCCAGGCGATCGTAATTCAGCTAATTGGCAGGATCTCTTGTAACAAAGTGATCGAGAGAATTACCACAACCCATCCAACTTGAGGGAACTTACCTAAGCTCAATAAAATCTGAGGCAACAGAATCAAGTGAAACAGATGTCACCTTACTGATAGGGTTAGCAGGTTCGGTGCCATAAGTGAGAGGGATGAGAAAGTAAAAGAAAGTGCTGATGCGAGGAAGTGATACGGAGGGGAAGGAGAAAGGCGGGTGTATGTGGCTGTGTTAGGGAATTTTATAAAAAATGTAAGACAAAAAATTAGATAAGGTAGAGAGGGAGGAGGAGGACGTGTGTGGCGGAGAATGCGAAACAGAGCTGTAGCAAAAAGCTAGATAATGGAGCATTGTGGCGGAGTTGGTGTGAGATGTGGGCGTGGGCGGTTCCTTTACACACGCACCATCACGAACCACTGCACATTACTCATCCCTTCGCCACCCATTCATTTCACGTATATCGGATACCTCTCATTTTTCACATACACTAGGTAGCTTGCACTTACACCAGATCCCCTTTATCATTTTTCACATATACCAGATACTCTCTGTTATATTTCACATATATCAAATACTTTTTATCACTTGTCACATGCACCAGATGTCTCTGTTTTGATTATACACCAGATACCTCTCTCTCTCTCTCTCTCTCTCTCTCTCTCTCTCTCTCTCTCTCTCTCTCTCTCTCTCTCTCTCGTTATCACATACACCACATACCTCTCCCAGTTCAGTTTTCGCATATACCACATACTTCAATAGATACCTCTCTCAACTTTCACATATTGTATCCTTCATGCGTCATTTATTTCACTTATTGTTCATCTCATTTCATGTATACATCAGTGTTATTCATTTCATTTGTTATACATCAGCTGCTTCTTTTGATTACTACATTTATTCATACATCCTTCATTTTACTTGCTCAACCCCATTTGTTTAATTTCCGTCATACATTAATCTTATTTGCACCACATCATACACTTTTCTCAATTCATCGTAAACCCTCGATATCACTAGTTATACACCAAACACACACATAATTCAGTGCACACATTTTGAGGAGCAATAATCCGTGCCTGCATGGTTCAGCTTTTTTTTTTTTTTTTTTTTTTTTTTTTTTTTTACCACATGGCTGTTCTCAAGACTGCCAGATTTCTCGTAGCATTCCGATGTAGCCCTTTACCCTAAACTCTTCAGCCCACGTTTCCTAGGTCTACCAGAGGCTGTCTCTTCCACTTTCTGGCCAGTATACAGGGCGCTGCATATAGTTACTCCCGCATATACTGCTCACGTGAAAAATTACCCAACTTCCCTCACAGACAATAGCGATGTTTTAATCTGCACTTGTTTTTCTCTCTCTCTCAGTATTACCTTACACATCCATCTTGCCTTGCCACTTTCAGACGCCCAAATCTTAGGGAATCTTCCTCCTCCGAATCCAAGCGTTGATACCATAAAGCATCGCATTTCCAACGCATTAAGTGTGAATATACTAACAGCTTTTTTCGTTTATCACACTTCCTAAAGAAAGTTTTGCGCTGAACACCTCTCTCTCCCTTATCACATTGTCTTATTTCGTCTTTCACTTCACATACTGTATCCCAGATACCTTTCTCATTTATCACACATAAACTTACCTAACACACTAGAAACACTGAGAAGGTTACAAACATATAACCCTTATTGTAACACAGCTGTCGTTCCATTCATGCACCTCCTGCACCAGACAGCCAGAGTACACCTTCTGCCTACACATACTAAGCACATCCTTTTACGCACACACACACCGCACTCTTCTTCACCATGTTACTCCCCACCTCACACAACACCTTCCCTCTTAACCCCTCCTGGACAATAATGACTGTATTCTTGCTACCGTCAAACGATTATATTCATTTCTGGAAAGATCCCTCGTTGTGAAGGGATTAGTCACACCCTATCTTACACAGATTTTAGTCAGGGTTAAAATTGGTGTACGTTCGTGGTTTCTTATTTTTCAGATACCCTAGTTTATTCCAGCTAACTCCAGGCGACATCTTTTAGAGGTTAAGAGAGACTTTCAAAATGGAGATGTTGGATGCAAACCTAATTTGCCCAGTCACTACTAAGGTGTTCTCATAAGTTGAAAAAAAAAAAAAAAAAAATACATCGCTAAAAAGCAACAAGAAAAAAACTAAAAAAAAATACCGGATTCAAAGAATTAAATCCTGACTTGAAGAGCTACTTAGACGCTAAATGCACCAGCATTAACTCAAGAATATCACATAGCACTCCTTGCTGTACAGTGCATTGGTTGACATCAAAAGATGCCAGCCAGAAATGTTCTTTGTGGACTCTACTTTGTAAAGATTCTGTTGCATATATTCTTCGTCGTTAATTTTGCGTTCATAATAGTATGAACTTGTCAAGAGTACGTAAGTAATGTTTTTAAGTCATTAAGTTACAGAAAGTTATTTTATGATAGAAAATTTGAAACAAGCAACTACAGTACCTAAAGGATCTATGAGTCACCAATCTCCAAGTCGAGATCAACAGACCAGCCTTATGAAACTTCATCAACTTTTTGTCCCCTATCCAAGTTTACATTTCATCTTCCAAACTAGGTTTTCGTTTAGAAGCATATTATTAAACCTCCAGTACCACCGTTCTCTGTAGAAGTCAAACAATCCCTCACTATCAAGACATAAACTTTGGCCCATAGCATATCCCAAGCCCACATATATCAAACTCCTCTCATTAACAATAACTTCCTGTTGTAATTCAACGGAGCTTTGTCCTCTTCCTCCTCCTCCTCCTCCCCCTGCCCCTTCTCCTTCCAACAGGTCTGATTGTTTCTCGGCCCTGGACACTTTTTTGCCTTTCAGACCATAGCCATTCTGAACCTTGAAGCCGCTCAACCTGAAATCCTCCTTGGCTTTTTCGTCGCAAGCCCATGGCTGTATGTATTATACGAGCTTTTGCATGTTGTTCAAAGATACATAGATAAATAGATAGACATACACATACATGTGCACATATCTATAGATAGATACATAGATTGAAAGATAGATAGACAATTAGATAGATTGATATGGATATAAACAGATACAGATATATATTTATATACTGTACATATGTATAGTTTCTGGTTCTGTTACATCCACATCTTAATACTGTGGGAGACTTATGGATATACAGAAATGTTAAAGATAAGAAAGCTAATATCTTTACTAAGTATAATCTCACTGTACTATATCCTTAAATGCATCTCTCCATCTTTTCCCCAACTCTTTATCCCTCACAGTTCACCATTCCATCCTCTTCACACATTAATGCATGCACAACATTTTCTGACGACGAATAATTTCAGTACACTGTAATACTTGATATCCACCAAAATATGTTGTTTGATCAGCGCCACAAGTGAGATAGTGCTGGGCGGGTGGTGGGTTGGAGAGACAAATGTCTTCCTTTTCACCCCCACCTTCCCTTCTCCCCATCCCTCTTGCTTCCTCACCTCCCTTTCTCCCTAGTCTTTCTTTTTCCGCCACCTCCTCTCCCCACCTTCTCCATGCTTCCTCACCCCTAACGTCCTCCACCCCCCTCCCCATCTCCACCCCTCCAAGCCCCCTGACCTCATGTTACCCTTGCCGGCCGCCACCGAACACGGGCCCGCCTCAATTATTCTCCCCTTCGTCTGATTAGTATCCCAACCTCAAAAAACAGTTCAAATCCGTAACACACTTTTCCAAATATTTTGGCCTTCACACGCCTACGGTAAAACAACTGTACCTTGGTCTCGTTCATTATAGTATGATATAAAAATTATATAACTTATACTACAACTTGTATTTCCAGTAAAATGTTATGAGCCATAACTTCAACAAATAACAAGAGACATTAAAGTAATAATAATTAGCCCAGCAGACACTGATAAGATGTGGACATGAAAAGTCAGGGGTGACAGCAGTAGAAATGGGGCTGTGAGGATCATATGTGAGAGCTGCCTGTACATAGATTAAGTAGCAGAATTACAAAAGCAGTACAGTAAGGAAATCTGTTGTTGAAAAGTCATGTGTGTGTGTGTGTGTGTGTGTGTGTGTGTGTGTGTGTGTGTGTGTGTGTGTGTGTGTGTGTGTGTGTGTGTGTGTGTGTGTGTTTAAATGATATTGTCTTGTATCTGTGAAGATGCAGAACGTGGTGAAATTTTTTGACCTATCTGATGGAGCCAGGATTCCGTGGGCTTGAACGATGAGTGAATGGAAACGTGGCCCATTGAGTTAGGCAGACTTAGGCTGTCTGGACGTTGCTACTCTTCACTCTGCCATAGGATGGGAAAGGAGGTTTAGATAATGATGATGATGATGATGTCTTGTAGAGAGAATAGATAAGACTAAAGTAGTGGAAAGTGAATGTGTGAATGATGTGTGAAGGTAGGAGGAAGTGTGGATTGTCAAGAAGACCCCAGAAAGTGAGGTATGGACAATGAAAAAGCATAAGAAGTAGTTGAAGCACACCTGTAGTACTTAATGAAGATAGATAGATATAACAAGAGTGACACTGTTTCTGTCTTAACAGCCAGTGGAAAGAATTAAAATGGAGTTTAGATGTGGATGGCAAAATATGGCATGGAATCAAAAATTTAGAAGGCGCAAATCAAAACTGCATGTAAGTCTTCTGTTGATAATTTGTTGTATCTTGAATTTTTCCCCTAATTTTAGAATCCTGTCCACCTCAATGGAATAAAGGAAAATTGGGTGAGGATTACAACTGTGATGGTGGTCGACCTTAAATGACGTCGGAAGGAAATGTGTGACGAAGGAATTGTTTTAAGCTCTGTACATAAATTATTATTATACATGCATTCGCAACACCGCCATAGCATCCTTCCAGTATTCTTCAGATAGGTAAAGTGTGAGATGTTGTGAGGCGGGACAATGGAAAGTGAGAGCGTTACGTCAGCGTTGTGGCGGGTGTGCGCGAGGCGGGAGTTTATCTGGACGCATCTCCTGCTATTGTTCTGCTAGTGAAAGGGACGCTAACCCGGGGACCTGCATGTGGATATGCTGGAATATCTTAAACTGTCATTATTCTCCTTTATATTAATATATACTCGTATAAGTGTGTCACATACAGTATCAGTAATATCAGTTTTGTTACATCCCGGTCTCACACTGCCACAAGCTCCAGCAGCTGTAGTACAGTATCCAAAGGACGTTGCTCAAAAAGTTGTTCTTCCAAGAGGTAGCCTTTCAGTGTGCAACAACACAGCAGCACAGGCGTTGAATGTAAACAAGCTTCTCGCGTTCGTTGTCTTTAATTGCAGTAATTACACGGTATGCTCGCTAACTACACTTAACAGATGTCAGAAGTACCAGAGCTACACTAACTTCGCAAGGCCATAAGTAAAACTAAACTCAAACGCCAGTATTCTCTCCTCCATCCTTATATAATCTTGCATTACACTCGAATCTTCTAGTTTACTCTAGCTACAACAGTTGCCAAATCAGAGACATCCAAAACATGCCAGAGTTTTTTTTCCATTACATAACACTCTAAATGCTTTAGCATACAAACTGAAATATAATTACATAATTTAACAATCACATAAATGAAAACATTATTGAGAAAAAAACATAGAATTAATGTGCAGCTTTCAAAATAACTCCACTCACAATAGCAAGCTAACTGGCAACTCAGACACATAACTGAAAAATACGAGAAATACCGAGAACCTTCCAGTACTTCCTATCTAACAAATCCCGCTATTTTATTTTTGTGTTTCATGTAACCAGTCAAGTACATAGCTTATGAGTCTGTGAAAAAAAAAAATAATAATAATTTCCATTTAGGATAATGAAGTTTGCGTAATCTTATTTTATTGACAAAAATGGAAAGCTGAAATGCAGCAATGATCTAAGCTACAAAGATTTGTAGTTTTACTGACATTTGGTGTCCGTCACTTTTAATTTTCTTTGCAAAGTTTTCATCTATTCCGGGTGATGGGATTGACATGAAATCGTTACATACAGTACACTTGGTCAAATGAGATGTTCTTTGGTCAACAGCCAGGACTTATCTGTGCATAGTTTCAAGACACGGGGGGAGGGAAGATTAAACTCAAAATATAAACAACAGACCCACTACCTGGCAATAAATAAATAAATGCAGTAGATAAATAAATATGTATTACACAGTGACTGTGGCGTAACCGCGTCAGATGTTATCACGTTCTTTCACCTCCGGCACTACAGTTGTTTTTAACTGCAGAGGAAAGTACAGTAACACAGTTGTCTTGTGACTACTGACCTACTGCAGTCATCAGAAACAGGATTCACCACTCATTCTAACCTCTCATCGTTGCTTTAATGTAACCTTCCTAACCACTCCGAATCACTTAAATGTAACCCTCCTACGAGAAAATTGTACCTACATTATGATTTTCTTTTTCAGTGAGGAGATACAATAGTTTTGGACCTACTTCGACCCACTTCCTGTCCATTCAAAATCACTCATTGGAAACTTTCTTAGCCAATCAAAACCAAACATAATCGAACCTAATATAACTCAGAAGTACTCGTCCAACCCTATAAAAATCAGAATCTATCAAACGTAGCCTAACTCATTCACACTTAAACGCAACTTGTCTAGCCCAGCCAGAATCAATCGTAACTTAACTCGGAACCACTCACACCTAACCTGACCTAGAATCGCACGCGTAACCAAAAATACTCAGGATCACCCAAATTATTCCTGACTAATTGAGAATCACTGAGCCAGAACTCACTCAGAATTACTCAGACGTGACCTGACATACTCAGAATCAAACGCAACCCAGGCCAGTCAGAAACACTCAGAAATAACCTAGCCAACCAGTCAGGCTCCTTCAAACGTAACCGAGCCGAATAAAAAAAGAACCAAACATTCAGTAACATATTACCAGATATCAGGGGTGGATTCAGTATTTGTCAGAAGGGAAGGCTTTTTTTCATTTTTTACAATGACAAATTCACTCTCATCTTAAATGTCAGGACCAACTTGCCTAGCCCCGGGCTCCTACTCTCCTCATGGGGCAACGTAGGATTGGATGATGGATGGATGGATGGGTACAACGACAGATCACAAAGCTTCATCAGTGGGTTTGATTTTAAGTACTTAGAAATTTTCGTGCATGCATTTTTGTTTTTTATTAAATAATTCTGTATACGTCTTGTAAGAAATAACTGCCACAAATGAAAAAGGGAGCCGTGACTCCCCGAACACCCACCCCCATTAGGCTTGTGTACGATTTCTTATTTGTATCTACTTCAAGCAAGCAATGGCCACATTTTCCGCATGCCTCTTTCCTTACCAACCAAACCTACCGATTATACACTACTTACATATTCACCTATGCTGCTTACATTACCTACTTAATCCTGCCTACATGTCTACCTACCTACTTACCTACCTCTGCTTACATACTAATGTTCCCTCTCTCCCACATTGTCTGTACCTAACAGTATCTACTGTACTTCACGTCTGTCTATCTATCCGTCTACTGGTTTATCATTTCAGTGCGCTTTTATTTATCTGATTATTGGTGTATATAAATAGATAGATAAACGGATAAATATATAAAGATACAGCTGTATTTATGTGTAGGCTATATATATATATATATATATATATATATATATATATATATATATATATATATATATATATATATATATATATATATATATATATATGTGTGTGTGTGTGTGTGTGTGTGTGTGTGTGTGTGGCAGCGTCTGGATTGGCTCAATCGGATACGTTTGTGTGAAGCTACAGAAAGTGGTGAATGTTTTTGACGTATTGTATAGAGCCAGGATTCCGGAGGCTTGAATGATGAGTGAATGGGAGCGTGACCCATTGGACTGGGCAAATTTAGGCTGTCTGGACATTACTACTTACCTTGCCCTAGGGTGGGAAAGGAGGTCCGGATGATGTCTCTCTCTCTCTCTCTCTCTCTCTCTCTCTCTCTCTCTCTCTCTCTCTCTACTGTATAGCCTCGTCCATATCCCCTACTTACTGTATACCCCCTCACCGCCCCTTCCACTACCACCCTCTCTCATAACGCACCATAACTCATGTCCTGTTGGGAATTGCCTCGTGAAATTTGGTGTAAATCAGAGAGAGAGAGAGAGAGCCTGGACAAAGGAAGGCAGGGGCGTGGGGTCACTGAGAAAAGTGAAAATGGCTACCGTTGCGTCACTTCCTGGGCCTTCCACACCTTACACCCACCCTCACTTCGATCCCAGCAACCACCCTTACACTTACACGCACCCTTACTCCGGCCTGAGTACCCTCCCCTACACTTATACCCACCCTAACTCTGACCCCTATACCGTTTCTTACACTTACACCCACCCTTGTTCTGACCCCAGTACCCACCCTGCAGTTACACCCACCCTCACGCTCACCTCAACCTCAACATCCACTCCCTCACCTACACCTACAGTTATATCCAACCTCACCCCCAACTGCCACCCCCACGCTTACTCCCTCACCCTCATCCCCAGACCCAAATTCATCTCGTGATGTATGCTTTATTTTATTTCTGTTGTCTCCAGACGATTTTTTCAGCTTTAGGAAACATTGTCGAATTTGTCTAACCCCTTCTGTCCGAAGATAGCAAGAATGAAAAGTGTCATCTTTGTGAAGTGGTTAAGACCGCCTTAGCTGGAAAAAACGGTAGCTAGCTGAGAGAGTAATTAAATAGTTGTTGATGATGACGATATAAGAGACAAACTGCGGCTGTGTAAGCTCAGAGTTGGCAGTAATATTTGCAAATAGACACAGAAGAGAGGTGGAGATAGCCGAACCTCACCTCCTTAGATCTAAAGTCCATTGTGGTTATCTTTCTTAATGACCCATTGTACAGTCGATAGGCATAAATTTGACCTGTATATACTGTTCAGAATAAGAAATATACCGGAGGCAATGAGGCTCTAGTCCTGTTATTTGCAACACAAATACGTTATTTTATGTAATGGCTTGTATATGAAATGTATCTGCTTGCATCAGTTTTACCACGAGTTTACAGTTAGTCTTCAGGGGTGTCAGACTTTTGCCGCTGGTATATTCAGGTGAGGTGTGATGTAAACTGTCTCGTCAGCGTGACATTTGGAGGGTAATTAGTCGGGAAATGTTGGTCATGTTGCCTGTAAAGTTCAAGGCTCTTCCTTCGTCACACAACAGACGTGTCCTTCTCTGACGTCAGTTTAGTAAGCATGCCGGCAGTAATGAAGGAGAAACAAACTCATTCATAGATCCACACAAGCGGATAGAAAATATACTTTCTTTTGAGGGGAAATTAATACTAAACCAATACGTGTTATGCTGTTCTCAGTAACTAACATATTCATTTTTATATCTCTTAACTCTTTTTATTGAGTACAAAAACATATACAGTATATACGAGTATATATAGTCACCTAAAACTAAGAACCATTTTTGTGTTTATTGTGAGCATGACAGAGTCTTTTTGTATAGCCACGGACACTCTAAAATGTCTAAATTACCAGTTTCTCTTCCTTACGATAAAATCTTCCATCTCTTTTACTTTGGCAAACGAAAAAGAAGTGACTGACTTCATGATCTTATCCCCCATGCCAATATCACTGGTCCAGAACCAGTATCCAGGAAGCAAGCCACGAGATTCCTTGTCAGTATGGTCCACTTTTTAACTCATCCTTTGCCAGCATTAGCAGGTACACTTAATGCGTTCAGTATGGTAACGTCATTTATAGTTAACTCTGGCTTCCTAAAGACTTTCCAGCTAAGAACGCGCTACTCGAATTAACAAACTTAAAAATAAGTGTCCATTAATCTTTTCACTAACGGAGGTCCTTCATAAATTGCATAAAATCATCTGGCGTTAAGAAAAAAAAATAAATAGGGCTCATCGTTTTGAAGAGCTAATACTGCTCTCAGCTCCACCTCTCAAGCCTGTCTCTTAACGCTGAATATTTCTCAGGGTGGTTTTACGGTTCCATTTAGTGGTATCTGTATTTTTGCCAGTATTTACATCTCCCTGTTGGGAATACACTATCTATCATCTTCATCATCATCATCATCATCATCGACTCGAACATCTCCGCAGAGCAAAGGCTTTCCAGTTTGCATCACTTTAGTTTTATTGCCAATGACCCTTTTACATACTGCTTTTTCAAATATACAGTACACGTCTCATCTCTGCATGCTTCCCCCAGCGACAATACCGTCACTTTTAGTACAGTATCATTGTATGGACGTTAAAATACCGAACATTATATATATAAACTACATGTGGAACAGAATTACTAAAAATATATATATATTCACAGGTGAGGTGTGAGGTAAATTGTCTAGTCAGCGTGACATTTGGAGGGTAATTAGCCAAGAGGTAAATACGAACATCTGAAATCAGATACTCGTATTCCATGTAGAAGGTTCATGGCCGTAACTAATACGGTACATTGTTCCAGGCAATAGACACGCATGGGATTGTACTTTAACAACTGTCAGATGATCTTAACCCTTTGACTGCTGCGAGTAAAATTTATCTCTATCGCAGAAAATCGTGTCGCATTAGCCTAAATAAAAATATTTATATGTGCAAGTAATAGAGACAGGTTACCCGATGTTGTTTTTTAAGCCTTTGACAGCTAGGGTTTTTCTCATTTGAACAGAATCCTTTTACTTTACCTTTAATAACTACCCCAGCGAAAAGGTTGACTGCAGAGGAAAACCCTTGGCAAGTAAGGTGCTACATCTGTACACAAGTAAGTTGGTAGTAGCAGGAAAATACTGTTTGCGGCAACTTCAAATATGTTGTTACAAGTTTGCCTTTAACCTGAGATTTTGAGTAATATTATCTACCAATTTAAAATACTGTGCTGTAAGACCTTGGGTGACGTCATACTTACCTATAAGATACTTGATTGTGGAGGACACTAGAGCCCCGCACCCTCCTTGACAATGATACCGACCTTCCAGCTCGCTGGCATTGTTACATTCCCGCCGCCCTCGTGACGTGACGGCCATGTTTAGGAAAGCTTTGTAATGCTGCCTCTTACTCTTCTTTAAACCTTTCGTTACGGGGTTCGGACCTGAAAGTCTTTTTTATTATTTTCTCGTTAACTCCGAACACCTAGTTTGGGTAGAGATTAATCATATGCAAAGCCAAAAAATATATATAAAAAGTATTCACTTTGCCCATTTCATCACGAGTTTAAACAGTATATAATTTCTGATGCATTTTGTTTCTTAATACCTCCTGATGATTTTCCTCACCTAAGAGAAACACGGCTTAGCATGAAAGTTAACATCTGAATCCGGAAAGCTGCTACAGGTAGTCGTAAACTCCTTGTATTATTCACATACTAATTTTGACAATGCCTTACAAGTTTAATATTAATTATCGTCTTGCTCAGGTACATTAGCTAGTCTGCGTTCATTTGATTTAGCTTCATTATACCTCATGGTCAAAAAATATCCTTGGACGTTAATCTTACATCAAACTTTGATTTTTAAATATACTTCTCCTTTTTTCCACCCGTTACAGGCCTTGCCTCTTTGTTCACAGAAAAGTGCTTATTCCGGCAACCAGATTATCGACATTCCCAGTAGTGTAATTTGGTGTCAAACATTATCTTAGTTATCAAAGGAGAAATACTGGGTATTGCACCGCAATTAATTAGCCTAAGTGCCCGGTATTCTTTAGTGTTTAACAAATTTTCAACCTATCTGTCTCGTACTAGTGAATCGGTCGTTGTCTATCAGTGTAAGTATCTGTCCATATATATATATATATATATATATATATATATATATATATATATATATATATATATATATATATATAATTGATGCAGACATAAGTGATACGTTGTGCTAGACATGTTCTTATCATGCAGTATGCGAGGATATCATCCGCCAAATAACAAACCGCTCCCTGCCATTCCCCTTCATGAACCTGCTCTCACTCCGCCACTACACAATTAACAACTTTTGTGTGTTATCACATGAGTATCTTACTATAAAGAACGAATTTTGCGCACTTAATAAACCCTGAGTTTTAATAATAAAAGCGAAATATCCGTCAATGTTAAGCAATGAATCCACAGCTCCTCATTGGTGGTTCCTTTAGAATAGAGCATGTAACTAACAGAGTACAATTTTTAAGTTATATTCTCAGCAAATTATGTCCGTAAATGCAAAACTTTGTATCGCTTGGAAATTTGCCATAGAGTAAAAGGATATCCTAAATTTTAAATCTGTAGATCAGTAGCTTAGCGGTCCATGGGAAAACTTGAGCCATAACTGAGTGCAGTTGCGAAGGGCAACGGAAAAAGAGATGCAGAAATTCGCAGAGATGACACAGACGCAGAAAATAATTTGACTGATGAAGAAGGTCGTGCAAGGTGAACTGTGCAGTGAGAAAGAGTGAAAAATCTAATGGATGTGTCCGACGCCCTTACTGTGAAAATGTGAAAATACGGTAACTAATGAACAGTGAAAAACCATTAAAACTTGGTGAAATTTTAAAGCTGTTGTAATTGCAGTTGTCAAGGCCTGACGGCCTGCGATATTATTATAACAATAAAAAATAGGATGGAATTAAGGAAAATATTTACTGATACTGACAAACACTACGCCGGATGTTAATTCAGATTAGTTATATTCTCTCTCTCTCTCTCTCTCTCTCTCTCTCTCTCCAGTATTTCCATAGTTCAGTTATTGTATCCCTACGTTCGCTTCCAGTAACACAATAACCTGTTTACAGCACGCGACACCTCTCTTTTTCTGGCCATTTTCAGGGCCGTAATGTCGGTACTGCTTCTTGTCAGTTCCTACAGCACTCTCACTAGCGAACCAGAAGTAGGATATACATGTCCCCATATATATATATATATATAGAGAGAGAGAGAGAGAGAGAGAGAGAGAGAGAGAGAGAGGAACATTTCAAAATAGTCATCTCGGCTAACTAACTGTATTCCCACTGTTCTTAAGCAAATTCACAGCAGGCAAAAAAAGAAAGAAAACTTTGGGAGGAACCTCTTCAAAATCGGTATTATATCAGCTGAACATGCAGTAACAAGTACTGTACGCGTAGATATATCCGCAGAGTAGAGTAACACACAAGTGATGACTGGCTTTGTATAATATGCTGTGCTTACAGTCATGGCTTATATCCTTGACGTAATCTTGTCAGAATATTTCATACACTGGGTACAATCGGAATTTCGATGACGAAATAACGGTATTATCACCGTTTATCAGTTTACCATTACCAGTCTACATTTGCAAAAAATATTGCAGCTAACATTGCTGGGAAGCAGAGCCCTTTAGCTTGAGAAGAGAGAATTAATTAGCATTAGTAGGTATTGGCACGTCTCAGGTTGGAAAAATCAACCTAATGTCTACATAATTAACATGGAGGCGATTTGTTTGTGGCCACCCCTTACGGGATTAAGGCGTCTGGCAGTAGACAGGTAGATCAGATGCCCCCTCTTATAAGACCTTGGTGTTGGCAACTTTGGCTCTGGTCTGTAACAATGGACCAGTTGTAAGGGAGAATATTTGTCGTAGTTCCCATCTTCTTCGAAGTGTATGAGATCAGTCTGGACCAAAAAGACATCGAGAGAATACATATATTTAATCTAATGGAGTGTACTTGGAATTAAGGTGTACTTGTAGCCACTTAACTTATCGATTTCAGGTCAGTGATGTCGCTTTCATTTTTATTATTCTGGTTATGACCAGACGATTCATTTGACATACCAGTGACGTTCTCGAGCTTAATCTCTTCAGTCTGGTGACGTATGCTACTGGTTTATCATTCTTGATTTTTCCATAATATAAGGGAGATTTCTTGTTGTGAAGAAGTTAGTGAATCTTTATCTCTCTCCCATTTCGACAACTATTGCACTGAGCAGAATAAAATCGTCTGGTTGTGGCAGATATAGAATAGAATATACGTCACCATTTTGAAGGGATCAGTGGGTTAGAAAAACTAATTGACTATGTAAAAACGGTTTAGTGCTATGATAGATTTTAATATAAACTGCAAGAGGACTGCATGTGGATATACTGTTGCCCACCTAAACGTTCGGCTATTCTACATTGGTGTGGCAGGAGTGTGAAATGTCAGGAAATAGCAGTGGAAATTGTACTGTTATGGAAGTGGAATATATTATGGTATTTGAGTTGTGTATGTTGGATAGGGCAAGTAATACAAAGGTTCCTGAAAGCTGAGAGGAAAATTATTTTGTTGATCACAGGGTAAAATAAAGAATGGATATGATTAGGGAGATTAAATAGCTATACCGGTAAGGAACGGCAGGATGAATGGAGGAGGAGACGTGAAAGATCATGAAGATAATGATTGTGTGAGAAAGTGAAGTATGAGCATTGATGAGGGAAAAGAAATGACAAATGATAAAAATGAATGGTGGAACTATGCGTAGACCCACAAGACAAGGTCAAGGACGGGATCGTTTTTTAGCTTGGCAGTAGACGATGTGACATCGTTCTTACAAAAGATGTTGCTGGAGCGGCATAACATGATGAACCACGCGTAGTGTAGGTGGCTTTCTCCTTAAATGGAACCGAGAATTTCGAATGCTCATATATGGAGGTTTTGCAGACACTTATCATGGGGCGATCCATTTACAATTTTCCCACATGGTTCCTACCCATCCCATAGAGTAATGTAAGCAGTTGCGTTAAGATGCTAATAAAGAGAAGGAAACTGGTGATTACCTTCTGCTTACCGTTTTATTTTAGGCCAATGCAATGATCAGCTTAGAAACACGTAATGTGATTTGAGAAGCTTCAAGATCGTTGAGGATTATGGGGTAAATATGTGCGCTTCTCCAATGAATCAGAGAAAAATTTTATATATATATATATATATATATATATATATATATATTTATTTATTTATTTATTTATATATGTATATATATCCGTGATTCATGGTAATAAACTGCATACACATATAACAAGAATAACCGTGTTCTACAAGACTGTAATTGTAATCAGATTAGTTCATGAAACAGTTGATGGTCTTGATGAGGGGATAATGACACCTCTGAAGCATTTGAAGCCATGTACTTGTACACAAGCGTTACGTGGTCAGATCGAGAGTTTCGGTATGTAGGAATGATACTGATAAGCACTTTAGTTCCTCGTAACGTCGAGATTTATGTAAAAACTTTTGTTTCTTTTCACAAATCATCAGGTTCCAGTATACCTCTCACAGTTTCCTTAGCCTCGACGATTATAAAACGATGTTTTCGTCCCCTTATCTATAGTTCGTCTAATGGAAAGTCTCATATTTTTCCCAAGAGCTGAATTCATTACAAAATCTGCTAACCAATGACTTTACGATTACTCTGAGTTTAGGAAGAAAGCATTTTCTTTTGACCATAAAGAATGGTACCAGTCACCAATTTAAGCTTCTCATCGTTCTTGTTAGATATCCTTTGCCACGAACATTCATTCGTGCATTATGTGCTGTCAGAGAATGTGTTAATTGTGGCTGACATGCACACCACTGAAGCAACGGTAAGCAAAACTTCTTGTATGTTACCAGTTTTTCGTGTCCTAGATGACGGCCATTTTTCCATGGGATTTTTGTTCGTTTATTTTTCATGTTTTACTTTAGTTCTCATTCACAGGCGAATGAGAGTTACTATTAATAAGAATCTGGAATTAGTTATCGTTGATGTGTAAGGGTAATAACTTAATTGGTACAGGTACAATACCCACTTTAGCACATGACGTAACATGTATTCCAAAATTTGCATCAACAGAATTGATTATTCATGTCTCAAAAAAATTAGACTTTTTGTGAAGATTTTGTTTACAGATCTCAGTCCGTTCTCTTTTTTAATCTAGCAGTTTCAGATGCTGATTAAAGCATCTTTTTGTTAACAGTATTATTGTCCATTGTCTCGAAGAATGTCAAAACATGATACTTATTATTGCAAACACTGTTTTCTTTTCAGCGACTACTTTGTTCCCTGGTCAGTGTCTTTTCACTCTAAGGTATTCATCTATGTTCTTATAGTCTTATTTGATTAATGTACCTTATTACGGTATAGTAAGAATAGGATCCAAATTATTACATCTTGAAAATGGAGTAGACTTAATATGGCGCTAAACAGATTATTTTTTTCCCAAGTGTTACTACTATCTGGATTAACTCGTTTGGCGTTAACTAGGATACCTAAGATCAAGTCAAGTAGTGAATGGGTTTATGGAGACAGTTAGTAATCGTTTTACTACGACAGTAGCAATCATTTTGCTGAATAAAAATGATCTGTATAAAAGGGCTGATATAGGCCCTGGTAGTGATTTTTTTTTATTTGGTTATTATATAATCACTTTGTATTTTATTATCGCCCGCCTTTAGCAGGCGGAGCGATAATGTTTTTCTGGCCAGTGTGTGTGTGTGTGTGTGTGTGTGTGTGTGTGTGTGTGTGTGTGTGTGTGTGTGTGTGTGTGTGTGTGTTCCCATTCTGTTTCATCAGCGGCTTGAGCTGTCAACATGAAACCTTCATGGTATCAAGATATGGTCCAAATTTTGGACGAAGTCGATAATGCGCACCAGCGGTCAAGGTCACCAAAATGGCTGCCAAAGTTCAACTAGCTTTTATCGCTCGCCTTTATCACCGTTATATCTCATGACGGCTTGAGCTATCAACATGAAACCCTCAGGGTATCAGGATATGGCCTAAATCTTGGACTTGGCCAACACCATATTCTGGCGGCCGATTAGCATTCGGATTCCGAATACTTTTCTTTCATTTGCTGTTGTTGTTGCTGTTATTATTATCAACAGCCGCGATAGCGAAGCTGGTATTGTTACCCGTCCCCGTCCAGGAGGGGCTTGGGGACGGGTATTGTTTCCACTCTGTTGGCCCGTCTGTCTGTCTGCCTGTCTGTCTGTTAACAGTTTTGACTGAAATTACAGGAATGATGGGCTATGACCTTCTGATCACCTGATTAAACTTTGGGCCAAATTGGGCTAAGACCCAGGCTGTAGGCCCAAAAAATGTTTAAAAATAAATAAAAAAAATTTTCGCCATAACTCCTTTCAGATTCGTCATATTGACATGAAAGCAAAACCTAAATGTTCGTCTTTCAAATCTGCAGTCTATAACATGCCTTAGTACATCAGGAGGGTTACCCCTCAGCGGTAGGGGGGGGTCAGTGTCAGGTGGATCGGGCCCAAAATTTCAGATGGGCATAAAATCGTCAATTTTCACCCGATTTACTCCAAATTTGATGTGTACCATCTTTGACTAGATATCCTGTTGTGTTTATACGTCAGCACTAAAATGACTGCCGGGGACGGGTTTGCTGTGCCTACGCACCGCTTGTTGTTTCCAGTTTGTGTCTGTGTATTTGTTAGCACGCTAATGTTGCAGCCGCTCAAGATATCATAACAAAATTTTACAGGTGAGTAGTAGGAATGAAGTCTCCTACTAGTTTGAAATTGATGAAAGTATGTCAAGGTCTGTGTGTCTGTTAGCACGATAACTTCGCAACCGCTCTAGATATCATCACAAAATTTTACAGGTGTGTAGTAGGGATGAAAATCTCCCACGAGCTCGAAAATAATGAAAGTAGGCCATGGTAAAGGTCACATTCCGAGCCGCGCTAAATATGTATCGGCTTGCTTGATTCCTTCCTTGGGGGGGCCTCTGGTTGTTATTATTATTATTATTATTATTATTATTATTATTATTGTTGTTGTTGTTGTTGTTGATGTTTCTGTTGTTATATTGTATTAGTATTAGTATATTGTATTATTATAATTAGCATTAGTATTAGTATTAGTTTAATTATTATTATTGAAAGACGTACATCAATAATCGTTTTAATGAACAGTTTTGTCTTTTACTGCCGAAAAAATATTCTGAGAGATGTGTTTATCACCTATACAGTTATCACCTGTAAGTATGCAAAATCATAACATTGAGTGTTTTACAGGTAAGATGGCGAGTTCCCCGTGGGTGCCTCTTCTGTTAGTGTTGGTGTGGCCGGGATGCCTTGTGGTCCAGGTGGCGACACAAAGGGATAACGCCGCCGCTCCTCTTGCCCTCGACCGACCAATCGACCATCCTCATCCATGGACTGAACTGTCAGGAGATAACTCGAATCCAACCTCCCATCCCACTCACGCCGATGGAGACCGACTACGAGATGGAGAGAGGGAGAGAGAATTGAAGGAATTGGCAGAGAGCGAAAGGGACTCACTGAGACTAATGGAGAGAGGGAGGAAGGAGACCGATTTTGAAAGAGAAAGGAGAAGAAAAATGGAGGTTGCAATGGAGAGAGAAAGAGATGGCAGGGCTATTGCAGAATTTGATTGGAGAGGATCAAGCATTTCCAGCATGGAGATGGAACGGGAGAGGGAAAGAGACAGGGAGGAGGAGATAGCAAGGGAAGTTGAGAAGGCAGAACAGAAGAAGAGAGATGTATTACTGGAACACGAACTAACTGTCCACCATGGTACCAACAACAGGGACAAAAGACGAAATGGAGATAGTAGCCACAATAGTTTACAGAGACAGCGGGACAGAGCACTGCGCGGTGGAGACAGTTTGAGGGACAGTGAAAGAGATGGATGGAGGGAAGACGGTACAAGGGACAGAGACACTTGGAGAGACGGGAGTCACAGAGGGGTGAGCCATCTGACAGAGCATGAGAGGCAGTATCACATCCAGACCACCCACAGGAAGGAGCCTATACTCATATTGGAGCAGGTGACTGTCACCCCTCGTCCAGGAAGACACTCAGGCGAGCGGCACCAGGATTTAGACCTTCAAGGACGACCAGTGTGGTATGGGTCCGCTGGTCAGCCACAACATGATTCCCGGCCTTTGCCGCACCAGGATGACTGGCCACTACAGGACTCTCGCCGCCCAGATCGCCCATTGGTCTTGCCACATTCCACCACCACGTTGGACCGTCGGCCTGACCGTCCTGACACCTACCCTTCCAAGTATGATGAGGTTCATTTAACAGTGCGAGATCCTACCACTGGGCCCCACTTGCCTCCAGTAGATGCCCATGGTGATTCTTTCACGTTCCCAGTGGCCGGGGTAGTGCCAGGTCCTCCGCCTCCCCCACCCCCACCCATTGCTCTGGGTGAAGTGGAGGCAGCCAGTGCCCATGCAGCATTGAGCCATGCACTTCGTGCTCAAGCAGTACAGGCAGGGAGGTTGAAGCAGGTTGTTGCTGCCCACATAGTAGGGCAAGCTGCCCAGCAGGCTTTAGCACAGCAATTGGTGGCACAGCAAGTGGCAGCGGGCGCTGCTGCCACACGCCTGAAAGCCGCCAGGCTGCAGCAGGCTGCAGCAGTGGGACAAGTCAAGGCTGCCTTAAAAAACAAACTCAAGAGGAAATTAAAGGACCGTTTGCAGACGTTGATCCAGAAGGAGGCGACGGACAGCAAGACTCTTGGGACTCAGGTTGGGGTGGTGTTGCAGCCGGCCCTCCTCACGGGGCCCACACACAACCTCAGAGACGATCTCCTCCACAGGCTGGTTCTACTGAAGTAAGTTGTCAGACTTTCTGTGGAATGAATAACTGCAGGAGGTTCTTGGAAGATGTCGTCTAATTTAGATTTTGCTTACCATGTGTTTGCGTATTTTTTTGGATAGCATAGCGATGGATGGTGTAGAGATGTTTTCAAGGTATTCTTTATGGTATACGGTAAATAAATTTCGTGGGTAGGACCCAGAAACAAGAAAGAAGACACAATAGTAGAATTTTATACAGTTCTCAGTAGATGCGTCTTACATTCATTCAGTCATCCGTCTCACAGGGAAACCATCCACATTCAGCATGCGTCATCTCACTGCCACTGCAGCATTTGTGAGATTAGGCCATTCTGTAGTTTGCCAAACCACAAAAGAGGCGCAACCCCTTACATGCATTTCCATACACATTTCATCCATCCAGTTCTTTTCTTCGTCAGTTCTATTGTTTCCTTGATGTCCTTTCCTCCCTCGATGTCCTTTCCTCTCTACTCTCACTTTCATGTACCAAGTCGAACTTAGTTGAGCCATCTTCTTCGTGGTTTCGTGAAGGAGAAAAATACTGATGATGTTCAGTGAAATGGGAATGTGTTCGACCAATAGAAGTGGAGAATATATGCGTGACGTATATAAAGCTATGGTAATCGAAAGGATGAATGGTGCTAGAATGAAGTGAGAGAGGCGGTTTGCATGTACTCGTAAACATTTGAGAAATGTATTTAAATAGAAAAAAATAGTGCCTGGTACGGTACAGAAGGATGGAAAGCCTGTTCATGAGACTTTCTTCATTTATTCATATCCCTTAAAAGAGCAACTAGCTTTATTGTAGGTCTCCCGACACTATATAAACATGGAAAATGCACGGTACAGAAGGATGGGAAGCCTGTTCGTGGGACTTTCTTCAATTATTCATATCCCTTAAAAGAGCAGCTAGCTTTATTGTAGGTCTCCCGACACCATATAAACATGGAAAATGCTTTTGTGTGATAATATATTTATCAGTGATGACAGAATGAATGAGGGAATGGTGAAGTGGAGGAGATAAGGAAGCGACAGATATTCTGTGAGCTTAATAATGGGTAGAAATATTATTTACAGTAATCCTGAGTCACAATGCAATGGTGTTAAATTGGACGTATTAATGAAATGTGGAGAATGTTAGAATAACGCAAGAGACAAGTTACCCTAAGTGTGCATGTGGATTTACGTGGAGAAATTGGTAACAAAATGGACCAGTAGCCTATATAGACAAAGCAGAGTGGAAGTCAGCATATGTTGGTGTGGTTGTTATGACTTTATGAAAGTGTTCCAGAGATATGAGACTTATAAAATGTAAAGATGGCAAAGAAGTGAACAGAAACGAAACTGAATCGAAAACGTGAACAAGATGATCGGGAACCAGGGGGAAAGTTGGAGTAGAGAACCTGAGGGAAGGAAGGTGAAGTGGCGGGAGAGTGTAATGATGAATGGCGATAGAAATATCGTTTTTTTTTTTTTTTTCGCTGCTACTCGAGATGTAGTGCGAGACTGGGTATCGGACAGTTTATACAGTGATAGTCTCAGTTGCATTATGTTTCGCCTCACCTTTATCACAGGACCTAAGGCACAGTTTGCTGCTCTACATCAGCGATCCCCAGCTTGCTTACTTCACAGAAAACTGAGGCAGAATATCATAGAAAAGTTGGGTGTTCCCACTGACTAGTTATTAAGAGCAAGAGTTAAAGATGGTTGTCATTCAGTCATTAGTTCCACTGTTTATTTATAGACCCTTAACATAAGTGGAACAATATTCGCTAATTGCCATTTATTAGTGCTGTACATACACAGTGGAAGAATTCGTAGGTACTGTAATAAACACACACACACACACACACACACACACACACACACACACACACACACACACACACACACACACACACACACACACTTGAGAGAGACAGACAGACAGACAGAGAGAATCTCAGAGACGAAAATGTAAATGTCCCACCGAAGATTGAAACCATTTTTATTTTTTTTCAATTTAGATTCATTATTTACCATTCATTTCCAGCCCCAGCACTGGGGAACATCGTCGCTGAAGGCCAAGCAGGGAAGGATGCGTGAGAGCAAAGGGTTGCAGTGATACATATATGATCTAAATGGTCTAGAAGTAATTATCATTACAAGCATGCACAGTAATGAACAAAGATATACAATGACACATACATGGTATAAAGTTGTTTCAGTAATTATATTATTAACACAAGTTTAAGAGTGAGCAAAGGATACATTGGCACACACATACGTACATACGTATGCAGAGAGAGACGCATATGCACACATACATATATATACATATATATCTAATCTGTACACATGTATATATTCTCGCACCTGTTGTCACAGAAGTACTGTATGTACAGGGCATGTGAACAGACGTGCATACATAGGCTGCATGCACATGTGCATAATATACAGTATATTCATATATACATATAGTGAGTCATTTATATATATATATATATATATATATATATATATATATATATATATACACTAAATAGATACATAGTTACATACACAGGTGGGTAGATAGACAGAGGTGATACTCATTATAAGGTTATCTCTTGATTCAAAACCCCTGTACAAGGACAATACATGCACACCTAATGTTTACGTGTGTGGACCCCCCCCCCATATATATATATATATATATATATATATATATATATATATATATATATATAAAATCATCATCATTCGGACCTCCTTTCCCACCCTAGGGCAGGGTGAGGAGTAGCAACGTCCAGACTGCCCAAATTTGCCCAATCGAATGGGCCACGCTTACATTAACTCACCATTCAAGCCCCCGAATCCTGGCTCTATCTTATATAGATAGATAGATAGAGATACAGATATAGATATATATACACACACACACCAAAATGTTTCATCATTGGCCTAGTGCCAGGGACTTACAGTGAAAGGAAGCCGGGCTGAAGAGTGAGAATATCCGAGTACATCAAGATTTGTGATGAGGTACACAAAGCAGAAGAAAATAATCCAAGAGGTCTGAAGGGGGCAATAACTGGGCGGTTAACGATGTGATGGGATAATACTTCATCCACGGGAATGTGACAGTTTACATGGCCTGTCGGCGACCGGTCGTCCAATGACTTTCCCTGAGGAGCTATAATGTGGTGAAGAATGTAGAAAACTTTAAATATCTGAGAACGATTGTATCATCTAATGGATCATTAAACAATGAAATTGAGGAGAGGATTAGACAGGCTTGGCGAGCTGTTGGAATGTTGAAATCTGTTTGGAATAATAATATGCTTTCGGTACATACTAAAGTGAAAATTTACAAGTCCATGGTTAGACCAATTTTAATTTACGGGCATGAGTCATGGTACAGTAAAATTGCAACAGATCAGAAAATATTAGGATTTGAGAATAAAATACTGAGAAGGATTCTTGGGGTAAAGTGGCAAGATGGCAAGACAGAGTTACAAATGAAAGAGTAAGGGATATTACGAGAGTGGAACAAGTTAATGAATATGTGAGACTGTCTCGCTGGAAGTGGCTGGGGCACATATACAGAAAAGAAGGTTGTTTAATACAGGATGTGCCAGAGTGGATTGCTAGAGGAAGAGGAGGTAGAGGTAGGCCGAGGGAAACCTGGTTGAGGACAATGAAAAAAGAAGCAGGAGAGGAGTGTTGGTGGGACCTGAAGGAGATGGCAAGAGACAAATATTGGTGGAGAGAGTTCATTGAGGCCCTATGCATCCCGTGGGGTGCCACAGGAAATGATTGATTGATTGATTGAGGAGCTATACCCCAGGCGAATGCGGGCGACTGCCACATCACAGTGGAGGGTGAGGGTGAGTGCTTACCATAGCTGTCTGACGCCGCGGTAGTTGTCAAATTGCTGGATGGTGACAGTAGGGGGACGTTCGGCATCTGTACGCAGGGACTCATCGGGAAGGATTCTCCGGACAGTCGTTGTGGACACAGGGGGGCGAATTGCAGCTGGGGGGGGGTTACAAGCAGTTCGGGCCAGGTGATCTCCCTGGTCGTGGCGGATGTGACCAACATGGGCTGGGATCCAAAGAAAAGAAACACGGAAACCAAGAGCATGAGCCTGATGGAAGCGGGTCAGCATGGGAATCACTGATGGTGAGACCTGATAGATGTTGAGAGAGAAGGAAGTCAAGGGCAGAGTCTAGCAAATAGTTCACACTGGGTGCAGTTGGGAAGGCGGTAGGAGGTGGAGAAGATGGGGGAAGCAGAGTTAGTAAAGGCAATGTAAGCAGCTCCCGCCCGGCTGTAAACGAGGATAGAAACGTAAATGCAGACGTGAATAGCATGGGAATGGTAGGTGCGGGCTACGGAAACCAGAATACGTTTACCAAAGTTGATGCTAAAGTAGCCACATTTTCTGTAGAAGTAAACATTTCAGTGTTTTATAGAAAACGATGGATACTGTGTTAAATGGATAGCATTTATAATTAGTTTCTCCCAAATTGCTGAGTCATCTGTTCACAACCCATAATTTCAGATTATAAACTTAGATATCAGTATACTTCTTGAAAAGAGTATACTTTAGGGTGGCCACTTCCACAACCTCAAAGAAAGATGACACTGTGCTCAGCAATAACTCACAGGACCCAGAATGAAAACTATAACCTATAGGGGAGAAGGTGGGAATATGAAACAGGCCTTATCTCAGCTGAAAAGTTCTGCCACCCATTGGTAACTGAATTAAACATAACTATTAGTTCCCCCACAGGCCACCAGAATGTTCTGGAATCACTCACTCGAGGTGAGGTGCTCAGAGAGGATATTGTTTACTGTTCACTCAGTGAAACTTTTTTTTTTAGGTATGATTAAAAACTTGTTATCCTATATAAATTGATATATATGGACTATGATATACCTGTATAGTGTGTTGATTAGTCTCAAGATCACCTCTTATAATGGAATAGTTTTCTGGAAAAAATTTCTAGCCTAGAATTTCTGCTAATTCATTTTAAAAATGTTGTTGGGTGCCATTATGGAACAGCGTGTTTCATATTACCACCATTGCTTTTACCTTGTCCCATGTTACCACCATTCTTTTTCCTGAAAGTATGTCAAACAGGCCTACACAGAAAAGAAAGAATGAGGTGGAGGAAAGAGTGCGAAAAGTAAAATAATTTTTTTTTTTTTTTTTTTTTTTTTTTTTTCAAAGAGAGAGATGGGGATGAAAGTTCTATTGAAGATGAAGAGGGAACTAGTCTGTCTTCTGGAAGTTCAAACTTCCTAGCAGAAATAGTGGGAGAAGCAAATCGTGGAAGAGATGATGCAGACTGCCTTTTTGGTCGGAAAAATTCACGAAGTCCAAATCAGGAGAACCATGGGTTCATTGTTTAGTGTGCCAGGGATGGCCCCATGTCTTTTGTAGTGGGTGTGAAAATGATATTTTCATTTGTGACTTCTGTTCTTAAACATACATTTCCACTGTAAAATTATTATTTATGTATTCACAAAAAGAATTATTATTTTTTGTTATTTTCAGAATTGTTTCATATTACCACCCCACTAGTTTCATATTGCCACCCCATTTTACAAGACCCATTCTTTTGGATGTGCTTGAAAGAAAAAAAAAAAAAAAAAAAAGTTGTGGCATTTGAATGGTTTAATTTTTCTCATTATAACTCTGAATGTATTATAAGGATATAATGTGTCATTACTTCTGACGGTTATTGGTGCAGTTTTTGCCTTTAAAAATGGTGTTTTCGCTTGAAATATAAAAAAAGTGGTCCATATTACCACCTTCTCCCCTACAAGTCTGTTAAGATTTGACACCGCATCCAGTGAGGGTGACCTTGACAACATGACCTCTGGGCTTGTCTGTCCCTGCTCAATAACAACGCCTGTTCCCACGGCACACCAATACCCAACCGTAAAGACTCCCAGCTCCATCTTGCCTCATTTTAATTTTCCTCTTCCAGCCATCTCTCATACACTGTTAGATGATCTTCTCAGTCATTAGGATCAATTTCGTTTTGGTTCGTTTGATTTCGGATGTAAGTTTTTACTTGAGATAATATACAGTAGAATTGTATTATTTTTTATTATTCTTTTGTTTTTCCTTCCTGTTTCATTATTGAAAAAAAAAAGTTTCCTCCAACCTAATAATAATAATAATAATGATAATAGGCTAATAATAATAATGATAAAAATGTTCATCCACAGAACTCACTATACATGGATGCCTGTTTGATGGGCCATACTTCTGCCATTTCTGTGTTCAGGTATTGTTGTTTACATTTATCAAGCCAGTGAAATACACATTTCTTTTCACATGTAATAAGTAACTAAGCCAATAATGCAATAACTTCTCTAGAGGGATAACTGGGTATTATCTACTCAAGACCCAAAAAGGAGGACAAGTCATGAGCTCCTGGCCAGAGGTTGCACCCATTGCACCGGACAGAGGACAGGGAACTCAAAAGAGGACTGTTCAGCATAAAGCCGGACGTCTAGCCATCCTTGTGTACCAGGGTTTTAATCCTGTTTGAGCGTTCAGTGCAACTTTGGACAGTTTTCTCCTTCCACTTACCTTATACGTCAGTACCTTTTGAGCACAACAGGGCGTAGACGAGGTAGCCAACTGGTAGAGCGGATAGAGCAATGGACTGCTAGGACGTAGGTTCGATCCCGGCTGTTGCAGGGTACAGTTTCTGTAGATTTAAAATACATTAGACACTCACTGTATTCACTGCGTTTCCATTGGCCTCATCGGCATGTCATGAACTCACGCGCATATATAAAAGAGCCTTGGAATCCACCATGTTTTGAAGTGCTGTATGTGACTATTCGCAATATATAACAACTGTAGGCTATTTCACTGAGGTGATTAAGACTCCCGTGCAGCCAACAACTAAGTTTGGGTTAAACTGTTAAGCAGCTAGTCCTTTAGATACTCTCAGAAGTATAGCTCGTGCAAACTGAGGTAGGCTATGCTATGAAATGCGGTAGTTCTTTTTGGTGTGGTCCCTAAATTAACCGTTTGGATTCCTGACATTTATTTGGAACTGGATATCTCTCCGAGATTAATGTAGTTACAATATCCTGTTACTGCCTGAAGGGAAATGGGATACATAGTGCTTACCGGTGTCGTATGCACGGAGTGACATGCTGAAAGTTACTATTCCGTTCAGTGTGCATGCGTCGAGTGGCCGTTTAGCTTCGATTTTGAAAGTATCAGTATGTTATCTCAAATTTTGTGCCATTTATCAACAACATTGTATGAAATACATGTGTCACGAAGATAGTTGGATGTCTTATCGACCTGTAGGTAACTATAGGTCGATACATGGATATATATAAAAAAAGATATATATGTGTTACAGGCAGATTGTGAAATTAGTCATTTCATGAATTAAAATTAGTTTAGTTTAGATTTATTTAGGTTAAGTTGATCTAGGATAAGGTTAGGTTAAGGTTAGGTTAGGTTAATTTAGGCTTAATAGAGAAGGGAACGGCAACTTCCAGCATAAAGTCGCTCCGTGCATATGACACCGGGCCCAATATGCGTGCGGCCTGCATTCTGCCTTCCCTTGCTCCAGGATATTTCTTAATTCGCCATCGAGTAGGGCCACTGTCAGATATATATATGATTGTTTTCCTCTCTATGAACTCCTAGATATGGTTATTTATCATGATGATCACTTTTCAGTACCATAGCTAATAAACGAATTAAAATACGATGGACAGTATTCTGTATCAGTCTTGTGTTAGGGAGTGACTCTCATACTTTCTGATTACCTTACAGTGGGAGATGTGTCAGCGACTTATGCAACTGGCTTTATAAATAATAAAGTATTTGGAAGTAATTTAATAGTAAAAATAATATAGTTCAAAGGTAAAAACGTTAAGTATGGTAGTATTGATCACTTTCCTTCTTCCCCTCAGGCCATACTTCGAGCAGAGTGGTATCGGTTATGCCATTCCCAGCGGCCTGCCTGACCTGCCTCCTGGAGCTCGCCTCACCCCGCCACAGGTGGCCGCACTGCCCAAGATACCCATACAGGTACTAAGGTTCACATAACTCTTCATTTACTGACCATTATGCTATGAGCCACAGTTTAAAAACTGCTTTCAGCTTTTACAGGAGGTATTGTCTTCTCACTCGAAACTCATTTTTAGCTCACTTGATAGAGGTGGCTCACATGACGGCACCAGCTCTTGTATAAGGAGTCTTCACAGTTTGCAGCCGCTTCTCATTTCGCCCAACTTTCCTTGTACAATAATTATCCTGTTGTCCTAAAACCTCCAGAATATGTTGATGTATTCAGCTACTGCCGTCCGTACACTTCCTGTGTTGAGTAGCCTATGCTAAATATTTCATAGTCATATTTCCACCCAAACTCCTCCTCAGAATATATCCAAATGTCCACACAGCCTTCTCATGCTCTCCCTCCTGGTGCATATTATCTCCAATACCACACTTTTCATTTCCTGCTACAGTACCACAACTCTGCCACCCCCATTTTCCTCAGTAATGTTTGTATAGTCCTTATTCAAATATGCCAGTATGTACACTGCTTCAATACTCTGTCCGCACTTTCAAGAGGAACAGTATCTGAAGCTACAACAACGTTAACTCAGTCACTCTACATGATTTCCTCTGTCTGTACGTGTATGTGTGTGTGTGTGTGTGTGTGTGTGTGTGTGCAATTCACCGGGTCGGTCAGGATCACGTGATGGTTGTGATCATCAGCTTTGTACTCTCTCGGAAGAGAACTGAGAGCTCATATAGTCCGATCTAAGGGTTAAGCTTTGATCTTCACACATGCACACACCCATCCCCTTGCTCGAGGGGGACAGTACCCACCCATTTTGTCAGTGAAACTTTTCGCATCCCGAGCAAGGCGCGAACCCTCATCTCAGCAGATGCTAGGTGAGAGCGTTACCACTGAGCCGATGTGTGTGTGTGTGTGTGTGTGTGTGTGACCTTTCAAGTTTTGGTAAAAATTTGCAGATCATACATCTTGTTGAGGATATTTCTAACTATTGTATGTTGATGCTTCGATCATTATTAGAATGCCAAGAGGACAAGGTATCGCCGGAGCCAGTCTGTCAACACTGCCAGGATTACGCCGTGAACCATAAGATCTGGTTTAACCTGATATTTATAAGCTTCCTTCTCTTCCACAGTCATCAGAAGTAGGAAAACTGTATCAGTAAACTAATTAATGTAAAGTTGTATCTCACATAAGATAGATGAAAGTCTGTTTTGTAGTTAATGGTAAGAAAACTGAGTTGAACGAGTGACAGTGAGACATAATGCAGAGTGGGGCAATAGGGAAATGGATGACAGGTGTGCAGCAAGTTGTAACCTCGATACATGTGACCCAACACAAAAGAAAATTGCAGGCCGACCAACTGTCGCACCTGCTTTCTCCTGCAACCACGCTCACTTGTCTCCAGAACACAACGGAACTGTCATAAAACATCCTCGCCTCCAAGCCTCAGACCAGAAGACAACATCATTATTTCGTTAGATCTGATGAAATACTAGTACTTAGTCCATCCGAAGGTACCCAAACCAGTACCCTATAGAATCAGTACCATTCAGTCAGGGGTGCTCCTAGAGTATTTGGCATCCGCGGCTGACCTAACCATTGGCACCCCCTACCTCTCAGAGATGAATAGTACACAAATGAAAATTCAGGAAAATGTCTTTTGACTAATTAAGCTTATCAAATACATTTGTAAATTTTGCTCATGAACTGATCTGTAGATCTGCAGATAAATATGTAAACCAAAACTTGGCTCGAAGAAGCTCGTGAATCATTACTCAGAAAGGCACTGTCATACAAGCTTTTTTTTTTTTTTGGGGGGGGGGAGGTAGTAGTTTTACGGTAGTTTCAGAATTCAGGTTTAATGGAAATCATGCAACATAGAATCATTTACTCTGTCTAGTTTCTGAAGACACACTAAAAACCCTGAAACAGTGAAATGAAAAGGTTACCATTCAGCTAAATGGCACCCCCCAATGGCTGTCACCAGGGGTGGACTGCCCCCCCCCCCCGTAGTACGCCACTGCTTTCAGTCCTGAACAAGTGGTGCCAGGCACAGCAAACCTCGCCCGACAGCAATTTTATTGCTGTTGAATACTGACTCGTTTCTGCCATTTAGTGTCAGTGCATAATTAACGTCTAAGGTATTGACGCAAATGTTTTCAAGTTTCGCCCTCTTAAAATCCATGATCTGGCGTTTGGCCTGTCATGGTGACCCAAGGTCAAAGGTCATGCTGCCAAATGAAAGCCTATACGAGACTTCTTATATCTTAGCAATAGTAAATATCTCTATCTTCATCGAGTTTCGAGTTACGGCCTGCTGAATATCCGTGACCTTGAGTTTGACCTTTCAAGGTCACTTACGTTCAAAGGTCAAGTTACTAGTTAAAAACACATATGGGATTTCCTGTATGCTGATAATATTAAATATATCTTCAACCAGTTTCGAGTTATAGTCCCCTGAATAACCGTGACCTTGAGTTTGATCTTTCATGGTCAGAGGTGTTGGTGCCAACTGAAAGCCCGTATTACGAGTTCCTATATGTTCTAATAGCAAATATCTCTGTCTTCAACTGTTTTCAAGTTATAGCCCTCTAAAAATCTGTGACCTTGATTTTGACCTTTCACGGCCACTAGATTACCTCCAAAATTCAATCGCTTTCTTTGAGGACAAGTGCCCACATATGCTGAAAGTTTCACGTAATTTCATTCAGCTGTTTTTCTGTAATGTTGCTAACAGAAACAAACATACAGTACATACATAGAGACAAACAGACAAAGAAACTCGACCAAAAATAATACCTTGTCGGACTCCGTCCGAGCGAGGTAATGAACTCTTCGTGTGACTGATCCCGTCTGACTCGAATGTGAAGATGCTTTCTCTGTGTATCCCTTAGCACATCACTGGTCCCTGTGCAGAGGAAACCGTCATCACTATGCTACTGAAACGGGACATTCCCATCTAGACATCAAAGTGAATCCTGGATCCAAAGAAATCTTCTCATCCTTAATACTTTTCCTGACAACAGTCACACATACACTTTACTTATGACTTCCACAAAACAATTTCATTCAGGAGATGAAAGTTCCCATCTGCAAAAACAACTCTTGATCGACTCCTTCCCAGGCTGTGGACATGCTTGAGATTATTAATCTGGCTGCTTCCAGACGATTTTGTACAGCAGTGAAATCCTTGTTGTTAAAGAATTAAAGAGTATGTAATATCACTCGAGGACCTCCCCAATAGGAAGTATAGCCTGATAGTAGATGGAGCCCAGCTGACAGGATGTCGTGGTCGTCTGATGACCTTTCACTCTCCACTCAGACATCTCTCTCTCTCACACACACACACACACACACACACACACACACACACACACACACACACACACACACACACACACACACTGATTGATACATTCACATTCGCATTCACACTTACTCGTACATTAACAACACACTCGTCTCACTCTTCTTCCTTCATCATTTATCTTCCTCTCCTCTTTCATTCGTTCACTCTCTCCCCTGCTGGTGCCTCACGTGCTAATGACTCCTGCACTTTCTCATCCTCTCCCTCTAAGCATCATTCACTCCATCTCCTTCCTTCACCTCTTTCCTGCCTCAGCCTCACCGTCTTTCTCCACTTCCAAAAGCGTTTCTTCTTACCTCCGCTAACTCTCTCTCTCTCTCTCTCTCTCTCTCTCTCTCTCTCTCTCTCTCTTTCCTGCCTTCAACTTTTACCTTTTCCTCGGCCTTACCATGCTGCCCCTTTACAGGTGTCTCAAGTGGTAGTGACTCCGCCCCCGTTCTCGCTGCCTGCTAACCTGAGGGAGCTAGTGGACCCACCCCTGGACCCTGACTTCATAGAGTACCTCCTCGGCCTCCCTCAAGCTGTATTCCGCATCGTCACCAGCACGTGAGTTCACTTTTTTTTTTCTCTCTCTCTCTCCCTCTCTCGATAGATAGGTAGATAGATAGATATACTGCGTAGGTATAGATATCGCGTAACGTTAATGAGTTTCTTTTACAACGACCTGAAATAATGTCTGCTAGTTTAATTTAGTAACAACAGATCTAACTACCTATACTGTTTAGAAACAATTTTTATCAATATTACCTAATCATCATTACTTTTATCCTTTTGTGAAACTTGGTGTTAAACTTTAAGTGGAGTACTGTCCATGATTTTATTTGCAATCACATGTTTTATAATAACCTTCGAAAAAAATTATTATTGATGTAAAATCACCTCTTGAGGACAAGTCGACAGTCGTTGCTTAATGTGTATGATTACACGAAAATATTACTTATGTTATATTATAATAGCCATTTGATACTGATAATAGTGCTGTGAGCAGCCTATTAATTCGAATGTTACATTGGCTGATCTCCCAATGACCTAGTGGCCTCTATTGTATTTTAAATATGTAAACGTATTTGTTTGATTATGGCATATATATATATATATATATATATATATATATATATATATATATATATATATATATATATATATATGACTTTTTAAAATATATTCAGCTGCATAAATTTTCCCATACTGTTAAATGGATAATTTAGTCAAAGGTGTCGATTACCTGAAATGATGCCTAAAACTGTGAAATCTGTGGCCTGCAGGTCCAAGCGGGAGTTTCTGGTGACGCTATTCCCACGCCTCTACCGGAACTCCGTGCGTCACCTGTCACCCCACACCACCACGGGGGTACTGGGTCACATCGTCACGCCCGTCTACGCCTCATCCACACCTGTGTACGCCCCATCCACACCCGTATACGCCTCATCCACACCCGTATACGCCCAGTCCATACACCTGTACGCCCAGCCCACCACCCCAGCGCCTCGCCCAGTCAAATTAACCTCCTCCTATGCCACTCTCGAGCCTCACAATTCACCCAAGCCGCAGTACGAGTCCCCCAAAGCGCCTCCTCCACTCTACGACTTTCCCAAGCCTTCCACACCTGCATATTCCTACGGTCCACCACCCAATCCTGTCACCCCAGACCCACCTATCCTCGCAACCACGCCCTCTGCAGTAACCCCACACATAACCACCACTTCGTCTGTAGTTACCCCTCACATAACCTCCACTCCCCATTCCCCTACCACTACCTTGCAAGCCATTGTGACCACGATTCATCCGCCCCATCCACCCGCAACCACGCCTTCCTCTTCATACGGACCTCCCAAAGCTGAGGATTGTTATGATCAGAATCATCACCATCACCATTACCATAAACACTCCCATGAACAAACAGACGACCGCGACAAACACCGCCACGACCAAAACAACAACAACAAGCATCATCAACACGACCACGTGCATCATTTTGAATACACAGGCAGTCACAACAAGCAAAATCCAAACCACTCACAACATCATGTTCAGATTAATGGCCACAAGCATAACGATCACACACACCATGATGGCGACCATAACGAACGCCAAGACGCCCACAACAGACATCACCACGACCCCAGTAAAGATCATAAAGACAGCCACAGCCAGGGGACTGTCCCCATTCATCACCACGACAACCAAAAGCATCACTACGACCACACCAACGAACACAAACACTGCCATGATCATAATACCGGCCCAGTTTATCACCACGACGAAAACCACAACTACCACCCAGCCCACAAACCACACTACGCCTACAAACCCGGGAAACAAGATAACCACAATCCCCACCAGGTTCACGTTCACCACCACCTCCACCAACACGACCACTTGCCACATCACCCGCTGCCCCCACACGACATCTGGAAGGTGAGTGTTATCCATTCAGTCCGATGACGTGATTTAATTTCATTCATTTTGCCTATAGACGATTCTGTTCACACTTGGATAGAGTTTTCGAATAAGAGAAGCTTCATACTCTTCATTAACCCATTCAGTACTCAGTGTTTTCCAAGATTACATGAAATCATCTTTAGATAGCAAGAATAAAATACGCTAGAGGGTTGAAGGGGTTAAAAGAGATTTATTTTAACTTTTCCATCATTGCTAAAATAAATGGCAGATTTCAGCAGCTCGGATTCTGCGAAGTGTCTTCTGACCGTCATGGAATTTCCAGTCTTCCTAACGTAAAGTTTAAAGGCACCTTGAATTCAGCTAAACTGACCATGACCTTACTTCTGTTAAGTTATAGTTCTCTAGCTGGTTTACACCAGTAGGTTCTGAATTTTCTGACACGCATGAAATGATGTGAATGATGATCATGCTTTGTCGCTACATCCTTTACAAATTACATGAAACCGATCAGAAGAAATGTAAACCAGCACGAAGGACCCAGATCGCCTCATAGAGTTGTATTAAGTAGTTTGAAGGTAGAGAATGTGAAAGGAAGAGCGGTGGAGGTGGTTGAGACAACAAGTAGAAGGAAAGTGTATGTACGTTGAACAGGAGACACTGTGAATAGGCATGTCGGCTAGTCTGATCAATGGTAAGTGTACTATATACAACCGCAAGTTATACTGGAAGAATGGATACCTCTGAAACATTCGCAAAAAGTGTGGTGAATGTGACGATAGAATAATAGTTTTGACCCCAATAGACGGCAGCAATCTCCTGTCAGCGCTGTTTGCGTGTACCCCACAGGCTGACCTAAGTGATAATATTAATGGTATCTTGCGAGATAGTCTGATGCGAGTGACGGGGAGTATGATCATAAACAAAACTGTGGTTCTAGCTGATTTGATTGCTTATGCGGGTCCACAGGCTTTAGGCCATGAAGGAATACACGGGAGGTGGACATAAGAAGAGGTTACACGTGTAACAAGATTTGTCTGGTGTGTGTAGAGGAATTGTATGGTGTCATGTAGGAAGTGCAATGCTTTATGGTAGTGAAACAGACAGTAACATATGATGAAGTTCATAAGCTTTAGCATAAAGAGATGAGGATAGTTAGGTGGATGTTGAGTCCCTGCATGAATGACAGTTGAAAATAAGCAGCTGAGAGGTCGGCAGGGAATTGAATGCACTGGTGATGCAATGCCAAGGGGGTGATTGAGGAACTTAGATATAAAGAGAGAATGGAGATGAAAACTGAGTCAGTAGGTACACGAATGTGAATATAGAGGGTAGAACACCTAAAGATAGACCTTGGAAGACTTAAGGTGAGGTCCAACTATTATAAACTTATAACGTCAAAATGATGCGTGTAAGAATATTTCTAATAACTTACGTAACGTAGGATGGTTGTGCTGCTGTTGTTGTTAACTCAGCTTTACCTGGACGTCAACCCATTAAAATGCAGCCTGAAGTTGCAATTCTTCAATCTCCCATCTTTCTTTCAGGGCGCAAGGAAGGGGATGAGGCACTGTTGTACAACCAAGTCGTGAGCCATTAGCACCAGTACACGATAGAGCTGTACCTCTGAATTAAACTTAAATGTAACCTATTCGAGCATCGTCCTGTTCACCTTACCAGCACATGTCATCGCACATACGAGTATATGCACACACACACACACACACACACACACACACACACACACACACACACACACACACACACACACACACACACACACACACACACATATATATATATATATATATATATATATATATATATATATATATATGGAGCCTCTGTGGTACAGTGGTAGAGAGTCCGTTTCGTACACGGGTGAGCCAGGGTAATAAACTTTGGGAGTGTTCACCCGGCCACGTACTACAATGGCGGACACCAGGGGTGCTGTGGTTGAACCAGTGTCGCTTACTATAAAGTAAGCTTGCACCCAGTCGGCTGGCGCGGGCCGATTACGCTTGGTTCACAGACTACACACACATCCAAAGCCACTCCAACACTACACTTACACTTACAAGCACTTCTCACCCTACATACAATCTCTGCCAGACAGCTTAAGCCACTTGGTAGAGATACATTGGCTGTATCGTCCTGACTTCGGTCAGGATAGGCCGGTCCTGCAGTGGACACTCAAACGGCTGATGAGATGAGATTATATATATATATATTACTTAATAGCAACAGTGGCATCTTTCCAGACGCATGTGGGCCTGATATCACCGGATCCCCACGGTAGCGATGAGACTGGGGTCGAGGGTACCCACTTCAAGACGTTCGACGTGAGCAACGACGGTCGCGTCACCCCCAGGCCAGACACCTACAGCGACACCCACACACCAAACATCCAGCAAAAGCCAGACACCCTTACGCGCCTCCCGGGTACGATTTATGGTGTGGAGGAGGGAGGGGGTTAACAGTGTAATATTGCTGATTGTCGCCGTGTTGTGGGTCTTATCGCTGGATTTTAGTGCGATGGTAACTGATAATTCTTGGCTGGGATTATTAGAGGCTAAAGTTTCATGTCAAATTGATTTTACTTATTATACATATTTTTTTCAGTTCTTCGTGCCTACTGTTTTCATCCATCCATCCATCATCCAATCCTACGTTGTCCCATGAGGAGCGTAGGAGACCGGGACTAGGCAAGTTGGTCCTGACATTTAAGATGAGAGTGACCAGCCTCAATCATCCCTAAGTGGCATTACATGAGCATTACACCCCAACCGCCCCGTAGATATAAACCTTCACCGGCTCAGTCCGATTGGAGTGCCGTAATTACCCACTAAACCACTCTGCGCCATAATTTGCTTATATGGTTACCACTCAGCTTAATAAATGGTTTCCTGGTGTACAGGAAACCATTTGGCTTGTCACTCAGTGTATAGTCACCCACAGGCAGAAGGAAGACGAAAGAATGATGGAAAGATAGGCAGGAGAGGGAGTGTAAAGTCACCCGTAGGCAGAAGGACGAGGAGAGAAAGAAGTAAAGAACGGCAGAAGAGGAAGGAAAGAAGGAAGGAGGAAAGGAAAGGACAGACACCCGAGAGCAGCACTACATCCAGTGAGTGGATGGTGAGCGCCCCCACCTACCACTAACTGTAGGAGAGATGACGTAAGGAGAAGCGTCCTGAAACTCTGCCTACTGTTTTCATTAGAGCAAAAAAAAAACTTTTCAGCGTTGACTAAATCAAAAACACAAATTATTGGTAGGAAAGCACAGAAATGTGTGATTGTAATCTAAGTTTAACAAAGCTAACAATCCATCTATATACTCGTATATGAAAGAGGCGTTGTTTGTTTGTCCTTCAGTCACGCCCAAACCAATGACCAGAGACCCTTAGACCCATATATATTCTGAATCAGGGTGACCCAAGGACGGTTTTAGGGCCGTCAAAATTCTGATCTGGGTCATTTGAGGTCACCGGTAGAATGTTTGCATTTTTGGCCCGGGCAACGCCGGGCACCCCTGCAACCCAGTTTTTGGTATGGAGACTCACATGACCTCCAGTTCGGACATAGGCCACATGAGGTTGATCTCAAGTCATTTGAGGTCACTGATTGGAGGTCATTTGAGGTCACCGGTAATATACGCTCGAACGACTGGACCCAGCAAACAAATTTTTGGCATGGAGACTCACATGATCTCCAGTTCGGACATAGGTACGTGAGGTTGACCCCCGATGTCATTTATGGTCACCGGTAGGAGGTCATTTGAGGTCACCGGTAATACACGCTCGAACGACCGAACCCAGCAACTCAATATTTGACAGGGAGACTCACTTGACCTCCAGTTCGGACATAGGCTATGTGAGGTTGACCTCCGAGATCATTTGAGGTCACCGGTCGGAAATCATTTGAGATCACCGGTAATAGCAAATAGGGCCCAATTTTTGGCATGCAAACTCACATGACCCCCACTTCGAACAAAAGCTATGTGAGGTTGACCCCCGAGGTCATTTGAGATCACCGGTAATAGTAAACAAGTGCACACAAATAATAGTCTGCGAAAGCTGAAATAGAAAGTTCCCGGACCTCTTACAACCCCTCTTCAAAAGCATTAGAGTAACATGGTCTTTCTGGAGTAGAAGGAAAGATTGAACTAGAACAAATGGTATTAGAGTGTTCACACTTTTGTCCCGGCAACGCCGGGTACCCCTGTTAGTAGTATATAGTAATATTAATCCTGGCATATTATCTGACATTATTCTGGTGACATATATATATATATATATATATATATATATATATATATATATATATATATATATATATATATATATATATATATATATATACACACTGTATATATGTAAGCTTTACTTACGTCGTTCGTTTGTCAACCTAATTCATTATCTAATTAATATCACCTTCGCTGTGAGAACTGAACCGAGCTCTATCCATCTGCTGAAGTATGCGAATGGGACGCAAGCATATTCCATAATTATAAAGTTAATACCTTGGTATAAATAATTGCAGTTAAACTTTGTCGGGTGTCATTAAAATCTGTAATAATTATTATGTACAGGTAATAACTTATATGATTTCTGAAGACCAACCATTTCTTTATTAATGACCTCGAATTGGCAGTCAAGGTCCGTAATATATGCCCGCTTCATCATTCATCTGTTTACCGTACAAGCTGTGCCAGCACACTTCATCCTGTCTCTGCTTATCATCCCGTCATCTCACTTCCTCCTCATTTTCCACTGTGCTCACGTCCGCCTTTCCTCCACACAGGCAGCGTCCCGGTTTTGGTCACGACTTCGACTACATCACCAGCAATCACAGGGGTCGGACTGAGGCCTCACGGCAGCCCTGACCACTTCTTCTCCCCAGTAACCACACCCCTCCCACTGCACTCAGATCTCCTGTCTGCACACCCTCTCCCTTCCCAAGACTCCCAGGAACTCCTCTCGCACTCTCACGTCCCTACACACTCCCAGCACCTCCCATCTCATGTCCCACTGCATTCACAACGCCCCCCTGCACATCCACACCCTTCCCCAGATTCCCAGGAACTTCTCACTCGCCATCACAACCCGCCGCAGTCCCAACATTATCCTTCTCACATACCACATTCCCCCAAGTCCTATCCACTTCCTCACCACTCCCCCATTTCCCCGCCATTCCAGATAACCACCACCGTCTCCCCAGTCATCACCTCAACTTACACCTCTTACGAACACAACACTCGTCAGTCTAAAATCCCCTCTTCAACCTACACCTCTTACGACTACGATATCCGTGAATCCCAAAACCCGGTTCTAACCACCACCCATCTGCCAGTCTTTATAGGCACGACTCTCCTACCGCCCACTCAGACCTACCATCCCAAGATTCTAGCCACAACATACCGTCCTAAAATTCCAACTACAGCATACCACCCGAAATTCCCAACCACGACCTACCGTCCAAAAATTCCAACCACGACATACAACCCCGTAACACCAACAACGACCTTCCATCCTAAAACTCCGACCACCTCGTACCACCCTAAAATTCCAACCACGACCTACCATTTCAAGATTCCAACCACGACCTACCACCCCTTAATTCCGACCACAACCTATCACCACGAAGTATCAGGAGCACCCCACCATCCCAAAGTCCCAACCACGACTTTATTGCCACCAAGAGAACGACCATCCTCCCAGCGACCCATCTTCACCACCACACTTCAACCCTTCCCCACCACCACCAATACCAGCACCCCTTTCTACCCCTTCACTCCCGCCACCTCCCCCGTGTTCGTGGTGACGGAGATCCCTGCCACCTCCACTTCGAGCGCCGTGTTCCGCCTCACTCCCCCCAGTGTCACCCTGGAGGAACAGTTCCAACCCAGCTTTGGCTACGGCAGGAGGAAAAAGCCCAAAAAGCCTATTGGGTGAGTCACTACAGGGCGCGCGCACACGCATGCACGCACACACACACACACACACACACACACACACACACACACACACACACACACACACACACACACACACACACACACACAGCTCTCATGTGGGGGGAGGCCCCCTACATACAGCTCTTCTCAATAGGGTGGAGTCAAAGGCTTTTCGTCTCATTAATTCTCCATCTCTTACTGGCTTCCTTCAACCTCTGTCTCTTCGCCGCACTGTTGCATCATTATCTCTTTTCTTTCGCTATTTCGGTGGTCACTACTTCTCTGAACTGTCTGGTTGCATCCCTCCGCCTCTACGACGGGCGCGTAGCACCCGTCAAGTGACATACTTTCATTCCTTTTCTGTCCAGCTCTCTAATACAAGAGCTAACCGTTACTCCCAGTCCTTCTTTTATGCAACAGGTCAACTCTGGAACTGTCTCCCTCTGTATTTCCTGCTTCCTATGATCTCCAGTCCTTCAAACGCAGTGTGTCCAGGCATCTCGAAATGGACTGATCTTGAATTTGGCTCTCTTTTGTATTTTTTTTTCTTGGAAGGAACGGTTCGTAGGCTCCTAACGTTTGGTTCCTTCTTTCTTGCATAGACACACACACACACACACACACACACACACACACACACACACACACACACACACACACACACACACACTCCACATTTTTTTTTTTTTTTTTTGTTTCCTACTCTGGGCATAGGCTTCACAGCCCGTTCTCAAGGCCCATTAGTTCTTCATACTATGCATCTCCACATGCCACCACTTCATCCATATCACCCACCTTCCATATTGAATACATGATAGGGATGCTTCATACAAGACTGGTGTATTGGTATTAGCTGGAGTATTTTTACGACATGTCGGTGGGTGATCTGGTAAATCAGTAAAGTCTGCTTTAATGAAATTCAAATCCTTAAACTGTTTCCAGCCCTAGTTGGGATTCGAGCCTGGGTCCATTAGAACTGCAGGCCACTTCTCTACCGATTCAGCCACCGTCTCCCCCCCCCACACACACACAAGCACGCATGCACGCTCGCATGCACTCACGCACGCACGCACACACACACACACACACACACACACACACACACACACACACACACACACACACACACACGCACGCACGCACGCACGCACGCACGCGCGCGCGCGCGCGCGCTCGTCGCTTTCACAATCACAAGAGGTGGATGCGATTCATTAGCATGATATATATCCAAGACTGGCTGATTTTCATTTTTAAATTCAGAATTATAGTATCTGCACACTCGTACGGATTCCAACTGTAGAATCAACGGACGAATTCATAGAATAGATTAACTGAGAATGCAGCTCATATGTGGTTTACATTTTGTCAGCTTTGCATAGCAATTGAAACCATTGCTTAGAATTAGTCAGTAGGTGAATAGTTTATCATGATCGTTTAGTATGTCCTACAATATAGGTGTCTAGAGGTTCTGGACACAACATTTGTAAATGCATCGTGTGTTCGATTTACTATAGGTATACAGGCCACAGTGTTTTGCGTTAATCTCTTAGAAATTCGATTGTGTAAGCTTCCGCATCTGATATTTGTGTGCACATAGCTGAATTCTTATCAGTGTACAGTATACTAGTAATTCTTAATTCCCAGGGATATGGAAAAATAATTATTGCCTCTGTATTGCCTGCATATCCTAAAAGTCTGTTAAAAGTGGCGGGGATGGAAATTAGAAACCCATTTGAATTTGTGAAATTGGATAACTTTGATAATTATGATGATGATGATGATGGTGATGAACGAATAATGCATGTAAAAACTTACGTCACTGACTTACTTTGCAACCGTGCCCGCATCTGCTGCGTGTGCCGATGGTGTGGCTCATGACAGTGGCGGGGAGGACACCAGAGAGGGACAGGAAGAGGCCGCCGTGCTGGTGGAGGGTGTTGAGTTGGATGACAATCTGGAGAAGCTGACTGCGGCTGACCTAACACCTGGACGCGACCTGGAACGCATCCCTGGCACCGACGCCAACGACGACGAGCACGTCCTGACACCCTTCACCAGGAGGAAGGGCAACGCAACTGACAACAGACCCAAGGTAAGGGACACGGGTGGAGAGAAAATAGGATGATAATTTACGGGAAAATTCAGACGCAGTAAGTGCAGAAAACTTGGAAGCGACAAATATAATTACCTTTTATCAGGAAATCATTCATTTGAGTGTGTCATTTTTTATCGAAAGTCATTGTGAATAGATGATAATCATGACGATGTGTTTTATTCGACAGCCTTGAGCTCGTTAATAAATGACTTTCCGTTAAATGAAGAACAGTATACTGGTGATTGCATTCAATACCAAGCTCAGTGAGTATGATATATCAGGGGTAAGTTAAAGATAATCTTCTTTTTCTTAGACACAGGGAGGATTCATGCCATCTAGGCCGCTGGCCCAGTTCGCATCACCACAGAAGAACCCCATCATCAACTCCAGTACCGCCACCTCCACCAGTAGCAACAGGCGGCCCCCAGTACCCCAGCGAGTTGGCACGAACGGCCTTCCAGTACCGAGCCCTCTGCCACCTCCCAGTAGTCATCACCCTGGTCCTGCTGGTGGGTAGGGTGGGAAATCTGATCTGTATTTGGCACCGTGATACGAACTGTGGAGTTAAAATAAAAATACTGGAGGAGTTAGCATATATCTCCATTAAACTCCTCTCTACGATGACGAGTTTTCAGTTGTATACTGACTTCAGCCATGCACTTTCATTCTGCCTTAGAACAGACCCAAGTGATGAAAGGTTAAGTTAAGCTTTCATCTTTCCCACCTAACTTCACCCATCAGTATCTTCCCTCAGTTTCCACCACAGTGTTCATTTATTCCTTTCCAGTTACTGTCCTCTCTTCCGTCCACCTTTTTTGTTCTCACTTATCCATATCCATTTCACCTTCACTCATGTCGTATATCCATTTTCTTTTCCTCCCTTAATTCATATTTTTCTTCTTCATTTCCTCTCAGTTCTCTCTTGCTTCCCAGTACTCCATTCACTCTCTCTTCCTCACCTCCTCCATCTGTCCATACCTTCCCCTTATATCTCACTCACTGTTTATCTGTTCTCATTCTTTCTTTCATTTCTTTCTCCTTCCCTTGTCATCATCACCATCCATCTGTCCAGTCTTAGTTTTTCCTACGCTTTCTTCTTCCTAATGTTTATCTTCTCCTCATTTTCCTGGTTCATCATCTTATTCTCTCTCTCTCTCTCTCTCTCTCTCTCTCTCTCTCTCTCTCTCTCTCTCTCTCTCTCTCTCTCTCTCTCTCTCTCTCTCTCTCTCTCTCCATCTTCGTCTGTTTTAACCCTCCTCACTATAACACTCCTTAATCCTGTATACTGTAATAGAGCTGTTCATCCACGTCAGGAGTGTGCAAGTCGACCATTATAGTTCATTCATTCATTCCTCACTCCTCTCGACTCCCTCACACTCCCACACCTCCCCTCCACGACCACCTTCTCTTTGCAGACTCCTCCTCCTCCTTCATTATCCATCCATTCTCAGCCTTGCATAATTTACCCCCTTATCTCCTTCGGCCTGGTCCCATTCTTCGTTTGTCCTTTACTCCCCTCCATCTGCTTATACCCTCCCCCTTTCCCCCTTTATCAATTCACAACGTCCTCAATGTTCTCCTTCACAGTCTCCATTTATCTTCATGCTCCCCACAGAGGTATACTCGTAAAAGTAAGCAGACAACAACAAACCTAGTTGTCCTTAGGAGGCTGTTTTGTTACAGATATTATGTCTGTGATATTTAGTTCTATAAGCTGAAGATATGATTAATAAAATAAGAAAGATTTCATTCCTCCCTCACCCTCTTGCCCTCTCTACCCCATCCTCTCATCAAGTGAAAATTTGTTACCATTTCTCTCATACTTTCTAGCTACCCACCAAAGTTAGGCATGTGCAAACCGGCCTCTGCAATATATACAGTATGCGTATAATTTTTCACATCCCTCTCCCAGTCTTCCTCAACCCTTCTCACTGTCTTCCCCTGCCCTTGTTATTGGGGCATCGCCAGTAATCAAGTCATTGTAGTTAGAGTATTCTTCTGTATAAATGCTTTCTATTTGACAGGTTTAACTACACACTCGCCAATGAAGTTGGAGGAGGTTATGTATGGACCCCTGTTTGTTCGTTTGTCTAAATAAATTGATGGATTTCAATGAAATTTTGAGGATACATGGGTCATGGACCAAGTAAGAAGTGATTACATTTTAGTGGTGACCTGATTTCGAGTCTCAATTGAGGACTGTTTTTTTATTGCCCACACGATGACTCAAAAAGTTATTGATGCATTTCAATGAAAGTTTGTGGATTTGTTGTTCATGGGGCAAGGAACGGTTGATTAAATTTTGGTGGTTATCTGAGTTGTGCGTGATGCTAAAGTGGCAGCAGATGAGAGGTGGGGTAGGCGACTGACAGAATTTTCAACAGAATAAGAAAATGTTCTGGAAGGAGGTGAAAAGGATGCGAAAGGGAGAGTCTAGGAAGAAAGAGCAAGTAAAAGCAGAGGATGGAAGGATGTTAACTGAGATGAATGCAGTAAAGAAGAGATAGGCAGAGTATTTTGAAAGATTGTTAAATGTAGAAGAGGAAAGGGTGGCTGAGATTGTGGCGGATGGAAGGGTGCAAGGAATAAATGTGTTGGGAGAGTTGAATGATTCTTTGATCACGATGGAGGAAGTGCAGGAGGCAGTAAAAGAGATGAAAAAAGGGAAAGCTGCAGGTATGGATGGGTGTGCTGTGGAATGCCTGAAGGGTGGTGGAGCGACTATTGATGACTGGTTAGTAAGATTGTTGAATGTGTGCTTTGCGAAAGGTATGGTGCCAATTGTCTGGGCAAGTGCTTGTGTGGTCCCGTTGTATAAAGGCAAGGGTGATAAGTATGAATGTACTAGCTTTAGGGGTAAAAGTCTGCTGAGTGTTGTAGGTAAGGTGTATGGTAGAATGTTAATTAAGAGAGTTAGAGAGGGTACAGAGGGAGTGATTGGTGATGACCAATGTGGGTTTAGGAAAGGGATGGGATCCGTGGATCAGGTGTTTGCTGTGAGACAAGTGTGTGAAGAGTATTTAGCGAATGGCAAGAATGTGTTTTGGGCATTCATGTATTTAGAGAAAGCGTATGATAGAATTGATAGGGAGGCTTTGTGGACTGTTTTAAGATTGTATGGACTTGATGGTAGGTTACTAAAAGGGGTGAAAAGTTTTCATGTAAATAGTAGAGCGTGTGTAAGAGTGGGAAATACTGTGAGTGATTGGTTTCCCGTGAGAGTGGGGCTGCGGCAGGGATGTGTGATGTCGCCTTGGTTGTTTAATATTTAAATGGATGGTGTTGTAAGGGAGGTGAATGCAAGATTTTAGGTGGAAGTCTGAGTCTGGTGAATGTTGAAGGTGGAGAGTGGAATCTGAAGCAGCTGTTGTTTGCAGATGATACTGCACTGGTGGCTGATTCAGAGGAGAGATTGAGACAGTTGGTAGAGGAGTTTGGAAGGGTGTGTGAAAGGAAGAAATTGAAAATAAATGAGAATAAGAGTAGAGTGATGAAGTGTACGAGGTCGGTAGATGGTAGGGGGATGAATATAGTTTTGAATAATGAGTTGCTTGAGGAGGTAGAGTGTTTTAAGTATTTAGGGACACCTGTTGCTGTGGATGGAAGAATAGATGCAGAAGTGAAGTTTAGTATGAATGAGGTAGGAAAGGTGCTGGGAGGAATGAAAAAAGTGTTTAGATGTCGTTCGCTTAGAATGGATGTAAAGAGAAGGCTGTATGAGGGTGTTGTGGTACCGACTGCATTATATGGGGCTGAAACATGGAATATGGGTGTAGCAGAGAAGAAAAGTTTGAATGTAATGGAGATGAGGTGTCTGAGGAGTATGTGTCGAGTGAAACGTATGGATCGAGTGAGAAATGATGAAGTACGAAGGAGAATTGGAGTTGTTCGGGAGATAGCTGATCGAGTTGAGCAGAGGGTGTTGTGATGGTTTGGACATATGGAGAGAATGGATAATGAGCAATTGGTGAAAAAGATAACTAGATCTGATGTGAGAGGTGTAAGGCTGAGAGGGAGACCACGAATAGGATGGATGGACAGTGTGAAGAGAGCGTTGGATACGAGAGGGATGTCTGTTGAGCAAGGAAGAGTGGCTGTGCGTGACAGAAATAAATGGAGAGAAATTGTGAATGAATAAATGATGACGCAGCCCTGGGGAGGTATTCTCCAGCTTTTGGTCTGATGAGCTGATCAGGTCAGGTGCGGGTAAGGGGATGGGTCTATTATGATGTGGCAGGGGTAAACCAGCTCTGTTGTCAGGCCCTGCTATGGATGTCACTGACTGCACTGCGCAGTTGACCCTCGTGCGGTGTGGTGTGGTGAGGATCTCTCCCTTCTCCCCTTTGGGGCTAAGATGCGAATGAATGTGTTTGAATGGATGAGTAAATGGGGAATGTGTCGTCCTGTCTCGGCTACCTCCCTTTCCTTGGGGGAAGCAGCCTAGGTATATACTGTAGATAGGTAGATAGATCTGAGTTGTATAGACGTTGTTGGAAGTATGCGCTCTCTCAGTGCGCTTAAGTTGTTAGTATATTCTGTATACACCTTGTATTGCAATGTGCAAATCCACGCGAGGAAGCGCGACGTCTATGACTTTTTTTTTTTTTACAGGAATATGTACATGGATGTATTGTTTTTGTTATATCTGTGTGTATATGTGTGTGTGTGGTGTATATATAGATAGATAGATTGATTGATTGATAGATAGATAGATATAGATAGATAGATATAGATAGATAAATAGATAGATAGATACTGTGTGAGCAGTGCATCATCATGCAAACTTTTGTATTGATACACCTGATTTGTGCCACATATCTGAGTAGTATATATTGTTTTTGTTATATCTGTGTATGTATGATATACTGTATATATACTCGTAGTGTAACCAGTGACTCATCATGCAAATTAATGTATTGATGCACTTGATGTGTGCAAACTATCTGAGAACTGTTTAGCTACTACTTTTATGTAGATGTTCCCCCACAGGCTGGAGGACACTGCGAAAAGCTAGCCCCTGTGGTCAAAGACTGAACATCAAAATCCCTTTCTGCTCTCAGCGGACAGCCGACCGACGTCATCCTTCGTACCTGGCTTGACCCCCAAGGACCTGGCACTTCTACCTGGGTACCTGAGGGAGCCTCCCCACTGCGCCACCTTCCCCACCAACAGATCCTTCTGCCTCATGCCTCATGATTATCCCAGGTCAGAGTCCAGAGATTCCAGGGACCGTATTCAGAGACTTTGTTGAAGTTAACCCTTTCAGCTACAGGACATATTTTTTAATTCATTACAACGACTTCAGACTGAGGGGGGAAATTTAGCTAAGGCGTGAATGATGAGCCCCTGGGAATACCTTGTGTAAGTCATTTCACAGTGGTTTCTTGTTTGTTCTCCCTTTTTTTTCTGTCTCTAGATTCTGCCCAGCTCTTAAAGGTAGGCTAGTTGAAAATGGGATTAAGATGATACCGATGATGACATTTAGATTATAGGCTACTTTCCCTGCACTTTATTTGTCACTCTTCATAATCTAACTTTTTTTTTTAGCACAGTCAAGGTTATAACCATGATGCTACTTTGTAGTGGTACTACGAGTAATCCGTCGAAGTAGTTCTGAACAAATGAAGCAAACTTCCAACCTGCATGAGATCTTAAGCAAAATCTCACTAGGCTTTTACAGTTTCGAGATAGTGTAAAAACCATTGATCTCAAATGTATATTGCTTGTAGAAAGTGGCAGTCACCTGTAATAGGGGATGACAGATGTGTATAGGTTTTCCCTCACTGATTACTTACAGTCCTTTCGAAACTTTAGTACGTAATTCATGTTGCAGTTGATGAATATGGCAACATCAGACTAGATCAAGAATCAGATCAGATACTTATCCTGAATTAATTTCCCTAATGCCACCATAGCAGCCTAGATGTTGAACGAGATGGGTGTAAGCACTAATGATTGTTAATGTTGCCATCAGCTACCTAAAATTGAGCCCTACCTAAAATTGAGCATGAAGAAGTTATATAAGTGAAGAAGTTATGTAACTGGTTCAGATAACAGAATATTGTAATAATGAAGATAGTTTCTCCCCTTTTCTGTGAAGAATTAGTTAACGATCAAGAAATCGATTAATAGAATTCTTCTTTTGAGTCCTAACATAACTCTGCAGTGAGCTGGCGGCGTCGTTGGTGGAGCAGCACAAGGAGAAGTTGCAGGAGGCGTGGACGGTGTTGTCTCAACTGCCACCACCAACTCTCCTCCCAGACACTCAAGCGGCTCTTCCCAACATTGACTTCAGGTAACTCATGCCGGCCCACCGCACAGTTACCATAGCAACAGTACCAAAGCCAGCGAGAGTCAAACGCCTCACACTCCAATCCACCATAATTAACAGGAACATCATCCCTTTATTTCTTCCTTATATCCCTTTATTCGCTCCCATTTTGGTAACAAACCAATTTGAATTATTAATTACTCCCCCTGCAAAATAGTGTGTGAAGGAGTTACCTTGACTTTTTGATGACGGTCGTAGACAGAAACATCGCTGTGTGTGTGTGTGTGTGTGTGTGTGTGTGTGTTTACTGAAAAATGTCTGCATTATATATTTATGAATTAAGTTATGGGCGGAACTGTCATTAGAGTACCAGTAGAGATTACAGTTTAAGGCGTCGGGTGTATTAAAATCATGAAAAGCGTGTATGGGATACGTGATAGGCTGGTGAATGGAGTGAAACTCATTGATAAACAGCATGGTCTATTATCCTTACAGATAAGCGCCTGCCGCGCATTCTAATAAAAGTAAGTTCGTCTCTACCCTTTCATCCTTACAGCGTGGAGTGTGAGAGCCAGCAGAGGAACGTGTCACTCAGCTGGTCGCGCGATGTGCTGGGCAGCTGGTTCGTCATCCTCCAGACACCGCCCTTCCCTCAGCAGGTCACCGTCACCACCTGCAGGTCAGAAAATAGCAAACTGTAATTCTTCCATTTTAACTTAGCGGAGGTTTTTGTTATTTTGCAGCATATCTTCCGTAGCCCATTGGCAGAAAAACACTCCTGCGCCTCTACATCCTTCCCATAGCACTTCTTCGTGACTAGCGCCATACTTCAGTTTTAATCTCTTGTTACAGCTCAGCATTCAAGATGGAATGTCAGTTTTAAGTGAACCCTCTCACGGAATCTTATTCTGTATGTTCACGCATCGAAAAGTTTCGTCTCCCCAGGGTTCTCACTGCCACCTCTCCTAGTACACCTTCCATATATAGATATTAAACAACCATGGAGACATGATACAGCCCTTTCAGTTTTACGTTAAAGTATAACTTCTCACTTAACTGTCGGAATAGTTTAACCCTCCAAGATGATGACAATACCCCTGATCCAGGATTCTTCAGGGTTGCCTTACGGTCAAAGAATGTCTAACAACTATTGAGTCTTCTAGATCCTTACGGCAGCATGTATCCTCAGGGAATTTTCCCTTTTTTCTTGTTTTTTTTATAGGTAGCTGCTGTTCAGACTCCTAAATTGAGCGTAAGATTTAGAATGTTGCTTCGTTCAGGCATCATTATCCCATGTTGGAGAGTGACTTACATCATCCTAATACCAAACGGTCCATTTTCATTTTGAGTCTCCAATTATCGACCTGTATCTATCACGCCTATGCTTTCGAAAGTTTTCGGGCGGCTAGTGTCATCTAAACTGTCGAAATTTTTGGAACGATCTGGTATCTTGCATGCATGCCAGTTTCCATGTTGCAGACACTACTGATGTTCTACTTATCATCTGCAGTAGGCTTTAGTCAGCTCTCGATCAAGGATTTGGGGCTGGGTTAGTTCAGTTAGATTTTTGGTAAGCATAAGCTTCTTATATTTGGTGTTTTGTGGTCTTGTCCTTTCTGTTATGCGATAATTTCTGTTCGGTTGAGCTTGGGTTCATGGCAAAGTCGATCGCTCAGTGTTCACTCTGGCGTTCGTCAAGGTAGTGTTTTGGATCCACTGTTATATATAATATACACCGGAGATCTTTTCAATACTGCTGAAAATAATCTGTACTGTTATTGTTAATAACCACTTTAAAAACCACTAGGGAAGCTAATCCTACTCATACTTGCAGCCACCACAAGGTAGCCTGCCAAGGTACTCTTATCTCCCGTGTTATAGGTTTCTCTGCCACATGTCTGCAGGCTATATGGACTTAGTTGCTTCCTCTCCTCGAAAAGGATACTGTTGTTTGTCGGATTGTTTAAATACAACCCTTTGATTATTAACACACGTAGCTGCGTCCATAGTATAATATAATTATTATTCCAGCACCACATGAGGTCGTCATTGTTGCTCAAAGAAAAGCTCATCTGTTTCATAACTGCTATTCAACAAGTCATATATATATATATATATATATATATATATATATATATATATATATATATATATATATATATATATATATATATATATATATAGGTAGGTAGGTGGGGGCGCTTACCATCCACTCACTTGATTTAGTGCTGCTTTCGGGTGTCTGCCCTTTCCTCTCCTCCATCCTTCTTTCCATCCATCCTCTTCTGTCTTTCTTTCCTTCATTCTTTCCTCTTTCTTCTGCCTGCGGGTGACTTTACACTCCCTCTTCTGTCTTTCTTTCCTTCATTCTTTCCTCTTCCTTCTGCCTGTGGGTGACTCTACACTGAGTGACAAGCCAAATGGTTTCCTGTACACCAGGAAACCATTTACTACGCTGGGTGGTAACCATATACCCAAATTTTGGCTCCTGGTGGTTTAGTGGGTAATAAGGTGCTCCAATCGGATTGAGCCGGTGAAGATTTATATCCAAGGGATGGTTGGGGTTTATAGCTCACGTAGTGCCACTCGGGATGAGTGAGGCTGGTCACTCATCTTCAATGCCAGGACCAACTTTCCTAGCCCCGGGCTCCTACGCTCCTCATGGGGCAACGTAGGATTAGATGATGGATATATATATATATATATATATATATATATATATATATATATATATATATATATATATATATATATATATATATATATATCGGTGTGTACTTATATGGACAGAGATAACAATGATTAGGTCTATGCACTGTGCATCCTTGAATGACAGGACTGGAGGGTTAGGACTGCAAATGAAGAGTTGAGAGGAAGGATGGGACTTGAATATATTAGTGTTGTGATGAGGAGTTGATTGAGGTTGTTTCATCATGTGAAGTGGATGGAGGATGATAATTCGGTGCGGAGGGTGAGAGGTGTGCACGCTGAGGATAGAGCTGCGTGAAGCAGACCGAAAAAGACCTGAGATGAGGTTGTGGAATGTAACTTCAGGGATAAGGGACTGAATAGAGAGACAAATAGAGATCGAACAGCGTGAAGAGCCGCCATTACCTGACCAAGATCGACTTCTGCAAGCATGTTGGAGCGCACTTAGAACAAACTTTGGTAGTGAAATTGTACATTATTTCTCTCTCTCTCTCTCTCTCTCTCTCTCTCTCTCTCTCTCTCTCTCTCTCTCTCTCTCTCTCTCTCTCTCTCTCTCTGTTTATATATATATATATATATATATATATATATATATATATATATATATATATATATATATATATATATATATATATAATGTGTGTGTGTGTGTGTATAATACGAGTACAGTAGAATACCATTTCACTGCTATAGAATAAAATCGACCAATGTCTCATTGAAAGGGGTTAATGGAGATTGCATCTGATCCATCCATTATGAGAGGTCTCCACTCAAAACTTGATGAAATCGTCTGGCGGTAGCAATTATAAGATAATAAAAGGTCGTCATAGTGATGAGCTTAATAAGGAGGTTTGCTACCGACACTCTGATACTTAGATATTCTGTGAATGAGTACTCGGTTCAACATAGTTGCAACATATCAGTGTTTGCTTTTAGTCCAGCTTTATTTTTTTTTAATCTTCTTGTATTTCTCTGAGTCATGGATGCTCTCCTACAGGGTAATTAAATAAAAGTAAATTTTTGCTCTCATTCTCTTTTTCACATTTGCTCTTACCAAGAAGAAATAGTTTTCTTTTTTTATTATTTTCATATCAGTTTATTTACAATTATCCCCCGTTCGATATGCAAACAGTCATTCAGCATATTCGTAGGTATACTCCAATTAATCAGTTGCAGAGGTCATTTGCAAAAGAAGCATGAGTAGACTTTTACCCTGGCGTGTCATGTGAGGGAAGTGTGGGCTGGGTGGGTCGTGCCTGGCATATAATGGGTGGCCAAGTTGAAAGTAGTACACCTTTGTCTGGATCCGGTCGGCCGCCTCCACATGAGGCATTATACGATATTACCCCATGTACCGTATCGCCTTCCTAATTCTTCTTTTAATGTGCATGTGGTTGTAGTGATATTCTTAATTTTCTCTGCTCTATGATATAATTAATTTACACTAAGGCTTCAGCGACGTCTCTTAGCTAAATAAAATCGTCTGACGTTTCCTGGAATAGAATGCTAAATTTGTCCGACCACAGAAGACTAATGGCACCATTCCTATGACCCACTCAACTTCATACAATCATATGGCGTTAGGTATTGCAAAATGCCAGTACTAGAGAAGGCGCGACTTTGAAAGGGTTTTAAAAAATATATAGTAATGAATCCCATCTCCTTCTCATTCTTGTAATCTTTGGAGGTAGTGACCTATCCTTTCTATGTTATATTCAAAAACTGGCCCATTTCACTACTACGAGACCTGTATTGGAGAATAATTTCGCGTTACAGAGGAAGAAAACCTGAACAAAAGGGAGATATGATTCCTTTGGTTCCATTTACTCTTTACAGAGGGAAGAAAATGCGAACAAAAGGGATGTATGATTCCTTTTCAGTAGCATGCAAGGATAATTGATAACAGGAGACTACCGCTAACTCATTGTGGCGTAGACCCCTAATACGGCAAGTCGATGCTTGACAATGAACTCCGCCTTCACTTCCCCAGCGCCCCACTCTCACTAGTTCCACTTCCTCGCTTCCACACTCAAGATTTGACCTCCCAATCACTTTTTCCTCCGCATCCTACCCTAGATCTGTGATGGCCCCTGTCTCTCTGCCTACTCACCCGCCTCTCTCAGTCCCCTCCTACTGAGATATACATCTATCTATCTATCTATTGCCAGACGCCTCAATCCCGTTTGGGGTGGCCACAAACAAATCGCCTCCAAGTCGCCCTGTCCCCCGCCATTTCACTACCCTGCTCCCAACTCACACCCCCCTCTCTCATATACCTCTCCACCCCATCCCTCCATCTCATCCTCGGTCTCCCCCTCCCTCTTCCACCCTCCACCTCACTCACATACACTCTCTTCGTCAGTCTTTCACCCTCCATCCTCTCCACATGGCCAAACCACCTCAGTGTGTTCCTCACAACGCTTCCTATCACATCCACATCAACACCACAACGCTCCTTTATATCCTCATTCGTCAGCCTGTCTCTCCACGTGACTCCACAAGCTCCTCTTAAATAACTCATTTCCACTGCTCTCACTCTTGACTTGTGTCCTTCCAACAACGTCCAAGCTTCACTTCCGTACGTTAGAGTTGGTATCACAATACTGTCATGTAGTAACTTTTTTACTTCCATGCTCACTTCCCTGTTTCTTATCACTGCTTTCAAGGAACCAGCAACCTTTCTTCCCTGCTGTACCCTTTCAAGCACTTCACCCTCCAAACCTCCATCCTTACTCATCACACTACCCAAATACTTAAACGTACTCACATTTTCCAATTCCTCACCATCCAACCTCGCTATACATTCACTGACTTCACCTCTCTCAAAGACCATCACTTTACTCTTCCCTACATTCACCTTTAGGTTCCGTTTCTTACACACTCTCTCAAACTCATCCACCAAGCCTTGCAGCTCCCGTTCATCTTCACTCAACAACACAGTATCATCTGCAAACAACAGTACAGGGAGTTTCCAAACACTATCCTCTCTCACCAGGGCCACTCCAACATCCACTACCCTACCTTGTACCTCTTTTATTACCCCATCCATGTACAGATTGAACAACCATGGAGACATGACACATCCCTGTTTCAAACCAACTTTCAAAGAGAAAAATTCACTTAGTTCACCATCCACACGCACTGCAGCCTTAGCACCATCATACATACTCTTCACAGCATTCAACAACTTCCCATCTACTCCATATATTCTTAACACTTTCCACAATCCTTGTCTATCCACCCTGTCATATGCTTTCTCCAAATCCATGAAAGCCGCATACAACTTCTTTCCCTTCTCTAGAAACTTTTCCACTAAAGATCTAAGAATGAATATCTGATCTACACAACCTCTTCCCTTCCTAAAGCCTCCCTGTTCTTCTCCAACTAATTTCTCTGTTCTTTCTCTAACTCTGTCTATAAGTATCCTACCATACACTTTTCCTATTATACTAAGAAGACAAATGCCCCTATGATTACCACACACTTCTTTTTCCCCTTTTCCTTTGTACAAGGGAATAATTATACCTGACTTCCAATCCTCCGGGACTCTACCTTCCTCCCAGGCCAATCTGCACATCTTCCACATCCATTCTACTACTATACATACGGCTTTCAAATAAACTTTTAAAACTTTGTCAGTGGTACGGAACATTTGTGAAACAGAGAAAGGGACAACAGCATTTCCATCACACAAACTGAACAGACTGCAAATTTTTGCAGTCATGTTCATGCATGGAACAGAGTGGTGCTGTTTACATATAACTCAGGAATAAGATATGTTCTAAAATGCATCGTCTTATCACAGCATTGGAGGAACCCAATAATGACGTTCATATAACAAAGATGAACACGTAATGAGTTAAACTTTGCCAGGTTACTGAAACAAACGCTTGATCAGTTGTTACCATTCGTAATTCAAAAGTATTATTGCAGGAAAAACAAGAGAAGAAAAGATTTTACTGTCTCTTTTCCTTCCTTCTTCTTTCCTTCCTTCCGTCAAAACCAGTATCATGGTTAAGACAGGGAACTGACCATGTGTATGTGATTCATCGTTCTTGTTATTACTCTCCTGCTTTGATGCTTTCTGTGTCCTTCCTGCAAAAACAAATTATAGCTACGACAGGGAGTTCATCATAAGTCTGTTTAGGCAAATCAATCCAATATAAGAACATTATGGAGAAATAACCACACAGAACTTCATCCCACACCTCAAACCACAGGAATCACAGACCCACACTCTGCCCAGCACCCACTACAGGGTCATCTAATATTAAATGAGAGGAGGCACTTCCCCCTCTTGTGTAACGATAATAACTGTTGTCCCATTATTCATTTTTTTTAAACTCCCTCTCACATAATAACTGTTGTCCCTTAATTCAATTGTTAAAACTCCGTTCCTTTCACGTTGCTGTTTATTCATCATTTATAACTCCTATCTCACATAATAACTGTTGCTCCTTTATTCATTTCTGTAACTCCTTCCCTCTTATTCAGTCACAAGCAACTTCCCTTGCTACGTGATTTGTTTCAGAGTACAGACAATCCTCGATAAAAGTCTGGGATGTGTTCCAAAGTAGTACTTATTAATGATTCTGTACATTTTGGGAACTGGAGGATCAGGTATATACCGTATGTAGGAATAAAAGTTTAAGAGCAATTTTTCTGTGTCTTACTGTGCACATGATAGCATAAAAACGTCAAAAAAGAACCCATAAGAAGGATTTACGATATCGTGAATAATTCCAAGTGGGTCAATTATACCCCACATACTGACGTTGCGTTATAACGTCTATCTATCTATCTATCTATTGCCAGACGCCATCATCCCGTAAGGGGTGGCCATTAGACTTTGAGTTATTTGTTTTACGGGGACGGCTACTAACCCTCCGCCAACCCACTTGCTGAAACGTAGGGAGCACGTATGGTTTGGTTATATGGTTACCACCCAGCGTTGTAAATGGTTTCTTGGCTTACAGGAAACCATTTGGCTTCTCACTCAATGTAAAGCCACCTGTAAAGGAAAGAAAAGCAATAAGAAATATGGGAGAAATAGAAAGAGAGGAGGGCAGGCACTGAAAATGACTTACATGTTACCTTAACATAGACAATTATTTGTAGTACTTCTGACAAATTATCAGCTCCACTACTATTCGGTATCGACCGCCGATGCCATACTATTGTATTGGGTTCTTTCTGCATGTTTCATACCTTTGAATTTGCATGTGCGTGTATATATATATATATATATATATATATATATATATATATATATATATATATATATATATATATATATATCCATCATCCAATCCAACATTGCCCCAAGAGGAGCGTAGGAGCCCGGGGCTAGGCAGTTGGTCTCGACATTTAAGATGAGAGTGACCACCCTCACTCATCCCTGAGTGGCATTACATGAGCAATCAACCCCAACCACCCCTCGGATATAAACCTTCACCGGCTCAATCCGACTGGAGCGCAATAATTACCCACTAAACCACAGGTGCCAAAATTTGGTTATATGGTTACCACCCAGCGTAGTAAATGGTTTCCTGGTGTACAGGAAACCATTTGGCTTGTCACTTAGTGTAGAGTCACCCACAGGCAGAAGGAAAAGAAAAGAATGAAGGAAAGAAAGACAGAAGAGGGAGTGTAAAGTCACCCGTAGACAGAAGGCCAGGGAAAGAATGATGGATGGAAAGACAGAAGAGGATGGAAGGAAAGAAGGATGGAAGAGAGGAGAGGGCAGACACCCGAGAGCAGCAATACATCGAGTGAGTGGATAGTGAGCGCCCCCACCCACTATATATATATATATATATATATATATATATATATATATATATATATATATGGAGCCTCTGTGGTACAGTGGTAAAGTGTGCGTTTTCGTACACTGAAGAACGAGGGTTCGCGCCCCGCCAGGGTAATATACTTTGGGAGCGTTCTTCTGGCCACGTACTGCATTGGCGGACATAAGGGGTGCTGTGGTTGAACCAGTGTCGCATACTATAAAGTATGCTTGCACCCAGTCGGCTTGCGCGGGCCGATTACACTTGGTTCACAGACTACACACACATCCAAAGCCACTCCAACACTACAATTACACTTACAAGCACTTCTCACCCTACCTACAATCTCTACCAGACATCCTAAGCCACTTGGTAGAGATACATTGGCTGTATCGTCCTGACTTCGGTCGGGATAGGCCGGTCCTGCAGTGGACACTCAAGCGGCTGATGATATATATATATATATATATATATATATATATATATATATATACAATAATCTTCTTCCATACCTGCTACTCCTTGGCTACCCGGACCTGTATGATCCACTCCTAGACACACACACACACACACATACACACACACGCACTCCCTCTCTCTCTCTCTCTGGCCTTGCGTCTCGCTCCCTGTTGGTATGTCTTTGCGCAGGAATGTGGATCTCCATTCAGTGTACGCTACATATGTTCTTCATCCTCCCTCACTTTCCCCACGTTGATTAGTTGTTGGTTGCTGCAACAACTTTCATCAGATACCCATTTGGATGGATTAAACTACTACTACTACTACTACTGCTCCTGCCTCTTTTTTTTTTTTTTTTACATTTCCACGTAACATCACCCTCCATCCACTTGGAAATTATATGGTGAAGATCAGCATCAACATTCATAATACAACCAACCATTTGAAGTTGTATTGTGAAGATTAACCTTCATAATTCAATCCGTTAGCCCCAGACACGCCAACTACTCTGGTAATCAGCCATATGGTACTCTTATTATTCCTGTTATATTTTGTAAACAGTATGACAGTGCTACGACTAATGTTAGTAGCATCACACCACACCACCATCACCGCTGCTACTACTGCTACTACCACTAAAACGCCTTTGTCGGCGAGGTACGAGCGAGGCCATTTAAATCCATAAGCATTGAAATGTCACCTTACACCCCTAGGATGCCTAGAATATATTGCTGACTATCTACCTACCAAATTTCATATCTTTACAACAAACTGTCTGGGCTATGGCTCTCTTTTGAAGATTTTTGACATGCTGCACTTGGTGCTTGCCACATGCACCTTCTGATTGTGATGAAACTGTCAAAAACAAATCTTAAAGAAATTGGCTATCATATGATGCAAACCACGCAGTGATCGGCCCTCAGGTTGCTGAGATATAAGCTTCTCAAAATCGTCACAGTCAGGCCGGGCCGGGTTGGGCCACTCATATGTAAGAAAATGCCACTACTTGACGACAGACTTGCGAGGGCTTTGCCCTCGCTCGTAACTACCACTACCAATATTACTACTACTACTACTAGTACTACTACTACCACCACCACTGCTACTACTACTACTACTACCACTACCACCACCACCACAACCACCACTATTACCAGTAAAACGCCTTTGTCGGCGAGGTATGAGCGAGGCCATTTATATCCAAAAGTATTGAAATGTCGCCTTATACCCAGAGGATGCCTCGAGTTTATTGATGGCCATCTACCTAGCAGGTTTCATGCCTTTAAGACAAACTGTCTGGCCTGTGGCCCTCTTTTGAAGATTTTTGACGTGCTGCACTTGGCACATTTCACGTGCCACGTGCACCGCCAGGGTGTGATGAAACAGGTGAAAAACATATCTTAAAGAATAGGGCTATCATATGGTGCAAACCACGCAGTGATCGGCCCTGTGGTTGCTGAGATGTAAGCTTCTCAAAAGCCTCTCGGTCGGACCGGGCCGGGTCGGGCCAGGGGTCGGGCCAGGCCAGGTTGGGCCACTCATATGTGAGAAAATGCCACTACTTGACGCGAGACTCGCGAGGGCTTCGCCCTCGCTTGTAATTATTATTATTATTATTATTAAGAAGAAGAAGAAAAAGAAGATTTCTACTACTGCTACTACTTAGAAACACAAAAGGGTAAACATGTCTAATTTTACTGGTATATCAACTTTTCTTACTGTGTGTGTGTGTGTGTGTGTGTGTGTGTGTGTGTGTGTGTGTGTGTGTGTGTGTTTAACCTCTTCACCCGAGGGGTCTGGGGTATGCAACCGGAGCATTTGTTTAATGCAAAGTAGAAGGAACCAGAGACTTAAATTCCATAATTTATTCCTTCAGGAAAAAATAAATAAAAATAAAGAGATTTCAAATTCAAGTTTCCTTCACTTGGCGATGCCTGGAGACATTACATTCAAATGACTGGAGGTCACAGCAGAAGGAAATACAGACAGAGGAAAACAGTTCGGGAGTTGACTTCAATACACGGAGGACTGAGATTATCGGTTAACTCTTGCATTAGGGAGTCGGACAAAATAGGATGATAGTTTGCTGCCAGACGGTTGCTACGCACCCACCGTAATGGAGGAGGAATTGTAAGCAGACGGTTGAGAAGGGCAGTGACCATTGAAGCAGCGATAGATAACAAAGATTAAACAGTTCAGCGAATAGACATGTTGTAGGGAGTCAGTAAGAGGTGGAACGTTGTTAAGATGAAAGGCCTTTGACTTGACTCTGTTGAAAAGAGCCACCACCACTCAGAGTTGTACGGTGCCCAGGAGTGAATAAAATCCCTGTATAAAGTCAAAAATGTGTGGGAGGTCAAGAATTCACGGAGTCGGCTTAGCACACCTAATCTCTCTGAAGCAGATTTTGCAAGAAAGGTAATATGGCCATTCCATGATAAAATCACCAGGTGGATCAGTTAATGGCGAGGAGAGCCAGAGGTGGTGGTAAGCATTAAATTCACCTAGAATGGATAGTTCAGGAAAAGGAGAAATTGACAGTGTGTTCCATCTTAGAGATAAGACAGTCAATGTATCTTTCATAATTGGTAGAATTTGAGGATAAGTACACAGCACACTAGCACAGACATGACGGCCAAATCTAGAGTGCAAAGAATTCAAAGGTTTCAAATTCAAGAACACGAGAGCAAGATATGTTGTTGCATACTTATACACAACAACCATCTTTGGCATTTAAATGAATACGGAGAAAGTAGGATGATACAGAGAAGGGTTTGCTCTCAGTTGCTTCAGACAGCTGAGTCTCAGTGAGATGAGATGGTGAGGTTTAGAGGAAGAGAGAGAGGGTGTTCAACAGAGAAAATTAGAGGAAGAGCCACGAATGTTGCAGAAGTGAATAGAGAGATAGTCAGACAATAGTTCCATGCATCTTGTTTGGTCGTCATCGGGAGAGGAGCGGATGGTGGGGCAAGCATTGTCCGCTCCCTCCCTCCCCTCTCTCTGGAGATTCCAATGTTGGGTGTTGAGATGCCATTTTTGAAAATTATTGAAACAAGTGTTGAATGTAATGTACATGTAGTTTGGTGTAAGTAGGTAGAAGATAGTGTATTGGAGAATGTTACGGCCTACTCCTCGTGTTACAGAAGCACTAAAAAAGTTCAACAAAGGGGGATGGTGAGAAGCTAGTCCTGAGGGCTGGTGAAACGGAAGCTCCAGCTCTCTCACCAGCTTTCCATTCACCATGGTTCAAGGAATATGGACGTCCCTGCCCTTCACAATTACGGGTCACCCTTGGGCAAGTTGTAGAACCCATTAGCATACCAAAAGGTAGCAGGTGGATGGTTACCGTCGTCGCGGGTGTTACTACCATGGGAATGGCGTGGGGCCAAGGCCGGGTAGCTGACTTTGCGCATCACTCTTCGGCGGGGACCTCAACCACATTTACCAAGTAGTTAAAATCCGGGTTAAAGCTACTCATAACTACTATACACAACTCTTTCTCTTGGGAGCTATACTTCCTCCATTTTCCCTGCACCTTGCCATGCGGAAGGTTCTGATTCTGGTGATGCTCTGTCTGCCACAGGAAGCGGCTGCTTTCTTGTGGCCAATGGGTATGCTCGGTCAGACAGACTGGAGCAGAGCAACAGCAATAACAACAACCCAAGGGGTCCCTCCAGTGGTGAAAATAATCGTCTGACGTTCCCGAATAGAATACAAAGTACGTCCCTGGACTGGAGGGGTTAAAACGGAAGTCGTCTACACCTGTGTATATCTGCATGTATGGTCTTCGGGGAGGGGGAAGGGAAATTAAAAGAATATAACATGCCTATTTCCCATTCTTGTCATGCAGTAAGTGACGACCTAGAGCTCTCGGCTGGAATTTTGAACAGTGCAGTTTTCCTTCACTTTCCCTTTTTTTTTTTTTTTTTGAATGAGCAAGTCCGCAGTATTCGACTATATTTACAGTTCCTCATAAAATTGATGGTGAATTAAGTTTTCCTTTGTATGAGACATGGGGGCAAAGCCGGCTTCAGCTTTGGGTTCATGAAGCCATGGTTTTTAGGTCACGGCTTGGCTTCGGCTTCGGCTTTGTAACTTTCCAAGGGCTTCGGCTTCGAAGCCTAGGGGCTGCCTTCAGCCCCAACTGCTGGCTAAAGCACCAGGACCAGAAAATTCGTTAGTGCGCGTCCACATGTGTGCTCGAACAAGCGTTGGCAACATGTAAGCAACACAGTAACGAACACGCTGCAAACATGTTGGGAACACCAGCGTCCAGATCATGTTGACAACATCATGATGAAGTCTCAGCTGCCTCGTATGGACACACTTATCCCATCACCTTTGCTCTCAGTGTTCGAAACTGCACTCAAACATGTTCGCATACATTTGTCCAAACACTGCTGCAAACATGTTCCCGAACATGTTGCCAGCTGTGTTGCCAATATATGTTTGAGTACACGTTTGGACGCGACCTTACGGGAACAGAATCTGTTTACAGCATGCGGAACAATGGAAACAACGCTTAGTAATCCTGATGTAAGAGGATCATGATGTGAACAGGTTTGGAATGTAATGGGACAATTTAAGTTTTTTGAGAGCATGGGAGGCATATTTACTGAAAACTTCAAATACATACAAACTGTCTGATTTTCATATTTTCAAGTCCTTTCTTTTGCATCCACTTCATCCCAATAAAACATTAAATATTACATAGTACTTTACGTCCAAGCTACCAGTTCCAAGGGTCAACATTTGTACGTAAGATGCAAGGTATTATGCACTCACTCACTTGCAAGGGCTCTCTACGTTTGAAGTTCTGATTTTCTTACTGGCTAGTTACAACTGGGATACTGTGACAGGAAGCAGATTATTGGCTTTATGAACTTCCTACAGCTTCGGTTTTGTCATTATGAATGTTTGCATGGCTTCGGCTTCGGCTTCGGCATCACGACTTTCCAAGGGCACCGGCTTCGGATTCGGTTTCGGCTTCGTGACTTTTGAAGGGCTTCGGCTTCGAAGCCAAAGAGCTGCCTTCAGCTCCATGTCTACATTGTATATGGTATTCTTGTTCAAGATACTTTAACCCTTTAACCGCGGGTATTGTTTTGGCCTGACTGTCCTCTCCCGCGGGGGTTTCAGCCAAATGTAAACAAACCTTTAAACCTTAATAACTCTGCACAGAATAAAGCTAGAGAAAAAAATAAGGTACCATTACAAAGTTCTAACCTTCAGCTTTCCATTGATGTAGGTTTCATGACTCTGTTGACTTTCACAGGACGGGCAGTGCCGTTAGAAGTGAGGGGTGTAAAATCACTATTTTTCGCTCACACACCATTACCTTCGCTCATACACCATTACCAAATGCCAACCTCATTCTGATAATAATACTATAAACATATATGAACACTGCACATACGATAAACACCCACTCTGTGTTCACTGAGGCAGGTAAAAGGCACTGTAATTACCTGCACTTTACTGCCACATCAGCGGTGTTGTAATCACTATTTTTCGCTCACACACCATTACCAAATGCCAACCTCATTCTGATAATAGTACTATAAACATATATGAACACTGCACATACGATAAACACCCACTCTGTGTTCACTGAGGCAGGTAAAAGGCACTGTAATTGCCCACACTTCACTGCCATATCAGCGGTGTTGTAATCACTATTTTTCGCTCACACACCATTACCAAATGCCAACCTCATTCTGATAATAATACCATAAACATATATGAACACTGCACATACGATAAACACCCACTCTGTGTTCACTAAGGCAGGTAAAAGGCACTGTAATTGCCTGCACTTCACTATCACATCAGCAGTGTTGTCACTCACACAGCTGGACAGATACTGATGCGTGTTTGGTCCGGGATGGGGTGGGGGGCCCAGGGGGTGGGAGGTGGGGCCCCAGGGTGGGGAAGAGGGAGGTGGAGGTCGGCTGGAGTGAAAGAACTTAATAGCTACTCTCCCTTGAAACAATTGGCGCACGGAAAAAACGCGGGGTATTCAAAATATTCTCAAACATTCGAGAATGACACCCGCGGTTTGGTCCAGTTTTTGCAGTGTCATTCTGGAATGACACCCGCGGTTAAAGGGTTAAGCAACTGTGTATATATATATATATATATATATATATATATATATATATATATATATATATGTAGATAGATAGATATAGATATAGATATACAGTATGTATATATATATATATATATATATATATATATATATATGTAGATAGATAGATATAGATATAGATATACAGTATGTATATATATATATATATATATATATATATATATATATATATAGATAGATAGATAGATAGATAATTGTAACAATTCATGCAATATTTTGTCGCGTAGTAACAATGCGATTTTCGTGTATTATTAAGCTATGCCCTGTACCTATACTTTTGTCATCCTTATCCTGTTAAAATATGCCTCTGTAATTCCCCATTCATCCTTCAACATTGTAATTATATCGAAGGTATTGTACGCTGCTAAGTACTGAGTGTATTATACTGGATTTGTAACCTTTACCATGTGACTGAGCTACTTAATACTTCTTACAGTACGAGATGCATCCTGACAACGTTGACTCATGGTCTGACTATACAGTAGTCTTATTTCACGACAGTGGCGTCTTGTTTAGTTTATGACGACTTCCCTACGCAAATTTTTTCATCTTTGGAAAAGGCAGTCAGACTGTCAATGTTATAGGTTTTCTTCTTTAGCACCACTACGATAGCGACTTTACTCTTGTATTCTGATGACCTTCAGACGATATTATTCATCTTAGGAAGGGCATTCTGACTGAGCGTTAACATCTGTCTTCACTAACCCCTTCACTACGATGTCGTCTGCTTTTTGTTTATACTACCCCCAGACGCTTTGTTTCATGTGGAAGCTTTCACAGTCTCCAGCGGTACGTATTTTCATTCACTGTTCTTAACGTATCCGCCTCACTGTATTTGAATCCCTTATGTTCTCTGTTTGCCTGTGACTGACCCATGTACCCTGACTAACTAACCTGTGTACCCTGACTAACCCGCTGATATATCTAAACAGTAATTAACCTATGTACCCAGACAGTAACTAATCCATGTTCCCTGGCTAACTGTCTCATGTATCTTGACTAACTCATGTTTCCAAACAGTGGTTAACCCATAGACCATCGACAACAAAAGCCTCTCCTGCCCCTGTCTCCATGGACAAGCAAATAATAATGGTGATTTTGCAGAAACCGACACTGGTGGTTTTATTTGGCCACAGATCAGTGTCAGCTGTCTTTATTGCTTCTGGTTCGGGAGACTAATTTGAGTGTCCATGGAGGAGGAGCGATGATAATACTTCTTTTGCCGATAGTATTATAACACACTGACCCATGTACTCGAGATTCCTCACACAGTAACTAAACCATGTACAGATATGATATCATACCATCCATCAGTATATCGTGACCTGTTGAGACCTGATTGGTTTGTGTATGTGTGTGATAGTGGTGCGGCCCGAAGGAAGGGATGCCGCCCCCTACTGCAGCCCCACCCCCTTCTAGCTCTCCAGCCTAGAGACGCAGAGCCTCGCCCCTTCGTCTTCGACTTCCCCCTCCCCGTCGCCTGCGTCTACCCCGGCACCAGCCACTACCCTCAGCCTGTAAGCCGTCTTTGCTTGTTTACGAGCATCTTGAGCCAGTGAGTTTGTTCTTGTAGCTTGTTAATCTCCTCACCTGGAAAATGAATACACAGACAGATAAATCAGTCAATACATAAATGAGAGATAAATGTAAATAAGTGATTAATGAGCATTAATAAACATAAATAAATAAATAACAAGACACCTCAAACCGGTATACCATCACCTCCTCCTCCTCCTCCTCCTCCTTCTCCTCCAACATTACCACCTCGGCCACTATCAGCACCACCACCTCCACCACCCATCACCACCATCACCATTCTCGTACACCACAACCATATGCCTGAAAGTATGGACTAACACTTAAGTCCTCGCCAGAAGCCACAGAAATCATCCTAGAAGATAACTGTATCCTGTATCCTGTAGGATGTTTGGCCCCCATAGCTCTGGACCTGTGTGTGTGTGTGTGTGTGTGTGTGTGTGTGTGTGTGTGTGTGTGTGTGTGTGTGTGTGTGTTTTAAATAACAGAACGGAGGAAGGAAAAACAAATGGGGAAAAAAAAAAACCCATACACCAGATTACTGGTGTCCTCTGTTCATAAAATATCTGTAACAGTTAGACTTGAACAGTTGTAGGTTGAAATTTGGAGGAAAACAACTCTGGGGGAGCGAGTTCCAGAGAGGTGCAGTTCGGGGAATGAATGAATTCTGATAGGCAGAAGTTCTGCAATATGGTTGAGTGACATTCCAGTCATGAGCGCTACCAGATGCCCGTGTAGCACGAGGGAAGGCATGGAGAGGTGGCACCATGGACGCAACTTCGTCTGAGCATTTGCCAAAGAAATATCTGTAAAATAATGCAAGGGAGGCAACATTCCTTCTTACTTGCAGGGGAGGTAGTTTATATGTAATGGCAGGGTGGGCCGATTACACTTGGTTCATAGACTACACACACATCCAAAGCCACTACAACACTACAATTACACTTACAAGCACTTCTCACCCTACATACAGTCTCTACCAGACAGACTAAGCCACTGGGTAGAGATACATTAGCTTATATCGTCCCTGCTTCAGTAGGGATAGGCTGGTCCTGCAGTGGACCTCAACGGCTGATATATATATATATATATATATATATATATACAGTACATTTTATGCAAGGAAGAAGTAACCAAAGACCATGAGCCCGCAATAACAGTTCCCTCCAAGAGAAAAACAAAATACAAGAGAGAGCCAAATTCAAGATCCGATCATTTCGAGATGCCTGGACACACTGCGTTTGAAAAACTGGAGATCATAGGCAGCAGGAAATACAGACAGAGGAAGACAGTTCAAGAGTTGACCTGTTGCATAAATGAAGGACTGGGAGTAACTGTTAACTCCTGCATTAGAGAGTTGGACAGAAAAGGGATGAGAATTTGCTGCTAGACGGGTGCTACACACCCGTCGTTGAGGTGGAGGAATGCATGCAGACAGTTCAGAGGAGCAGTGACCCCTGAAGTAGCGATAGAAAAGAGATACAGATGCAACAGTGCAGCGAAGAGACAGGGGTTGAAGGAAGTCAGTAAGAGGAGGAGAGTTAATGAGACGAAAAGCCTTTGACTCCACCCTATTGAGAAGAACTGTATGTGGGGAGCCTCCCCACACATGAGAGTTGTACTCCACACAGGGGTGGATAAAACCCCTGTATAGAGTCAACAATTGTGCAGAGGTAAAGAAAGAACAGAGTCGGCTTAGCACACCTAATCTCTTGGAAACAGATTTTACAAGAGATGTAATATGATCTTTCCAAGATAAGTCCTGAACAACTGAAACCCCAAGCATGTTCAAGGATGATGCAGGATTAAGCTGAATATTATTAAACATTAGTGGGTATACCTGTGGAAGATTTTGTCAGGTTGATAGGTGTAAGAACTGAGTCTTAGATGCATTAAAGATAACCAGATTATTTTTACCCCAGTCAGAGATACGAGCCAAGTCAGACATTAGGTGTGCCATAGTCTCATCCCTTGTTTGTTGAAGTATATAACTGCTGAGATGGGCGTTGCGGGTGACCGAATGGAAAGGTGAAGGGTGGAGTCATTAGTGTATGAGTGGATTGCGTTAGATGTACAGCTTAGAAGGTCATTGATGAATAAAAGGATGAGAGTTGGTGATAGGACAGAGCCCTGAGGATCACCACTATTGATAGATCTAGGAGAAGAACGAAGGCCGTCTACAACAACGGCTATAGAACGACCAGAAAGGAAGCTAGCGATGAAGGCACAATTAGAAGGATAGAAACCGTAAGAGGGCAGTTTGGAAATTAAAGATTAATGCCAGACTCGATCAAAAGCCTCTGAGATGTCAGGTGCGATGGCAAAGCTTTCGCCACCGTCCCGAAAGGAGGATGACCAGGAGTCTGAAAGGTAGGTGAGAAGATCGCCAGTGGAGCGTCCCTGACGGAACCCGTACTCACGATCAGAAAGAAGGTTGTGATAGGAAAGATACCTTAAAATTTTTCTATTGAGAATTGACTCGAAAACTTCTGAAATACAGGACGTTAAAGCAATTGGACGATAGTTACAGGGTTGGGAATGGTCACCCTTCTTTGGGACTGGCTGATTGAGAGCAAACTTCCAGCAAGAAGGAAAGGTACAGGTTGACAGACAAAGGCGAAAGAGTTTGCCTAGGCAGGGTGTAAGCACAGTTCTTGAGAACAACAGGAGGGACCCCATCAGGCCCATATGCCTTGTTAGTACTGAGGCCAGTGATGGCAGAAAATACATCAGCTGAAGAAATTTTAATGTCAGCCATGAGGAAGTCAGAGGGGGGAAATGATGGAGGAACAGCACCAGAATCGTCTAAGATGGAATTGGAGGAGAAAGTCTGTGCAAAGAGATCTGCTTAATCAGTAGAAGAAATAGCAACAGAACCATCAGAGTAGAAAAGAGGGGGGAAGGATGGTGAGGTAAAGTTGTTAAAAAGGTTTTTGGCAAGGTGCCAGAAGGAGCGGGAAGAATTCGAGTTGGAGAGTTGAGAGCATTTAGTACGGATGAAATTATTTTCAGCAGAGCGAAGAACAGACTTAGCACGATTCCGGGCAGAAACGTAAAGATGATGTGATTCAGGGGTGGGTTGGTTCCGGTACCTTTTGTAGGCCCTCTCCTTGTTACGGACAGCATTAGAACAAGCATGATTAAACCAAGACTTTCTTGCATTAGACAACGGATACGAGAAAGTAATGTATGCTTCCATGCCTGAGAGAGAATAACCTCCATAATGCGCAAGGCACACTCAGATGGCTCCCGGCTATGGAAGCAATAATCATTCCAGGGAAAATCAAAGAAGCACTGGCTGAGGGCCTCCCAGTCCACAGCTCCATAATGCCACAGACGACGTTTCTTTGGAGGGTCCACAGGCTGTACCAGAGTGATAGGACAGGTCAAGGTGATAAGGTTGTGATCGGAGAAGCCCAACGGAGAGAAAAGATTAACTGTATAAGCAGAAGGATTAGTTGTAAGGAAGAGGTCAAGTATGTTGAAGCTCTCTCCAAAGCGGGCTGGGATACTGGTAGGGTGCTGTATAAGCTGCTCTAGGTCATTAAGGATAGAAAAGATGTAGGCTTGTTCACCAAGTGGATCAGTGAAAAGAGAGGAGAGCCAAAGATGGTGGTGAACTTTGAAATCTCCTAAAATGGAGATTTCACAGAAAGGAGAAATGGATAGAATGTGTTCCATCGTAGAGATAGTCGAAGAATTTTTGATAGTCAGTAGAATTAGGGGATAAGTAAACAGCACAGATATATTTAGTCAGAGAATGACAGGAAAGCCGAAGCCAGAGTGTAGAGAATTCAGAAGAATCGAGTTCAGGAACACGAGAGCAAGATAAGTCGTTGCGTATATATACACAACATCTACCTTTGACTTTGAAATGAGTAGAGAGAAAGTAGGAGGATACAGAAAAGGGTTTGCTGTCAGTTGCCTCAGACAGCTGAGTCTCAGTTAGAAAGAGAAGGTGAAGAGAAGGTGAGGTTTAAAGGAGGAGAGGTGGTGCTGAACAGAGCGAAGGTTAGAGGAAAGGCCGCGAATGTTGCAGAAATGAAGAAGTGAGTCAGACAGTGGTTCCAGCCAGCTCAAGTCGTCACCGGGAGAGGGGCGGAAGGTGGGGGCATTTATGGTCCCCCCCTGGGGACTCCGAGTCTGAGTGTTGAGAAGCCATGATATTTCTGAATTTTGGAAAAGGAAGTGTAGTGTGTACTGTGCATGTAGTTTGGTGTAGATAGAGAAATTTGTATTGGAGAGCATGCTGGTCTACTCAATGTAACTGAGACACTGAAAAAGTTAACAGCAAAGGGGGATGGTCAGGAACTATAATAGTCCTGAGGGCTGATGAAACGGGAGCTCCAGCTCTCCCTGTCATCAGCTTTCCATCCACCTCGGGAGTACTGCCCTGCTTGACTGGTGTTACACGCACACACACACACACACACACACACACACACACACACACACAAATATATATATATATATATATATATATATATATATATATATATATATATATATATTGTAATGCTGGGTGAAAAAGGCACGACTCCTCGGTCCTAAAACACCTAACGTGTAGCGGGGTCCTCTTTCGTGACCGGAGCTTAGTGCAATGAAAGAGAGGCAGGACACACAAACTCTAGGCAATAACCTTTTACACATATATTCCCACAGTCAGACACAGGACAAAATACAGATATTACAACACGAATAGTGACACAGAAATAAAACCTTACTTAGGATATTAGTATCTCGCAGGATATTGACTTAATCACTACGGTTGCCAATACAGAAAGTCTAGTGAACAGGTGTACAGGGAACACGGGCGCGCGTGAGAGCGCGGGAGGGGGAGTTCACACGGGTGGGGGAGGAGGGGAAGGACTCGTGACGAGCCGGAACAGAGTTATAGTAATATGGGGAAAGGATACGTCTTTCTAATTTACTCTTAGTATCACTTGACAGGAAAAGGGCTTTGACATTTGATCTATCTATCGTTTATATTACGTTAGTTATGGGGAGGAGATGTAGGGAGAGAGGGAATAGCGGGACACTGAATATTCACTGTATTTACGTTAATACAAAGGGACGGATATTATTCTCGCTTTCTATAGTTTTCTGACAGCAAGGGACATATGTATACTTTCACTACAGAGACTTCCTCAGGGGAAGAGTTCTTACAGGTTTCTTATGAGGGCGTCACTTATGAGTCAGAGTTCTCGGGATTCACTCACTGTTCTCATCCTCACTCGCCCGTGATTTCACTCGCACTGCTACTGGACATGCATTTAGCCACTACATCACTGTAACCTGTTTTCTAGGGCAACGTCACACTTAATGTAATTTCCGTCACTAGTCTTGGGGCAATACCACACTTGACATATATTCACTTGTGTCGTGGGGGGAGGGGGGGCGGCGGGGAGACACGCCGGCGTCTATTTAGCCGGGTTAGGGGCACCGCCAGGGAGGCGTGCCGAGAGGGCACGGGATGGCTCGCAGGGGCGTCTTCTCTCGTCCAGGGCTGCACGTGGCGCACAGGCTCGTAGTCTCCGGGCTGGGGTTAGGGGTGTGGCCCTCAGGGCTGGGGCCAAACAGGTCTAGGAGTCTCTGGCTCCTGTCTCGGCCAGAGGTGGAGGTCCGTCGCCGTCTCTTGGGTGTGGAGAGGTTGCGCCCGGGAGTCCTGGGGAGGGCCCGAGGAGGCTGAGGGCTGCAGTCCCCAAGATCAAGGGGCGCCATCAGGGAAGGGCTGCAGCACCGTCTCGTACTGGGGCCCGACAGATGAGTCTTCTCTAGGGCCAGGCGTAAGGACTGGAGGCCAGGGGAGGCCGTTAGGCCTCGCGGGGTCTCTCTGGTGCTGGGAAGCCGGGCGCCTGTCTCACGCAGGGGCGATGTCGGCACCTCTGTCTGGCCGTGGGGCCCGGCAATAGGCCATGGCTGTGTAGGGGAGTCAGCACACCTCTGGTCGTCTCTCCAGAGGCCATGGGCTTGTCTCTTCTGCAGGAGAGGGGAGCGGCAATCGGCCGTCTCAGGGGCAGCGCCTATGGAGCGGCAATAGGCCGTCTCCTTCGGCAGGAGGGGTGAGCGGCAATCGGCCGTCTCGGGGGCAGCACCTTCAGAGCGGCAATTGGCCGTCTCCTCCGGTAGGAGGGGTGAGTGGCAATAGGCCGTCTCGGGGGCAGTGCTTCCAGAGCAGCAATCGGCCGTCTCCTTCGGCAGGAGGAAGGAGCGGCAATCGGCCGTCTCAGGGGCAGCACCTCCGGAGCGGCAATCGGCCGTCTCAGGGGCAGCACCTCCGGAGCGGCAATCGGCCGTCTCAGGGGCAGCACCTCCGGAGCGGTAATCGGCCGTCTCAGGGGCAGCACCTCTGGAGCGGCAATCGGCCGTCTCAGGGGCAGCATCTCCGGAGCGGCAATCGGCCGTCTCAGGGGCAGCACCTCCGGAGCGGCAATCGGCCGTCTCAGGGGCAGCACCTCCGGAGCGGCAATCGGCCGTCTCCTTCAGCAGGAGGAGTGAGCGGCAATCGGCCGTCTCCTTCGGCAGGAGGAGTGAGTGGCAATCGGCCGTCTAAGGGGCAGCACCTCCAGAGCGGCAATCGGCCGTCTCCTTTGGCAGGAGGGGTGAGCGGCAATAGGCCGTCTCAGGGGCGGCGCTTCCAGAGCGGTAATCGGCCGTCTCCTTTGGCAGGAGGGTGGAGCGGCAATAGGCCGTCTCCGGGGGCCGAAGAGATGAGCGGCAATAGGCCGTCTCAGCAGAAACACCTTCAGTGCGACGCTTGGCCGACTGATGAAGGCGGGAGCGGCAATTGGCCGTCTCCAGAGGGGCGCTGACGGAAATTGAAATCTCAGTTCCACCCCAGTCTGATTCGGCAGTCCTGCTTTCCGAAGGTAGTGTCCCCCGTCTGCTATGGTGGCGGTGCGACGGCTGAGTGTGATAAGACGGCCCGGGCTGGCTTATGCCGTTGTCGTATTGGATCTCCTGGTGTGGGTGTGGCTACTCCGTGGGGTCCGGGTAGGGGTGTCGGTGTGTTTCTGGGGGCACTACACTGTTTCTTTTTCACTGTTTCTGGGGGCACTACGTTGTTCTTCCTGTCTCTCACTGTGTTTCTGGGGGCACTATGTTGTTCATATCTAGGCATTTCATATATATATATATATATATATATATATATATATATATATATATATATATATATATATATATATATATATTGAAAAGTAACAAGAATAAGTACGTTCCCGGATTCAGAATATTGGTAGCATGTTATCGTACCACCCTCGCCTTACTGTTGGCTATCACCTGCCAGTTGAACATATTCTAGGTGGCATAGGAGGCTTTGTAGCACGTGTTCCTTGGCTCTTTGTGTCTTATGACAGCTTAACATTATTGTGTTTTTAGCAGACTAGATCGCTAAAGGAAAGACGTTACGATATCCCCAAGGTCATTTAGAACACAACTCAGTATTTCCCATCAAAAGCCTGACCCTACCCACCCCAATCCTGTAAGCCCCCATTACCGGTACCCTTATCGTAAACCCTTAAGCCACCATCTGCCGCCAACCACCACCCTTTAAACAGCCTTCTCGCGCCACCTCGGTAAGATTTTCCACCACGCCTCGCAAACCCCCTGCACCCTCACATGCTGGCATATCTGGGACCCTTATTCTCGTAGGCTAAGGAGGCTCCCCTCCCCATAATTATCTTCTTGAGTTATTTATTTCGCATATCTCAGCTTATCATTTATTTGGTTGTTGTGTATATTTTCATGTTACTAATAACTGCAAAACATAAGGGAGTATACTATCTGCCAGATAAAAAGATAAGCTGTACCGTATCGAAGAGGTGCCAGAATACAACCCTAACCTGACTAGAATACAACCCTAGGACACATAGCCGTATTCCAGTTGACATAGGAGGCTTCCTAGTGCCACTTCCCTCAGTGAATTATTTTCCATCTAACACTTAATTCTGTCTTATAATTATGTTGTGTATACCCTTGTAAGTATAATGTCGACTAAGTCTGCACCAGTAATATACATTTAATTATTAAAGTGTGATGTCAGCTGAGGAAGAGGCATTGCGAAATTTCCGAAACCAGTCTGAATTACGGTTCTCGGGGAATGATCAGAGTTGCCGGGGGTATAGTAGAACAACGGATTAGCATACGAGTATTCCATATTGACACTATGTACTGTTAACCACTTCACTCGGAGATGTCTTTCCTAAACTAAATAAAATACTCTGTCGGTAGCCACACATACTCCCACACACACACGCACACACGCAATAATAATGATGGTAATAATAATAATAATAATAATAATAATAATAATAATAACGATAATAATAATAATAACAACAGTAGCAACAATAACAAAAAAAAGTAACAACAACATCTAAATGAAGATGTCACGGCAACTACGAGAGAAAATCACACTGATTGAGTTAATAGTATGATCGTTATTGTGGTGAAAGATTATCATACTTGTCAGTTTAGACATACAGTAGCAAAAGTTAACCCGTAGTGGTATGGCTTTGAGGAAAGCTTTGGTGCAGGGCTAAAAGTGAACTATCAAGTAATAACTGTCTTGTGTGTTGTAGGAGTGAGAGTGGAAGTGATGAGGCCTCTCCTTCCACCCCAGGACCCTGTGACCTCACCCGTTGACCTGCCTAACACTGATGTCATCCCTCCTACGGCACCTCGTCAAAATGACAACACTGTAACGTTATCCAGAAGTGAATCAGAGCCGCACTTACCCGTGACGTCACCAACGAATAAGGAGCGAATCAAACCCAACGGTGTGACATCATTGCCTCCTCAGCCAATAGCGAGTGCCCAGGTCACGTCACAGTCTTTCCCAAACACCTCACTCTCTCCCCGTCCGGATGCGCTGCCGGACACACAGGACGGTGACATTGTGGTTGGTGCGGGCAGGGTGCAAGACTCAGTGGAAGCCGAGGTCAGGCAGCGATCAGGATGCAGTGGTCTCGGCTTGACTCACGCCCTCTTCACACTGTCACTCTCGCTTGCCTTCCGTGGCAACAGATAGCCTTCCTTTAGTTATACAGGGTGTCCCTGGAGTTATGTCAAAAACTTTGAGAAATGACAGATGAGAGAATTCTAAGCAAAAATGTTATATGAACATGTATCCAAATCTCAACCGTTACGGAGCTACAATTACTGATGACCTTACGGGCGAAAATGGTCTCCTTCATAATTCGCCCATAAGGTCATCAGTAACTGTAGCTCCGTAACGGTTGGAATTTGGACACATGTTCATATAACAGTTTTTCCTTATAATTCACTCCTCTATCATTTCCCAAAGTTTTTGATTCAACTCCCGGGACACCCTGCATATTGTAGTCATGTGTCGATAAGCCTTGTTTTGTTTGGCTGTTTCTGTAAGTTATGGGCTGTATATAATAAAAAAAATAAAAAAAAAAGGCCTCTTGGACATGAAAAACTAATTAGTCGATATAGACTTAGTTTGACAGTTATGCTAGCATTGTAAAATTTCTATTATATTGTTATTATGACGCTGTAAATTGTGTATGTGATGGCGAAGGGAACTTAACTACAGTTTAGCCGTCACATGTAAAGAGGAGAGGTTAGTGGGACCATGACCCCATTTACTTTTCAGTGTTTTCCTTTTTTTTTTTTTACCCTATAGCCCGACGCCCTACTCCCGCAAAGGGTGGCTGCAGACAAAACGCCTCCAAGTCGCTCTGTCATCTGCCATTTGACTACCCTTCCCGTAACTCACTCCCCCCGCCCTCATATACCTCTCAACTCCATCCCTCCACCTCATCCTAGGTCTCCTCCTCCCTCCTCTTCACCTACATACTCCCTCCTAGTCAGTCGTTCATTCTCCATTCTCTCCACATGTCCAAACTATCTCTGTATTTCTCCTAATTTTCTCAGTCACATCCACATCCATCCCACAACGTTCTTTCAACTTGATCATTCGTCAACCTGTCCTTCCATGTCACTCCACATGCTCCTCCACGGTAACTCATTTCCATTGCTCTCACTCTTGACTTGTTCCCCTCTAGCAAGGTTCACGCCTCGCTTCCATACGTCAGGGTAGGTAGGGATCACAGTACTATCATGCAGTGACTTCTTAACTTTCATACTCACCTCCCTAATTCTCATCACCGCTTTCAGTGATCCAGCAACCTTCCTTCCCTGCTGTACCTTTTCAAGCACTTCATCCCCAAAACTTCCGTCCTTAGTCATCACACTACCTAAGTACTTGAATACATCCACATTCTCCATATCCTCACCATCCAACCTCACTGTGCATTCTGTGACTTCATTCCTCTCAAACACCATAAATTTGCTCTTGTTTACATTAACTTTCAGATTCCTCTTCTTACACATTGTCCCTAATTCATTCACCAAACCTTGCAACTCCCTTTCATCACCACTCAATAATACTATCATCAGCAAACAGCAACACCGGAATCTTCCACACCTCACCCTCAACTTGTGTTCTATTGTCATTACCAGCTGACACTTTCATCTGTAAACTACCAGTCACCTGTGATTGTGAATGCTTGAGATAATATTACTAATTTATTTGGACACCTGCTGTTTGCAGTGAACCTTATAAACATTTTTGTCTTAATTCTCCTATATTACTGAGCTGATCATCCCTCGAAATTTTTGTTTAAAAACCTCTAATATTCACATTTTCGTAGCTTTTCTGGGTAATTCTCCCCCGCTCCCCCTTCATCTCTTTAAAAAGGGAGTTTTACTCCAATCACACATTCACACGTGACCTTTTACCTGTAAGCCATCTTTAACTAGTGTTGACTATAATAGATAGATAGGCGCAGCGTGTGAGGTGGTTTGTGGAGTGAGGAGGAGATGCAAGGGTGTGCAAGGGACAGCATGGTGGAATGATGAGGTGAAACGAGCTGTGGAACAAAAGAAGAAGGCATATAGTGAATGGTTAGCGAGTAGAGGTAGGGGAGAAGATGAGAGAGAGAAGAGAGAGGTATATGTGAACAGGAGAAGGGAGGTGAAGAGACTGGTGAAGGAGATTAAGAAGAAAGTGGATGAAGAGTTTGGGAGGAATCTGAATGTGAAATGGAGGGAGAGTAAGAAATTGTTTTGGAAGGAGGTAAAGAAAGTAAGGCAGTGTGAAAGGGGATATAGTAGGGGAGTGAAAGATAGTAATAATAGATTGTTGGTGGAGAAGAGAGAGAAATTGAGGAGATGGAAGGAGCACTTTGAGGATTTGTTGAATGTAGAGAGTGAGAGCAATGCGAGTATAAGTGGTTGGGGAATGGCTGGGAGAAGAGATGAGGGGAGGGAGGAAGAAATCAGTAGGGCAGAAGTAGTGGAAGCAATGAAGAAGATCAAGATGGGAAAGGCGCCAGGAATTGATGAAGTGTATGGTGAAATGCTTAGGTATGGGGGTGAGATTGTTGTGGAGTGGATATGGAAGTTGTGTAGATTGGCTTGGGAAGAGGGAAGGGTTCCAGAGGACTGGGAATCAGGTATAATTGTTCCTTTATACAAAGGAAAAGAGAAGAGAGAAGTATGTGGTAACCATAGGGGTATTTGCCTTTAATTCTTAGTGTGACTGGTAAAATATATGGTCGAATACTCATTGATAGGGTTAGGCATATGACAGAGGAGCTAGTTGGAGAAGAACAAGGGGGATTTAGAAAGGGAAAAAGGTGTGTAGATCAGAGATTTGTTCTAAGATGTTTAGTGGAGAAGTATGTAGAGAAGGGAAAGAAAGTGTATGCTGCCTTCATGGACTTGGAGAAAGCTTATGACAGAATAGATAGGCAAGGTATGTGGAAGGTATTAAGAATATATGGGGTGGAGGGGAAATTGTTGAATACTGTGAATATAGTATGTACCAAGGAGCTAGGGCTACGGTGCGAGTGCATGGTGAGCTGAGTGAGTTCTTTGATCTCAATGTGGGACTGAAACAGGGTTGTGTGATGTCTCCATGGCTGTTTAATATATACATGGATGGGGTTGTGAAGGAGGTGCAAGTTAGAGCAGTGGATATGGGGGTGGCTCTAATGAATGAGGGTGAGATTTGGAAGATTCCGGTGTTGCTGTTTGCTGATGATACAGTATTGGTTAGTGAAGATGAATGGGAGTTGCAAGGTTTGGTGAATGAATTTGGGACAGTGTGTAGGAGGAGGAAGCTGAATGTTAATGTAAACAAAAGTAAAGTTATGGTGTTTGAGAGGAATGAAGTCACAGAATATACAGTGAGGTTCGATGGTGAGGATATGGAGAATGTGAGTGCATTCAAGTACTTGGGTAGTGTGATGAGTAAGGATGGAACTTTGGGGGATGAAGTACGTGAAAGGGTACAACAGGGAAGGAAGGTTGTTGGTTCACTGAAAGCAGTGATGAGAAATAGGGAGGTGAGTATGGAAGTTAAGAAGTCACTGCATGATAGTATTGTGATCCCTACCCTGACGTATGGAAGCGAGGCGTGGACCTTGCAAGAGGGGAACAAGTCAAGAGTGAGAGCAGTGGAAATGAGTTACTTTAGAGGACCATGTGGAGTGACATGGAGGGACAGGTTGACGAATGAAGAAGTAAAGGAACGTTGTGGGGTGGATGTGGATGTGGTTGGGAAGATTAGGAGACACACTGAGTTGGTTTGGACATGTGGAGAGAATGGAGAATGAAAGACTGACTAAGAGGGTGTATGTAGGTGAGGTGGAGGGAGGGAGAGGGAGGGGTAGACCGAGGATGAGGTGGAGGGATGGAGTTGAGAGGTATATGAGGGAGGGGGGGTGAATTGGGGGGAGGGTAGTCAAATGGTGGGTGACAGCAACTTGGAGGCGTTTTGTCTGCGGCCACCCTTTGCGGGATTAGGGCGTCGGGCTATAGATAGATAGATAGACTATAATAGGGCCCTGCTGGTGTATGCTAAGCGACCAATTTCTTCCCTAGAAAGGTCAGTTGAAAATGAATATAATTCTAAAACAGTCTAGGAGGGTGTGACTGGAAGAATGAATAAACGTGGTGAGAGGAAGACGAAGGTGAAGGTTGGGGGCAGACGCCATGAAGCGCGTATCTGCTCTGTTCATTCCCGTAACTTAGGCCTTTTGAACTTGTGGCGGTTTTTTCATCCAGTATCCTGGGGTAAAGGATACAAGGCCACTGCATCATTAAGTTACCACAGTTACTTTTTTTTAAATAACGGAGGAAGGAAAAACAAATGAGTACAAAAAATAATCCATACACCAGATTACTGGTGTCCTCAGTTCATAAAATATCTGTAACAGTTAGACTTGAACAGTTGTGGGTTGAAATTTGGAGGGAAACAACTCTGGGGAAGCGAGTTCCAGAGAGATGCAGTTCGGGGAATGAAAGAATTCTGATAGGCAGAAGTTCTGCAATATGGCTGAGTGACATTCCAGTCATGAGCGCTACCAGATGCCCGTGTAGCACGAGGGAAGGCATGGAGAGGTGACACCATAGACGCAACTTCGTCTGAGCATTTTCCAAAAAAAATCTGTAAAATAATGCAAGGGAGGCAACATTCCTTCTTACTTGCAGGGGAGGTAGTTTATATGTAATGGCAGGGTTAATGATTCTAACAGCCTTGTTCTTAATTTTTTCTAGTTGTCTTAATGCAACATCTCCACAACCATTCCACAAGGGTGAGCAATATTCAGGCTGAGAGCGCACATGACTCTTATAAATTATAGCTAACTGCTCATCGGTGAAGAAGTTACGGACTCTGTACAATAATCCAAGTTTCTTTGAGGCGGTTTTAGCAAGTGATCTGACATGGGAGATCCAGCTGAGGGCACTGTTAAGTGAGACGCCAAGAATTTCAATACTTTTGGAGATGGGAATATTAGTAGCAATGAAGGTAATGTGCGAATCTGGCAATATCTGTCCATTAGTAAACTGTATATAGTTTTACTAGCATTAAAAGAAACAAGGTTTTGTCCCCATTCACTGATTGTAGATAGATCTTGATTTATGGAGATGGCTGTACTGAGTTGAGAGGTAGAGATATTCGACTTTGTAAATGGATGTCTGAGTGTGTATGAACTATGTAGTGTTGAGTCATCCGCATATGAGTGAATGGGATTGTGGGTGACAGATAAGAGATCACTAATATGAACCAGAAATAGGGTTGGCGCCAGAACTGATCCCTGCGGCACGCCGGCGTTAATTGAGTGGAAATTGGAATATACATCATCTACTTTTACTCTTATTTTCCTGTCACTAAAATATGAAGAAATCAAAGGAACAAAAGACGTTAGTCCATAGCAAGGGAGTTTGGACAGCAGGGAACGGTGCCATACTCTGTCGAAAGCTTTAGAAATATCAAGAGCTACTGCATGAGTTTCTCCAAATAGATCAATTGATTGATGGATGGTATGAGTTAAGAGATTATGTCAATGGTGGATCTTTCGTGGCAAAAAACATATTGTCTATCACTAATTAAGTTGTTGGATTCAAGATGTTTAACAATGTGCTTATTAATTAAAGTTTCAAATACCTTACCAAGAGAAGATGTGACAGCTATTGGTCTGTAATTGGAGGGGTCAGACGAACTTCCTTTCTTCGGAACTGGGTGGATATTGGCTTCTTTCCATGAATTTGGGAATAAAGAAGTACGTATGCATAGTATGAATAATTTAGCTAGGACAGAGGGAAGTTCAGGGGAACACTTTTTCAAAACAATTGGTGGAATTCCATCTGGACCTGGAGCTTTGTTGGTAGGTAAATTGTCTAGGATGGATTTTACATATCTTGTCTGTATTTTAAGTGGGACAATTTCGGGAGAATCAAGTTCCAGTACTGGGACATTCTGGCTGGTATCGTCTATGGTAGAGTTTCTGGGAAAGTTACTGGCAAATATATCTGCTTTCCCACGTGGGTCATTTGTAATGTTGCCATCTGAAGATTTTAGTGGGGGAATGAAAGAGGACTTGTTAAAGTTATTACTGAAAGAATTAAGAGTTGACCAGAATATTCTATTGTCATTAGGGTTGTTAAGTAGTTTTGATGCTTGCTTTTGAAGAAAGCTGTTACCCTAGGTACGGATTTTACCTACCAGTCGAGTGACGCCTGATGCCTGCAATAGGATTGAAACCTTGGCGCTAAAGGCCGGCAGCTTCACAGTCAGCGATGTCGATCGCTCAGCCATCGCGGATCCATTAGCCTTAATGAGCTGGGATGGTACACAGTTTGTGATTGATGCTGGTCACTAGCACTTAATGTCTGGACTGTGTGGCCCAGCTCATGGTCTCTACTTTCCTGATAGGGAAGTGAAGGACAGAGTTACTTGTTTATATTTAACTGAAGACAAGTAAAGCTGATCGCACTTTTACCCTTCGATCTCTCCACGACTTAAAATCCGTTGTAATTTAATTTTGTTTCCACCCTGTCTGTAGTTTATTTTTGTTGCTACCTTTCTGTAGTTTAATTTTGTTACCACTCTGTAGTTCAATTTTATTGCTACAATTGAAACGCATTCACCTTAAATGGGTCTCTTATTGAACAAGAAAACTTGCCTGAAACTGACGTCTCTCGGTTTTGAATGCTGAGCTGTAACAAGAGATTAACGCATGCACCTATGCTAATCACGAAGAAGTGATATAGAAAGGATGTAAGGACGTAGCATAGCATTGTTATATATATATATATATATATATATATATATATATATATATATATATATATATATATATATATATATAATCGGACTAAGAAATAATCACTGAAAAAGGACGCAAGCTTTCGTAATGTTAAGGGTAAAGAACTATAGTGAAGGGGTAGCTGTATCCAGCGCAAGGAGATTGACATATTAGAACTACATTGTGATGGTTTGGTCGTGTGGAGAGGATAGAGAGCGAGGGACTAACGAGGAGAGTGTATGTGAGTGAGGTGGAGGGGAGGGGGAAGAGGGAAGGGTAGACCGAGGATAGGATGGAGGGATGGAGTAGAGGTATATGAGAGTGGAGTATAAGCTGGGGGAGGTGGGGGCAGCGAAAATGCGGGTTTAAGGCATCTGACTATACTCTTAGATAGATAGATAGAATAGACATGTTTCTTGAACATATCCGCATTTTGTGAATGTAACGAAAGAAAGGGTAGAGGGCGGTGAGGCAATGGACCGTGTTCACAGTTGGCTTTGGAGATTTCGTAACACTTCATTCTTGGAGATATTTTTGCACACCATACTTAATAATCTTCATTGATGTTACTGGTACAAATGGTGTCGATATTCAAAAGATATATAGCATACAAAAGAAAATACACTGTGTGAGATAGAAATGCTCGCTATGGTCAAGGCTATCCGAGGTCTCTTCTGCCGTGGAATGGAGAATATTTCACAAATGCACTATCTTATGCCGATGACATTACTTCCAGATATAGCCTACTACAGGGGGTTCGAGGTGACCCCCGGCCACAAAAGTGCTTTCTAGCATTTCAGGTGATTTATGCGATACAGACTTCGTAAACAGTAGTACAGTAGCTCTAAGCATGCGATGTAGGCTTCCAAAAAAAAAAAAAAATCTACTTTGAATTATTTCAGAATGTCTGGCTGTCATACTGTACTGTTTTCATACTCTGTTGTATCTTAAAAACGACGAAAAGCTATGGAGTTCCTTTACAGTGAGGCGTGGTGGTACAGGAAGTGTACTGTATAGATAGTAGGGTCTTAATAACAGTAAAAGAAATCCCTAATACATGGTTTATTTTTACCCTTTTCTATCGCTTCACATAATGGTAAAATATTAGCTTTACATGAATTTCATGAGACGGTTATTGCATCATGATACAGCTAGCCCAAGGATCAAGGCTGCGGAGTGCTAAGGGGCACGTCCGTCACGCTTCACCAACACTCCTGCTGCTAACACTCTGCCCTTGTACATGCACACATAAGTCTGTACTCATTGTTCTGTAGTGTTATTTAGAATATGAAGAATGCATTGCATAGCCTACTGAAGTGTTGTTTGTAAAGGAATGGAATAAAATTAGAGTACGACTCATTTTTTGTTGGACTAAGATAATTCGTAAGCAGGCAATTTTTCTTATGTTAATATGTATGAACTGTCAGTATATATGAACTACGAGTCGTGAAACAAGTAATCGTTACATACAATTCTTTAAAGTAACCGTATGAATGTCTACAATGGCTGATACTGCAAGTGACACATTGGAAACTGAAGTACTGTTTGAATTAGATACTTAGCAGTCCTCCGCAGCAATAACATGTATTCGTATAAACCAGCTCAGTCTCTGATTTGGGCTGGTGCTTTTACTGTCTATTGCTTGATATGGCTGCTGATAAGCCGGCGAAAATATTAATATTATGGATAAATGAAAGAAAACGAAGAGAACCGATAGTTGGAGACTCGTTTCTGGTGAGGCTGTGCTGGCGGGTGAGCTTAACCGAGGTGTGGTAGTCACAATATGGCGTTTGAGTGTTTGGGGTGTGAGTAAGTGTTTCAATATTGTGATGTAAGCATTAAGTTTGAAGTATACTGAATTAGTCCACGAACAACCTGAGTGGCGTCAGATCAAAAGTGATTAACTTTGCAAGTATGTGGAATGGTGATTGGGTGAAATGAAGTGTTGTTTACAGTGATGTTTTGTTTCCCGAGATGTTGATGAGGAAGCGAGTTACCAAAGTTCCTTGTGTCTTCCGCTTATAATTACATCCAGGCGTTCATCCAGTTTTAACCAGAGAACAGCGATCGTGTTCACAAACAACGGTAATGTGTGAAGCTAATAACCAATGTTAATATTTGTAGGACAAACGGTATTGGAGTCGGCTGTGAATATGGAGTTGACATTAATGTTGGATTGTGATTGCTTATCTGGTTAAATTTATAAACTAACTGAACTCAAGTGCGAATTCATTTTGCTTCAAGGCTTATAGACCAATATTGAATATCTTGCAGCATATTTCAGGTGCATTTGGTCGGCTGGCTTAATGGCAGTATTTTACCAAGTACAGCCATGGGATCTTGGCAGTTTAGGATAGGCCATCAGTAGAATCAGTAATTCTGAGAAGCTCTTCTTTATGTACTTGTTGAATAGTATGCTTAGAGTTTTAGCCTGTTGTAGCTTGTGGTTTTTGGGTTTCAGCCACAGGACTATATATTGCTTGTGATGAGTTCTAAGATGGCTAACTTAAGCCTGAATAATTCTGAGCAGAAGCCACAACTGCAGTTTAAGCATGAATTTTTTGCTGTTATTATTCACTATTTGCAAACACCTGTATGACATAGATAACCCATGTGGGTGTTAATGATGTCAGAGAGGGGAAGGAGGTAATCAGGGAGATGGGAGTGTTAGAAGTAAAGTGGATGGAAATGTAGGAGAGCTTCCATGCATCAAATTTACATTTGTATTTTATTTCCAAATAAACCAGTATGCCCAGGCAGGTACTTTCACTTCATACTACTGATGATGAATTTTGTTAAATTCATCCCATCACTGCTCCAAGAGGCAATTGTTATAAATTAGAAGCTCTTACTGGTAATCCTTAAAGAGACATAGGATCACCTTTTAGAAAAAAGACCACTTTTCCTGCAATTATTATGAGTGTTGTGGTGTGGATGTGATAGGAAGTGTTATGAGGAACACATTGAGGTGGTTTGGCCATGTGGAGAGGATGGAGGGTGAAAGACTGACGAAGAGAGTGTATGTGAGTGAGGTGGAGGGGGGAAGAGGGACGGGGAGGCCGAGGATGAGATGGAGGGATGGGGTGGAGAGGTACATGAGAGAGGGGGGTGTGAGTTGGGAGCGGGGCAGTGAAATGGCGGGGGACAGGGCGATGTGGAGGCGATTTGTTTGTGGCCACCCCAGACGGGATTGAGGCGTCTGGCAATAGATAGATAGATTATATAGACTTATCTTGCCAGAGGGACAGATGAAATACAGTAACCTCTCAAATAACATGAGGGTTAGGTTCCTGGAGAGGTTGCGTTAGTTAAAAATGCGTTTTTTAAACATCATTTTCCCATAAGAAACAGTGGTAATATTGGGGGTTACATTCCTGGACTCTGGGAAAGACTACCTATTTGGGGAGTTATGCTACTCTAAACTTAAAAGCAACAATATTAATTTGAAGGAAAATCCTCATAAAAAACAAAAACATTACCGGGTATATCTGGGGAGAAATAAACATTTGAGCCCTAGTTGGGCCGAAGTGTTGTTTATTTCTCCTCAAATACATACGGTACTGTTTTTGTTTTTTACGTGGATTCTCTTTCAGTTCTGCTTCATTCACGGCATTGTGAAAGTTCTTCAACATTATTAATGCATTAGTAGGTCATAAAAACATTACAGTAAAAGCAACGTTTTCATTACAGTACGTAGGTCACAAACATTAACAACACAAAGCTCACACTCATCGTCTGTTGCTTTCCCTCCTTCCCCCTCTACCCCACCTCCCGCCGCTCCCCACCCAAAATTTGTTGTCCCTTCTCGCTCTGCTGTCCTTCCTCTTCCTCTTCCTCTGACTCCCATGCTACTGGTGATGAAGATAACTCCCTTAAGTTTTCTGTCTTCTTCATAAAGAACTGCTTTATCTTGATCTGAGTGGTTTTCTTCTTTCTGTTCTGCAGCATCAAGTTGTAACAATTTAGATCTACCATCACTTTCCTGGCCAAATTTTGTCCGAAAATGAACCAAATTGCTCAGAATGGGGCCAAACTTCATTTTCGAATATTATAGTTCGAATAAAACCAGTTTAAGCAACAGACAAATAAAAAATTGTATTTATGCATAAACTGCCACACACGGTCTATCAGCTCGGGACTGTCCAAGGCGCGCGTGGCTAATTTGAAACCATCACGTACATGTAAAGTCGCGTTAAATCGAGAAACCGTTGTTAGTTAAGCATATCTCCTTAAATTTTTGCTTGTTTTAAAATGAAAACACGTTTTTTAAACTCAGTTGAGAGGTACCGGTAACTGTAAATATTGCCTCATTGCAAATATCATTCTCTTGAAATCACAACCAATTTTTTATCGTTATTTTGAAAAAGGGTACCGGTACAGTGTAACTTTTTAATGACTCCTGTAGCGATGTATTACATAGTGAAGTCGTATAAACAGAACTGTTTGCAGTTTACATCCATGTTATGTACAGTACAGGTTCTTTAACTGTGATAGCATCAGATTGGCAGTGGCAGTGATTTGAGTCACTAGCCATGTTTTCGCGACGTTAGAAGTCAAGATATTTTGACAAATCTTGATATTGTATATTGGCTATCATGCTGATAGGCTGCCTGATGTCTTGAGCACCAGAAGTCAAGATGAGTTTGAATTTTGAGCATGACTAATGAAGATTAGTCAATGTTCCTCCCGAAGTGTTTTGACTGATATTGATGTACTGGTACCATTCTGTAAACCAAACCAGCGCTACCTAAGTCAAGCCTGACTCAATAGAGGAGAAAGAGCTTATGGCCTGTCGAGACGTAAAAGTGATCCCATGTAAATTTATATGCCATGGAGATCTCAAAAGTTGCTGCCAGCTGACACCTGTGGTGGCGCCGTCCAGCAGCAGCTTTAGTGAAAGTTTTTTGTTTAAGCCCATCGAGACGAAAGTGGTCCCATGTAAGGTTATTTGACATGGCTATAATTACGGTACTTTTTACAGCAAACTATTTGAAACAAGAGCCTCGCCACAGGTTCCAGAACAGTTTTACTCTTGTTTTTCCCTGATGCTACCACAATGTGAGGATTTTGACAATTTTACCTTCTGTCCAACAACAGTGGTACAGCTGCCCTTTCATCTGACGCCAGAATTTCAGGCAAAAGTCCCGTCTGGTCGGTCACAAGATGAATAATAATATTTAATTCCTCCACTTGCAGAAAATCTCCCAAGGCAGCCACATCGCACTCAAACAGATGTTTAAAGATGGCACAGAGGTAATGGCACTACAATCTTGCCAACCCATTTTTGCAATACGGTACCGGTACTCATTTGAAACTTAATATCAGTCAGAATGGATATCAAGATGATCATGATTTGAAAATGTCACAAAAATGCGACTATTGATTTCATGCAACTGGCCATAGGCCTATTGCATCTCCTCAAACTACTGTAGGTACGGTACTTCCCATTCAGAGTCATGTTGTTATGTTTTTCCAGTGTAGCATGCTGTCCAAAACTTCATGGGCCACACTGTCCTTTGTTTTAGGTTTCATTTAGATTCACAGCATAAAACCAGACTGCTTCTAGTCAGTATTCTCTCTTTTTCCTTATCTTACCTTCCAGGATTTTCTCTATGGCCTTTATAATTTGTTCCAAAAACTTTATTCTTCTGTAACTTCCACATTCCAGGGTGTCACCTTTCTCTGTATTTTCATTCATTCATTGCCAGACGCCATGTATCCCAGACAGGGTGGCCAAGGGCTTAGAGTTAATTGTTTTACAGGGAGGGGCACTAATCCTCCACCAACCCCACTTGACGTAGGGATGCCAACAGCATCTGGTGTTCCCAGGCGGTCACCCATCCAAGTACTAACCAGACCCAACTTTGCTTAACTTCGCTGATCGAACGGGAAGCGGTGTGCTCAACGTGGTATGGCCGTTGGCTACTTATTCACAATCAGTCTTTCATCAGTCATTTGGGACAACAGACATATATAATACAGGTAGGCTAATAGAAATTATCAAATCAGTAACTAAATCCACTTCAATTTCTGAACTAATTCAGGCAGACATAGTCCTGATATGCAAAAATTAACCCAAAAATACCCACAAAGAGCCCTGCACCCTATGCAAACCTTTCAAAACCCAGATGTTTGTTAACGTACGGATACTGTGTAAGCAGGTCTCATATGTGCAGGGAGACGGTTTTGCTTTTTAAAAGCAGATTCATTAATCAGCCTTGAATCCTGACCCCCACTTGCATGCTGTACTAAAGATCCCTTTATTACCTCTGTTAGAGAATTGATATGATTACTAAAGGCATATGAAACTGTAAAAGTAAAGCAGGCAGAAGACAGTAACAACAAAGAGGTTTAAATGTATGAATAAAAGGGAACTTAACTTGCATAACAGATGACAAAGACTGGCATTTTGAAGAAGGGGAGAAGGCTCTGAGGCTGCCTTGGAACTCACTCAGTACCTTCATGGGTCTTTCTGGTTGATTTGATTGTTGATGTGGTCACATATAATGTAGCAGTGGTGCATACGTGGTAACAGCTCCCTCTTCGCTGCTAACGACAAAGGCTTAACCTATGCTTGCTGCCCCCACCTGATGTCACTTTTCCACATGACACTTGACACAGGGCAATGCAAGATGTCACTACTATAGTAGGACTCGCGCATGTTTGCGGCTGTGGTGTGGCCCGCACCTGTGTACAGTGTTGCCACGTTTTCTATACCGTTATCTCTCTCTCTCTCTCTCTCTCTCTCCTGGCGGGAAATGTGAGCTACCCTGAGTACTTTTGATTCTTTTATAAGTTATTTATAATTGTGCTTTCATTTGTTAATTTGGTTTTGTTATATTTAGTGATGCTGACAATGCATTCAATGCATGCCCCTCTCCTGCCTCTCTCTCTCTCTCTCTTTCTCTGTAGGGAAGCTATCTGTCAAGGCCACCGACTGGGTGTGGAAGTGTTGCCGCTCGCGAGTGAAGTTTTTTTTTTTTTTTTTTTACTTCGGTATTGGCATATGCCTACTATTTTGTCCTACATATTAGCTTATGATTATAAATGTGATTATTCCTCGCCCTTAAAATTATGGTAAAAGCCAGTAAATGTGAGCATTTTTCCCAAGCAACACCTGTACAAGCTATGGTTGGGTATACGGAGGGGTACGTAGTTTATTTTAGGCCAGACTGGGTGTGTCAGTATTGCCACTCACAAGAATTACATGAATTATTTCTTTTACTTTGGATATTGGCATATTTCTTCTTTTTTCAGGCTCAATATCTTATATCCATAACTGTGATATTATTACCCACCCTAAAACTACGCTAAAAACCATTAAAAGTGACTACAATATCTTTTAGCAACACTGTACAATATGTATGCCATGTTTCTGTGTTACTGTATAAATATTTTATGCATAATAAGATTACTGTTGATTCATCCATCAAAATACACAAGTGTAAGTTTTATTGCCAACGGCTATACCACGTTGAGTACACCGCTTCCCGTCCGATCAGCGAAGTTAAGCAACGTTGGGTCTGGTTAGTACTTGGATGGGTGACCGCCTGGGAAACACCAGATGCTGTTGGCATAACGTTCTCCCTACGTGTCAAGTGGGGTTGGTGGAGGATTAGTGCCCCTCCCTGTAAAACAATTAACTCTAAGCCCTTGGCCACCCTGTTTGGGATACATGGTGTCTGGCAATGAATGAATGAATGAAGTTTTATTCATCTGAATTTATCAAATTTGTGATGCCTTGTACATAAATAGCTTCCGTTTCACATCGCAAGTTGGGGAAACGTGGCACCATTGTACACAGGTGCGGGCCACACCACAGCCGCAAATAGGCACGAGTCCGACTATACATTGCTTTACAGGGAATGCGTCCATTCCACAGCAGTGAGAAAATGTGCATCACTGCTTGTGATCTCATTGGCTGCAAGAGCCGCTACACGTCTGACTTGGTCAGAAAACAAGGACATGCAAAGTAGGCTATTGTGGGTGTATTGTGGCAATGGTAATGTCATCATGTGGATGATTTAAGACGTCCACTAGCCTGGTCAGCCATGAGTATTGGTTTTATCTGGTATAGCCCCACATACCTTCCGTGCACAGTAAACTGTGTTGTGATGAGATGTAGATTGAGATGGTTTGGGCATATGAAGAGGATGGGGGATGTCAGTTGGGTACGTAAAGCAATAAGTGTTAATGTTAGGGATAGGGTTGCCAGAGGTGGACCAAAAGAGACCTGGGATGAGTTCATTGTGTGTGGCCTCATGGTTAAGGGACTGAATAGTGAGGCTGCTAGAGATTGAACAACATGGAGAGCCGCCATTAGGTGATCAAGGCTAATGCATGCAACCATGTTGGAGCCATTATAAATGAAATGAATTCAGCCAACCCGTACATCAGATATTGCATAACACTAGATACTCCATAGCACCCCCCATTGGCACAACATTCAGCTTCGAGCTGGATAAAATGTCACTGTCCATCATGACCCTCTATCCTAAAAACTTTCCCATGAATAAAAGATGAAAATTAAGCATGAAATACAGTAAAATAATAATACAGTACATACTGTAATACAGTAAACTCCTGATTATCCGGCATAGGCTATTTGAGCCAAAGGCCTGATGTATACTGCCAAAAAGCCAGTTATGCAAAATTCCCCCCCTAGCGGCCCCTAACCCCCCAGCCATATACCGGTAACATTTATCCACTGTCTGACCTCAACAAAACGCTTTAAAATGTCAAAAAGCAGCTAAAAGACTTTCCTGAAAATAAAATACTCTGATGTGATGTTAAGTGCACTGTAATTTCTTGTACAGAAGCAATTTCATGTTGATGATGGGGATAATATCAAAGTCCCCCCAGACAGGAGACACTTTTCTTTCACCCAGCAGTACGTATACTCTATAACGCATTTTGTAAACACCGTAAATCGTCAAAAATCAGCTAAAAGAATTTTCTAATATTGAAATACTGTATGTACTGTGAAGTACCGGTATAGGCTACTGTAATCTTATGTATATACAGTACTCGATGTAGTGCTGCTCTCGGGTGTCTGCCCTTTCCTCTCCTCTATCCTTCTTTCCTTCCATCCTCTTCTGTCTTTCTTTCTTTCATATTTTCCTTGTCTTTCTGCCTACGGTTGACTTTACACTCCCTCTTCCGTCTCTCTTTCCTTCATTCTTTCCTCTTTCCCCCTGTGGGTGACTCTACATTGAGTGACAAGCCAAATGGTTTCCTGTACACCAGGAAACCATTTACTGCACTGCGTGGTAACCATATAACCAAATTTTGGCGCCTGGTGGTTTAGTGAGCAATTACGGCGCTTCAGTCGGATTGAGCTGGTGAAGGTGTATATGCAAGGGGTGGTTTGAAGTTTATTACTTACATAATGCCACTCAGGGATGAGTGAGGCTGGTCACTCATTTTAAATGGCAGGACCAACTTGCCTAGCCCTGGGCTTCTATGCTTCTTATGGGGCAACGTATGATTGGTTGATGAATGAATGAATGGACGAACTTAGTGTACTATGTACTCACCTTTGTTGACATCGATGGAGGGTAGAGTTGTACACCATGCAGTACAGTACAGTGCACTTAATCTCATGTGGTCTAGTGGCAAATGGCTCCCACCAAGATTACTCCAGTTGTACCGTACCATCTCATGCTCTATCTCTGTCAAGGATGCTGGAGTAGGCAGCAAAGATGGAGCGACAGAGAGTGCGAGGCGCAGCTCCATTGAGGCCACTGAGTGAGGCAAGACTTCTGGTGGAGATACCACTCTTGAAGGAGCTGAAAGTGGTGCCATGGCCGATGTGTCTGCTTGAGATAAAGAAGTAGTGGCTGTGTTGGTGCCTGGCTGGGATGAAGGAGGTTGACATGAAGAAGTAGAGGTCTGGGGTGACAGAGGCCAGTATGAGGAGATCAAAGGCTGGAGCAACAGAGGACAATGCGAGGAGGTCGAGGGCTGTGGCAAAGCACTGGCAAGCGTCACCAGACGGGAAAAAGACATGGTGGAGGACTGCCTGGTGATCCTTCTTAAATGCAGCTTTAAAACATTCGCACGGCCCTCTCGCAGGTAGGTGTCCATGACATCAGTAAAGATGGGCTGCTAATTAGGATGCTCGCAGTAGTCAAGAAGGATGTCCACCACATCAAGGACCTGCTGGATATCAGCCACCTCATCATCCTACTCTTCATCCTAGGTTCCCTCTGCAATCACGGACTCACAATTTCCTGGTCAGACATAGTCTGGTACCTGGAGTCTTCCACATACACTTCCAGCCACTCATGGATGGTGTCCTTAGTTACCTGTTCTGCTGCTTCCATCTACCGGACGAAGTCCTGAGTCTCAAAGCCGTTAAAGTCAACAGTGGTCTTCTCACCTTTGAGTAGCTTGTTCCGGCCATGCTGTCATGAGTGTAGAGAGTTCCCTCCAAACCTGCTCCCAGTTATCACAGACTTGAGGGAATACCACTTGAGGTTGGCCAAGGTCCTCTCTCCCCTACTGTCCACGCCTTGGGCTACCTCCTCCTCGTCCACGAGCACAACCATCATGTCTTCCCATAAACCTCTTCTAATACAGCCACTTCGTTGCTACGATAAGACGCAGGTCGATCAGTTGCAAGATTGAGGTCGAATTAGGGGGCAAGAACATAACCTTAACAGGAGGCGTCCCGTTGACGTATGGATACGTCATCACATTTTGTCACGGTGACACCTGATGACATATCCATACATTTTGCAATTCTGAGGTCCGTCATTTGCACATTTTTCAAGTTTTGTGGGTGATTTTTGGTAGGCATATGTGGGAGACCTTCCTCTGCCTGCCGTCAGGCGGGGGTACTGCCTGGCCCTGCCTAACCCGCCCCTCCAGGGCTCATGTTTGGCGACCCACAGCTCGCAAATGCGAGTATATTTTCCCTTTGGCGAACAAATTTTACATGCGAGTCTCCTTTTGGCGAGGAGAAAATACATCCACTTTGGCGAGGAGTAAACTACAAAATAAATTCACTTAAATGAACAAAACACGTTGTGATTGATTATTAAGTCTTTCCTTGTTGCCATTGTGAATGTTTAAAACCTCATTATATGAATCTAATCATCACAGTGTGTAAATAACTACCGGGTATGTTTATTGCTTGTAAAATATTTTGGCTCGTAGTCAGTTTGGCTACTAAAAATTTATTTGGCTCGTAAATCTGAAACCGTAGGAGCCAAATGGCTCGCAACCATCGGCAGTTAGCAAGAGCTCTGCCCTCCCCTCCACATGCCATTTTCTCAGCAACTTATCTGTTAACAGTGACCTGGCCAGTAAAGACGTGTCACGCCATTGTCTCTCTGATGATGAAATTCAAGGCAAAAGTGATTCCTGAGGTGGAGGACAAAGGAAGAAACAAACAGAAGTGATGAGGCGATAACGTCGTAAAGGAAGGTGTGGTATGTTGATGTGTTTGGTGAGTCAAACAACGCTTATATCGGTTATATTACCGTACCGTGTGAAAACCAGTATACTCTTGTACTACATATAAATTCGTACCAAATAAATAAATATTTACCTATTTTGAGTGGTTTGGAATAGTGACCCCTCCAATAGAAAAACATCATCTCTGGAGCAGGGCCCACAGATGACGGTACCAGGTATTGTGAGGGACACCTGTATAGGCTAATGCACTTATAAGCTCAGCTGAGCACTTTTTTGTTGGCATTTTCCAATGTTTCTCTTAAAAAGTGGAGGTTTTAGCCAAAAAAAAAAAACTTTGAAAATCTGCCGGGATGGGTGGGGGGGCCATTGGTGAAAAATCAGCCGGGATGTGGCAGGTTAATATGACCTCCATCTCCAACCACCTCATTCTCAGAAGGATGAGCAGGAGCAATGTCGAGGAGCAGCAGAGTCTTTACTTGGTCACGGACAAGGCCAAGACTCCGTTTGATAAAGGAAAATCTCCTTCACAGCATGACTGTTAAACCACTCATTGAAGATCTTGGCTGTAAACTAAGCCTTAAGCAAGTGAAAATAAATCACTGTGAGACTATCCATCAACCACCGGAGACAGTGTGGCTGTTTTGCATGCCCCACTACAACAGGTTTCAGATGATTGGAACTTGTTACATTGGCACAGCACAAAACAGACATGTGCTGTTTGCCCACCTTATGACCAGGTAACGACTTCTCCTTCTCGTCAGCCAAGGTATTAGGTGGGACACAGACCAGTTTCGTCAGTGTTATAAACTTGATTGAGATATAGATCTTCGACACTTGGTTTTTTTTTAGCTTGGTGTGAAGCTCATCAATTTCTTCAGTGTCTGCATTGAAAGCTTCACCTTAAATAATCATGTTAGATAGCCCATGTCAAAGTTTGAACTGAGTCAGCCAACCTTCTGAGGCCCTGAAATCCATGATCCCAGTTGCTCAGCGAACTTGGTGGCTGCAGTCTTAGCTTGACAAGACACATAATCACACCACTGGCACGGTGTTGGTGGAATCACTTCAGGCAGACCTGGTCAAGTTCACCAAAGAGCAGCTTGGCCATCATCTTGCACTCATGTCACACATTTGTGCCATGTTCACCCAGGAAAAGCATCTTGATGAGTCCTTGTTCTTCTGCAGATCCTGCAGTGTGGTCCAGGGCATGTCGTAGTGCTGGATCAGCCTTGCAATGGTCTAGCCGTGCTCCGTCTTCTTGATTATCTCCATCTTCTCCATAGAGAAAATGATACAGCACCTCTTTGCAGGTGGTGGAGCCATGGGGACAACTAGGACCATGTACACAACCAGCAAGACCTGTATCAGCCAGGGCACCGCCACAAACACAGCCATCACACAGAACTATGGCCGAGTAGTCAGAGCACTTAGGAGCCACAAGGATTGTCACAGCAAGACAGCAACAAGCGAGGCACCTGGGTCCACAAGGAAAGTCACAGTATTAGCGGTAGGGACCATGTGTAATTTCAAAATCACTATACAGCACTACTAGGACACAAAGCACTGAGAGGCCATAAGCTTAGCAACAGCACTAGCTGCTGTACAGCAACGAGTGAGGCATGGGGATCACAGCGTAAGTCACCACACTAGGGTTTTGCCACCGCGTGGTCATGAGCAGAGTGCACAGATCCCTCTTCACTATGTGAAATCCACAGGAGAGAGAGAAAATGAGAGTGACCTCAGTGTGCTGGGTGAGCCACGACTGCAATGTAGTCCGATTGACTGGCACATTGCAGGGTTTTCCTGGGTGCTAGTTGGGTCCCGCATCTGAGCCAGATGATATGTCTCGCTGCCGGATATTGCATAGGACTGCCAGTTGCGTCCCATTTCAGTGCTGGATATTGCCAGATTTCACTGGATATTGCGTTGGGCCAGTTATTGTGACGGCAGATAATTGAGTTTACCGTAATTGGTGGTCTTTGGACCATCTTTTTTTTTGTCAGTGCACGTGGGATCCATGATTTCAGGTCCTGTGTAAACAGGGGTCTGCTAGCCTATACACAGGGTTGGAAAATAATCACAGATTTTTTTTATTTATTTATTTTTTATTCAGTTTTTTTTTTTTTTTATTTTTTTTTTTTTTAAATCAATGATTTTTCCCCCCAACCCTGTTGGTACCTTTGGGAATTCTGTCAGAAGAGTACCATACTGGGTCTTTTCCTCCCACTTGCTGCAATGCGTCCATTAGGCATGGTTATACATCACTGTTCAAATAAGCAGACTTACAGAATTGAAAATAATATGGTAATGTGAATGGGAAGTTGGAGTACGGCAGTGCACCACGGGCTCACATCTGAGTTCATTGCATTTTCTGGGATGCATTTCAGGTACGGTATATGACCACGACCAGTGATGCCACCAAGTAACCCCAAAATTATCAGAAGCCAAGCATTGTGTGAGACCTGCATAACTGTCCTGTACTGTAAAGGAGGCGTGTACTTTTAGACTGGAATTCAATTGTGATTTTTAGCTCTAGTGAAGAGAAAATTGAGGGAATAACCACTATTCCCAAGCGTTTCAGTTTTTGTTTCATGTCATATACGGTATGAATAAGTAATCCCTGTACTATCTGGACGCCCACTATTTGGACACCCCACGTAATGGACATTGTGGGCCTGGACCTTCGGAACCCAAAAATGGCCAAAAAAAGAAAGAAATCCCCCCATATCCAAATTTTTTCCCACAGGTAATTTGAAATTGCCATGCAGAGCCAAACAGCTGTTTACACCATGGCCCCTTCACCCCTCCCTTCCTCCCCCCTCCCCTGTCAGGGTTGCCATTTGGTATTTTTCATTACCAAATGTGGACCAATTTAGTAATGAAAAATTCATTTGGTAATGAATCAGAATAATGCATTACCAAATGGATTTTTCACATGTATGAGGATACACGAGATGGAGATGGTGGATTGTCTGCTCTCTCTGATTAATCTGCTAGTTTACATAGCGTGAAAATAATCAACATGCTGTTAATTATAAGGAGAGTGATTACGTGTATTTCCACTTGGATATATAATTAGTGAAGAATAATTGCTAGCTTTACGAATTTGGTAATGAAAAGTTAAATTTGGTAATGAAAATTGAGGAGTTTGGTACCATAATGTGGTCGATTTGCAATCTGACAACCCTGCTTCCCCCTCACCACCAGTTACTGCCTAACTGCGCTCACAAGTAGATGCTTATCGCAATAGATGCCGCACGTGCTCGTTTTTGTGATTAACCCGCCCCGTCCCGACCGATTTTCCTCCACTGACTCCCCCAATCCAGACCAAATTTGGAAAACAATTTTTTTTTGGCTCAAACCTCCACTTTTGGTGAGAAACATCGAAAATTCATAGAGAAATCGCTCACTTGAGGTTTAAAATACTCAATACAGGTAGAAGTACTTCTTACCTTACTGGGTTTTCTATCAGGCTGGCTCCAAAGAAAACGAGTTCTATGGGAGGGTAACTATTCCACACCACTCATAAACGTAATTTATTTATTTATTTGGTACGAATTTATATGTAGTATGAGAGTATATTGGTTTTCAAACAGTAATTTAGGGAATATAAGCATTGTTTCACTCGCTAACACATCAACATACCTGACCTTTTTTGGCGACATTACCTGATCATCATTTCTGACTGTTTCTTCCTCTAATTCTCCGTAAACTTTGACCTCCACATTGTCATCGATTGGGGAATCACTCAGGCCCTGCATGTCTTTATTGGTCAGGTCACTGGTTACAGATGAATTGCTGAGACAATGGCGTGCGGGGAGGGGGGAGGTCTTGCGGGGTAAGGCATTGTCCCTGCCTGGCATCTTGTAGAGGAAGGTGTCCCGTGTATACGTACAAAAAATCACGCTCGAAAATTGAAAATTGTGTAAATTATGAACCCTGCAATTGCGCGACGTACCGTACCGGTACATTGATGGGTCCAGCCGTGACAAAATGTTGCGACACACCCATACGTCGATGGGACGCCTCGGGATAAACAGTGAATAAACTGCAATACCTCGCCACTAGACCACACTGGAATTTACAGTGTTGTGCAGTGTTAAGATATTAGAATTTAGAGTGCAAAGGATTAACTGTGGAGTACAAACTGGCGGTTGAAACTGGCGTGGTGCAGTTAACTGAATACGCTGTGTTATACAATTACAACCCACAGTGCAAAGAATTACTGTAAGTGCAGCACAACACTGGATTACTGTACGTGCTTCAAGAGCATTTTCACCACAGCCAAAACCTTAGGGAAGGTGGCCATAGACGTGCTGTAAGTACTCTGGCTGAGGTGCAGTCATTTCTAATTCCTCATTCGTTGGTTCCTTTTTATTTATTTCATGCTTAATGTTCATTATTGGTGTGAATAGGGTCTTAAATAGGTGCTATGCATATCTGGTAGGGAGTTATTTAGGTGGCTTTCTAAGTTAGGCTGGGTTTAGGTCCTTAAGTACAAGTCCAGGAGGCTGGGGCCCCACTATCCAGACGAGACCACTTTCTGGACATGGAGGGATTGCTGTTGTCCTAGATGGTTGGCTGAAGAGCGTAAATGTGTATAGGGAGAAGGGAGATGCCCTGGAAAGAGGAAATTATAGTGTCTTAAAAGTTTTAGACCAGATAATGAAGGTAGTGGAGAGAGTTCTAGAAGGTATGATTAGAAAAAGAGTGACTATTGATGAGATACAGTTTGAGTTTATGCTATTCAAAGGGACCACTAATGCCATGTTCATTGTTCAACAGCTTCAGGAAAAATGTAATGGAAAGAAAAAGGAACTGTAGCTGCTTTGTTTTTGATGATTTGGAGAAGACCTTTGACAGAGTCCTAGAGAGGTGGTGAAGTGGGCAATGAGAAAGCTCGGGATCGAGGAGCGGCTGATTAGGGTGGTTCGAGTGAATTGAGATTTGAGTAATGAGTTTTCAGTGAATTTTGGTGTGCACCAGGTGTCAGTTTTGAACCCATTGTTGTTTATCATGGTACTTGAAGCCCTTTCACTTGACTGATATCAGAAATGGACTCCTGTGGGAGATGTATATACCATATGCTGATAATTTGGTGTTGATTGCAGAGAATGAAAGGGAGGAAAAGGAAAGATTTAGGAAGTAGAGAGATGGTATGAGGCACAAGGGCTTGAGAGTAAATGCAGATAAAACAAAAGTGTTGGTATATATTTAGGGCTGGTGGCAATACTGTCAAAGAAGAGGGAGAGTGGCCATGTGCGATTTGCCACACAGGTGTAGGAAGTGCTGTAGTTCCATCTTGTGCAGTGTCTGTGATAAGTGGGTGCATAGGAGATGTGGTGGTATTAGTCCTAGAGGTAGACTGCGAGATAGTGTTGATTTAATGTGTACGGTGTGTCAGGGAGAGCAGGTGGAGATTGTCAGGTGTGAAAGGATTGAACTTACTGGTGAGTCTCTTGAATGTGTGGAAGAGCTTATTACAGTAATCCCTGTAATATCCGGATGCCCATTTTCCGGACATCCCCAATAGCTGGACATTTTAGTCCCGGGATCCAGTATTCCCAAAATGGGCCAAAAACCGCAAAAAATTCGAAAAAAATCCGACTTTTTCTGGCCTGTAATTTGAAGTTGTCATGCGCGGCGTGGGCCAGCTGTGTTCTGGTGCGTTGTTTCGCCGACGTCCGCTAGAGCGCCCCTGCATCCTCCCCACTTACCGCCCGTCTCTTGTTGTGTGTTCACGTTCGTCATTATGGCTGCCCACTTGCTCGCTTTTGTGGTGGTGCCTTACCTGCTGCAGGTTCTCCTGCTGTTGTCGTGCCTCTCCTTCGTGTGTGTGATGATGGCTCCGCCGCCTGAGAAGAGGAAGAGAGTGGTTTTGTCTCTGGTGAAGAATATGGAGATATTGGACAAGGTGGATGCAGGATGGTCTACCTCACGCATCCTCCGTGAATTCAACCTGGCCCGATCTACTTTGTTTGATAACAAGAGATCCTGTGACAGACTCATGCAGTACATGGCTGACTTCTCATCGAAAAGCAAACGCAACGTGGAGAGGAAGGTGATGTATACTCCCAAGTATGCAGAAGTCGACCGCTCCACGTTGATTTGGTATCGACAGCAACGTGCTGCTGGTGTGATGGTGCGTGGCACGGAGCTGAAGGCTGCTGCTGAGAAGTTCGCAAGGCTTCACAACTCCCTAGACTTCAAGGCATCCGAAGGTTGGCTCTTCGCGTTCAGGTTACGACATGGCCTTACCAACCGTAAGTCTCATGGCAAAGCTTTGGACGCCAGTGAGGATGGAGTAGAGGAGTTTCGGCACGAGGTGAAGGGCTTGATCGACAGGGAGGGCCTCACTCTCGGTCAGGTCTACAATGCTGACGAAACTGGCTTATTCTATCACTCTAGCCGAGAAGACGGAGAAGCGTGTACCTGGCCGCAAGCTCTACAAGCAACGGATATCTGCTTTGTGTTGTGCCAATGTTGACGGCATGCACTGGCTCAAGCCCATTATTGTTGGCAGTGCAAAGCAGCCTCGGTGTCTTCGTGGGGTGATGGATGCCCTTCCTGTCATCTGGTACCATTCCTTGAAGGCATGGTTCACAGCCCACATCTTCAAAGACTGGTTCCACCACCATTTCGTCAAGGTCATCCATTACCAGACGGAGAAACTAGGAATCCCATGCAACCAGGTAAAGGCCCTCCTTCTTGACAATGCACATGCCCACCCGTGTGACAAGGACTTGGTGGCTGAAAATGGCTGCATTAGGTGCATGTTTCTGCCACCTAATACTACTGCTCTCATCAAACCAATGGACCAAGGAGTGATCGTGGCAATGAAGAGGCTGTACCGCTGGAAGCTCCTGGACGAGGTGATGGTTGTTCTCGAGGACGAGGACAAGCTTAGGGAGGGACGGGACACGCGAGGCCAGCAGACTTTGGAAAACTTTCGCCACTACAATATCAAGTCTGCCATCTACAACTGGGCCAGTTCATAGAAGGAAATCCCTGTCAAGACTCTAGAAAATGGTTGGTCTCGTCTGCTTCTCGGAACGGATGTGGAGCACGATTTCCTAGGTTTTGACATGGATGACTTCCATGCACGTCTATGTGCGCATGGGGATGATGTTGATGTGGACGAAGTGCGTGAGTGGTTGGATGACAGTGAGGGCGATCCTGGGTATCAGACATTGATATCGAGATCGCATCTTCAGTTGCAGGTGTCGGTACCCAGCTTGAAGATTCCGACAAGGACAGCGACGTTGATGCGGACTCCTCTCAGCGTGACACTACTTCAGCCATCCCCAAGCTGAGCGCACTGCGGAACACCTAGAGTTCGTTCTGGACTACCTGGAGCACCCGGACTGCGACAGGGAGATGGGGCCCTTGGGACTTGTGGAGGAAGTGCGCGCTTTCAGGCAGCGCATCATTAATCGTCAAAATCGTCGTTCCTTGTGTCAATCAACCATTGACAGCTTTTTCAGGCCCGTGACCCCCGCTGTGCCCAGCCCTGGCTCCACTCCATTGCCTCCCCAAGACAGGCCCTCATGCTCCGAGCCACAGCCCAGCACATCAGGCACGGTGGAGTCACCACTCGACGTGAGTTTGCTCCTCTCTTCAGAGTCGTCTGCAGTGGGTACGCTATCACCAGGAACCAGCAGTGCACCCCTAGGTCACCTGCATGTGCTATTGTCAGACTCTGACAGTGATTAAACGCCAAGAACTTCTCCACTAGACCACACGGGAATTTACAGTGTTGTGCAGTGAAAAAAAAACAGTGCATAGTGTTAAGGAATTTGAGTTCTGAGTGAAATTACAAAGATTTAATGAACTGTCAATGTAACATAAATTAACTAGAGTGTGTTTGTTTAGAAAATGGTTTTATGAGTGGAAAGACTTAAGTGCAGAGTGGAAAACTTATTTCATTAAGGTACAATGGACCGCAAGTAAGTCTAGAGTGCGCAGTGTTAAGAGAATGGAATTCTGAGTACAAATGACTAAGTTCTGTGCAAGACGTCATGAACAGTGTACTGCAAGTGCTTCAGGAACTCCTTCTTACTGTCAGAGTCTGAGAGGAGGCGGGTTATTCATCGAGATGGCCAAGGTCTTGCTGTAAGTACCCAGAATGTTTTATGTTGTACTGTATTTTCCATACTTACCTCTAACACCTCATTTCACTCTTTTATGTCCCTTATTGGTGTGAATAGTGTCTTAGGTGCTATGCATGTGCAGTAGGGAGGTGTTTTTCTGAGTTAGGCTAGGTTAGGGTCCATAACTACCAGTCCAGGAGCCAGGGCCTTGTTGTAAGTACCCAGAATGTTTAATATTGTATAAACCTACCTCTAAAACCTTATTTTATGGTTCTTTTGCATTTATTTCAGTCTTTTATGTCCCTTATTGATGTGATTTGGGTCTTAAAGGTGCAATGCATGTCCAGAGGGATTTGTATAGGTGTTTTTCTGAGTTAGGGTCCATAAGTACAAATCCAGGAGGCTGGGGCCCAATATCCGGACAGGATCACTATCCGGACATGCCTTTGGCTTTATTACATCGGATATTGGAGGGTTTACTGTATTCTGAAGACATGTTATGTATATACTGGAGGTGGTGCTGGAGCTTGCTCTGTGGCTAGAGTGAGGGGTGGTTGGAAGAATTTCAAGGAGCTTTTGCCTCTTCTGACACTGAGAAGGCTCTCCCTCCATGCTAAGTATCTTTGTGTGCAGCATGTGTTAGAAGTGTAATGCTGTATGGTAGTGAGACATGGACAGAAAGGAAGAGGATATTCGCAGGCTCAAACATACAGAAATGACAGTGATTAAGTGGATGGACAGTGCCTCCCTGAGTGTGAGGGGCTAGGTTTACGATGGAAGAGTTGATGGATAGGATGGGACTAGAATGTATTGGTGTTGTGATGAGGAGAGGTAGATTGAGATGGTTTGGGCAAGTGTAGAGGATGGGGAATGATAATTGGGTGCAGAAAGTGATAATTGTTAATGTTAGGGATAGGGTTGGGGGAGGTAGACTGATAAAGACCTGGGATGAGGTCATTGAGTGTGACCTTAAGGATAAGGGACTGAATAGGGGAGCTGCCAGAGATCAAGCAGCATGGAGAGCTGCCATTAGGTGACCAAGGCCAACACTTGAAAGCACGTTGGAGTCTTCAAAAACGAAACGAAACGAATGCTGGGAATGATGTTTGAGTCTTCCAGAGAAGGTGAGAGGTCTGTCATGGTTATTTTTGGCAACATTTTCATTGCCAGTTATATATCAGTATGCAGTTAGCCAAATTAGCTGTTATTCAGTTCGTCATTTGCACTACTCTTGGCTAGAGATGTGCTGATACCAAGACTTTGGCCGATACTGATACCGATACCCACTTTTCAGTCGATACCAATAGCCACTTTTCAACCGATACCGATAGTGATACTTCAATACTAACAAATGGCCGATACTGATACTTTTTTATTTTGATTTTATTTGATTTTATTTTGATTTGATGCCGGTAACGTGAGTGTTGTTAATGCAGGAGCAATACAGTATAGTAATTAACATGACAATGTTACATCATACATGTAATTATAATGTAATATAATATCATAACCATCTGTTTATCAGTCATGAAACATGAGTATTTTGAATCACATAATAAACCAGAAACATATCAGAGTATTGGCGATATTTTTACCTTGCCGATGCCGATACCAACACTACAAAAAAAGGCCAATACCGATACCAGTACTATCGGCACATCCCTACTTTTGGCCTCCATGGAAGAAAAGTTCATTATACGATGGCCAGCTTTAGTCCCCAGGCTGCCATCAACCTGTACCAAGCCAAGGGCATCCCTTACACTGTCTGGGTTCACATGATTCCTCCCACCATCAGTGCCGCTTCTGATCATCACTATAGTCTATTTGATTGATCTGTGCAGCTGAGATGTATGGGGCAAATAGGTTGTGTTTGATACATGGCTGCTGATTGGCCGCCAATGATGTCATTGAAGTAAATGGAGGCATATTTTGTTGTGCAACATGTGGACGAAACTGTACACCATGGGCGGATATTATGGCGCAACATGCAGACATAGGTGTACACCGTGCGTGGATGTATTGCAACATGCAGACGTGGATGTACACCATGGGTGGATAATTTATTTCAAACGTCACTCATTGTTTTATGAAACTTTATAAGCAACTTCAATTTTCTTTGATAACAATAAACTTTTAAAGCTAATTCTGATCTCTTCAGCTTCGGAAGTCTATCTATCTATCTATTGCCAGACGCCTCAATCCCGTTTGGGGTGACCACAAACAAATCGCCTCCATGTCGCCCTGTCCCCCGCCATTTCACTGCCCCGCTCCCAGCTCACACACCCCTCTCTCATATAGGGTAATTTCGCCAATCCGTACGCACCTATCCAATTAGTACTCATACCTTGAAAAAAAATTTGCCTAGGAAAATTGGGCAGAGCTACAGAAGTGAAAACATTTACTAAGAAACATGAATGACCAATCTAAGTTTATAGAAAGTTGTATCCCTCTGTTGTAGTTGGAAGTGGTATAAAAATAATGCTTCCCCAAGGAAGTGAGAAAAGTTGTTGTTTTCTTACACAATCCATAAGGTTGATGACTTTGGGAGAATTAAGATTTTGAGCATGCTATGAGTAATATATTTACATTTTTATGTTTCAGATGAATGGCCAGAGAGTTAAACTGTAGTTAACTATATAAACTGCAGAGCTTTTGTAAGCGTGAGGAAGGGAGAGTGGGTGCATACAAATTGGAAGACTCATAGCTATGAAAACCAATTAGTACGCAGGTATTTGGACTTGGTTTAGAAGGTTGTAACCACCAGCCACATAACATTGTACCCTCACCCTAGTTGCCTACATCAGAAGAGAGGTTTTCCTATGAACTGGGCTGAGTGACCACTCGGCGAATTTATGCTACCCCATAACTATTTAGTACGCATTCAGTCTTGCTTTTTGTACGTGCGTACAAATAATCTGTACATTCCAGTCTTGCTTTTTGTACGTGCGTACAAATAATCTGTACGCATACACTAATAATTTGTACGCACATACAAGGGGGCAAAGCAAGTGTTTGAGGAGTCGTCTATCTGCCAAAAAACAAGCATCACGGTGTTGGGTTGTATTTGTACAGACGGGTCTGTTCCACCACCTATGATAATATACCCCAGAAAGAGAATCAACTTTGGAATTGCCGACTAATTCCCCAGTGGCTATGACTTCTTAGTTGGCAAAAGTGAGAAGGGGTACATAACCTTTGAAACATTGTATATCTGTGTAATGATTTTTATGACTGGCTTAACCCGCCCCATCCCGACATTTTTCTACCTTTTTTTTGGGGGGGTTCAAACATCCGCTTTTGGTGTGAAACATCGAAAATTCATAGAGAAATCGCTTACCTGAGGTTAAAAATACTCAATCCAGGTACGAGTACCTCCTTACCTGACTGGGTTTTCTAACAATCTGGCACCAAAGAAAACGAGTTCTATGGGAGGGTAACTATTTTATCCACTCATAAACAGTATTTATTTATTTACTTGGTACGAATTTATATGTAGTACAAGAGTATATTGGTTTTCAAACAGTAATGTAGGTATTATAAGCATTGTTTCACTCACTAACTCATCACCATTCATGACCATTTTTTCCCACATTACCTGATCATCATTTCTGACTGTTTCTTCCTCTAATGCTATGTAAACTTTGTCCTGCACATTGTCATCGAATGGGGAATCACTCTGGCCCCGAATGTCTTTATTGGCCAGGTCACCGGTAACAGGTGAATTGCCGAGACAATGGCATGCAGGGGGGGGGGAGGTTATGTGGTGTAAGGCATTGTCCCTGCTTGGCATCTTGTAGAGGAATAGAGGAAGGTGTCCTGTGTATACGTGTCAAAAATCACTCGCGAAAATTGAAAATTGTGCAAATTAGGGACCTTGCAATGTTGCCGCGTTAATTTACGTCTCCGGGATATGAGTGCACATCATGTGAGGACGTGAATTCACGTCTCCGGGACTCGGCGGGTTAATGCCAATAATGTGCAAACTCCTGTAATTGTGTGGACAGACTGGCATGAAACAAGAAGCAATTGCCATCTTGCCAAGACCCTCAATGAACTGAAAATAATACTCTATGGACTACCACCAAACGCAACACATTTCATGCAGCCGCTTGATGTGGCTGTATTTGGACCACTGAAAAGGGGACGGACAAAAGCTGTGAAAGAGTGGGAACACGAACATCCTGACCAGGTACTGTCTCAAGGCAATTTTGCAGAGGTATTAATGCCCATCTATTCAAAACATGTGTCACCAGAAAATATCAAATCTGGATTTGCATGTTGCATTTGTTCTGTACACACAGGTTAAGAACAGTGATCCTGGTGGCTTCTCAGTGTTTTCCTGAAGGAGAAGTTTGAAGGATTCTATGTCGTCCCTGACATAGAAGTAATTTCATATCCAGTACAGAAAGAAGAACTGTTAGTCTTGGAGGCACCTGAATCTACAACTAAGAACAGACAATTTGGTTTTAAATTTCCTACATCACTTACTGCTTCATTGACTTCTTATTTTGCAAAATAAGTTAGTGTTTAATTTTTCTTCATGTTGCCTTTTCTTTTCAAAATACCAGTTTGCCTGTTTCCTCTTGAAAATGTTTGCTTTGCTATAATAGGCCAGTAAGTCTTTTCAGAAACATAAAAATCGCTGACTTACTCATTGCTAAGCAACAAATTGTATTTCTTGAAAGTTTGATAAGACTGTGTTAGAGAATAAGAGAGACCTTCAGTGTCGACTTTCTTTTTCATTTTTGGTTTGAAGAGAGTGGCAAAAAAAATTTATTAATAAACAATGGTTATCTCAGAATGTTCATTAGATGTAAGACTTTAACCATCAGAAAGGATAGAACAATATCTTAAAGAATCTTGGAATTATAGTGTAATGAGTACCACGTTGAGTACACCGCTTCCCGTCCGATCAGCGAAGTTAAGCAACGTTGGGTCTGGTTAGTACTTGGATGGGTGACCGCCTGGGAACACCAGATGCTGTTGGCATCCCTACGTGTCAAGTGGGGTTGGTGGAGGATTAGTGCCCCTCCCTGTAAAACAATTAACTCTAAACCGTTGGCCACCCCGTTTGGGATACATGGCGTCTGGCAATGAATGAATGAATGAATGAGTACTAACTGGAGAAGGTGCGCAATAAATAGGGATGGATTGACCTATCTGTATGCATCAACTTTCAACCCTTCTGTCACACAAGTAAGTGCACCTAATCTAATTATTTTTTTTTCTGATAAGGAGTGATCATATCCTTACATATTCATATCATAACAAATAATGTAAGGCTTATGATATCAGAGTGATGACTGCGAGAAAAAAAACACTTGTGAATTTTGTGTACTAATTGGCGAAATTACCCTATCTCTCCATCTCATCCTTAGCCTCCCCCTCCCTCTTCCTCCCTCCACCTCACTCACACTCTCTTCATCAGTCTTTCACCCTCCATCCTCTCCACATGGCCAAACCACCTCAGTGTATTCCTCCTAACGCTTCCTGTCACATCCACACCACAATGCTCCTTTATATCCTCATTTGTCAGCCTGTCTCTCCATGTGACTCCACAGGCTCCTCTTAAATAACTCATTTCCACTGCTCTCACTCTTGACTTGTGTCCTTCCAACAACGTCCAAGCTTCACTTCCATACTTTAGAATTGGTATCACAATACTGTCTTGTAGTAACTTTTTCACTTCCATGCTCACTTCCCTGCTTCTTATCACTGCATTCAAGGAACCAGCAACCTTTCTTCCCTGCTGTACCCTTTCAAGCACTTCACCCTCCAAACCTCCATCCCTACTCATCACACTACCTACGTACCGTACTTAAACGTACTCACATTTTCCAATTCCTCACCATCCAACCTCGCTGTCCATTCACTGACTTCACCTCTCTCAAAGACCATCGCTTTACTCTTCCCTACATTCACCTTTAGATTCCGTTTCTTACACACTCTCCCAAACTCATCCACCAAGCCTTGCAGCTCTCCTTCGTCTTCACTCAGCAACACAGTATCATCTGCAAACAACAGTACAGGGAGTTTCCAAACACTACCCTCTCACCAGGGCCACTCCAACATCCACTACCCCACCTTGTACCTCTTTCATTACCCCATCCATGTACAGATTGAACAACCATGGAGACATGACACATCCCTGTTTCAACCCAACCTTCAAAGAGAAAAATTCACTCAGTTCGGAAGTTATTCCATATAATTATAATCTGGCAGCTTATATTGAAGGCAGTTTAAAAGTATATGTGTTAAAATAAGAGAGGTGTAGATTTATATCATTGGCGGCCTATCAGCAACCGCGATTCAAACACACACCATTCAGCCCATGCATCTCAGCTGCACAGGTCAATCAGATAGACCATACCAACACTTGCTGGTTGTGAACAGTTTATATTTTGTTATTACTGCTTATTATTACACATCTTTTAATGGTCTTTCTTGTTGTTGCTGTTGCCAGATTGTGTCTACAGATGACTGAATTTGGTTGTGGCTGGTAGATTCTGACAAAGACATCATCATGTCAGTATTGTCAGGTCTATCTGCAGAACCTTTGATAGCATCATGTAAAGATGAAATTATTTCTCCTACTGCTGTATGCTTCTCATTATAGCTACTGTATATGAGGGATTCTCCCTTTTCCACAAGGAATCATCAGCTAATGAGGGCCATCAGTATAAGGGTACTGTACTAAAGTGAACTGGTAGTCCCTTGAATCCATGCCCTAACAAGAATGATGGATCTACTCATTGCAGTACCCAGTACCGTTACGTCTTGTTACAGAGTATTCTTAATGTCATATTGTGTGTGTTTTTCTTTATATATATTTTTTCCATATTTGTGGCTCGTAAGATGGGGATCCAGATGGGGCTTGCACAATTCAGTGTTGTTTGTTAGCTGTTCAGTGATTTTTTCAGCAGTCTGAAGGTGGTCCCTGTGAGTGTTTTTTAAAGCACTGTGTGTACAAGAGGCCTTTGCATTAATGTTTGTGTGTTGAGAACATCATGGGTGTGTATGCATAGCCTAGTAAGTACAGGAACTTTAGGATGTCTCTACAGTGGGAGTGATTGGTTGATGTGGGAAGCTTTGTGTTTGATGATTGTGTCTGGAGACAAGAGAGTTATAATGTTAGTTGCATCAGTCAGTGAAGATGGCATTCTGTTTAGTGTAAGCTGCTGTTCTAGTGAGTGGCCTTGTGCATGTTGAGTTTTGGAGTGATGTGTCACAATAAGCAGTAACTTACTGGTAATCCAAAAAAGTGTGGCAGTATGGAACAGTACCAGTAAGTTATAAGAAAACTTAAAAAAAGATAACATTGAAGTAGCTACTGTTCTGTATATGGCCCAGTAAGTGATTATTAGGATACCAGTACCTGCGTTTTGTGAGTGTACTTTGAGTGACTTCCACATGTCTGTTAAGGGTTGTGCCAGCTAATGAGGTGCATAACTTTGTGAACAACCTAGCTGTTTTCATGTAGCTAACACCCAGATTATTTTATTCAGCTGAGTGAGTCATAGATATCTGAGAGTTACCAGAATTATTTTTACCTTTAACCCTCTCATGGTTGGAACAACTTAAGCATTTAAATGAGTTAACATTGATTATTTTATTCAGTTGAGAGTGAGTCATGGGAACCCGACAGAATTAATATGATCTAGTACTGTCCAATGGAATGTTTCAGTGAGCTTTACATTGATTTTCTCTTTAATGATTGACCAGTTTGTTACTTAAGGTGTTATAATAAGTTATTAGATACTGTATTCAGAGCATCAGAACAAGTCCCAGTCATATTCTTGGTAAGATGTCATTGCATTGAAGATTTTAAGACTGATTTGATTTGCAATGGTACTGTATCAGTGTTTACCGTAGCTAAGTGTTGTGTTGTCATTTTGTTTTTCTTCTTGTCTCTTTCAGATCATTGCAAGTGCTGTATAATGTGATCACAAGTTGAAGAAACAATGCCGCTGATCTCAAAATTCAAAGACATATTTAAAGGTGGATCTGCGGCAAAAAAGAAGAAGCATTTTCACAATGTTCGTCTTGACAGTCCTGAAGAATTCTGGGAGATCGTTGGGGAGCTGGGTGATGGAGCCTATGGAAAAGTATACAAGGTATTGTACTTTATTCAGAGAATTTGTATTTCCCAAAGTTTGCCAAGATACTGGTAATACATTAAAGCTAAAAAAAAAAAAGTACAGGCAGTCAGGGATGTATTTCAAAATGTCAAAAAAAATTCATGTATTTTAACTAGTACATTGATCTCTTGGTTATATTGCACATGGTTATAGCAGTTTTTGTTATCACTGTGAGATGAAAATCACCACTTCTGCCACTGAAATGCATTTTTTCTGCTAAAAAGCATTTTTATTGTACAAATGAGCTGGTTTCTGCCAACGATGATGGTGCAACATATGTGATTTCTGATGGCTTGGAGAGATTCAAAGATGAGACCCTACTTGAGGAGTTAATCTCAGGTGCTGGAGACCACCATATTCTTCCATTCACCACTATTTAAGTTATTCATTAAAGTTTATTTAGACAAATTTTGCCTTGTATACTTGTACAGTATCTCCTTTCTAGCCCTGTGCTTGACAGCCAAGTATTCCTTTCTGTTAGCACTCCTTTTTTATATACAGTAATCACTCGATTATCTGGACATTTCGCATCTGAGCATTATGCCTTAGCTGTATTATATCCATATCCGGAGAGAGCTCCAACATACTTGATCTCTTCCTTACAACTAATCCTTCTGCTTACACTGTTAATCTTTCCTCTCCGTTGGGCTTCTCCGATCACAACCTTATCACCTTAACCTGTCCTATCGCTCCGGTGCGGCCTGCGGACCCTCCAAAAAAACGTTGTATCTGGCACTTTGGAGCTGCAGATTGGGAGGCCCTCAGGCAGTACTTCTTTGATTTTCCCTAGAATGATTATTGCTTCCATGGCCGGGAGCCATCTGGGTGTGCCTTGCGCATTACGGAGGTTATTCTCTCGGGCATGGAAGCATACATTCCTTTCTCATATCCTTTGACTAATGCACGAAAGCCTTGGTTTAATCACGCTTGTTCTAATGCTGTCCGCAACAAGGAGTGGGCCTACAAAAGGTACTGGAGCCAACCCACCCCTGAATCACATCTTTTATACATTTCTGCCCGGAATCGTGCTAAGTCTGTTCTTCGCTCTGCTAAAAATAATTTCATACGTACAAAATGCTCTCAGCTCTCTAACTCGAACTCTTCTGGCTCCTTCTGGCACCTTGCCAAAAACCTTTCTAACAACTTTACCTCATCATCCTTCTCTCCTCTTTTCTACTCTGATGGCTCTGTAGCTATTTCTTCTACTGATAAAGCAGATCTCTTCACTCAGACTTTCTCCTCCAATTCCACCTTAGACGATTCCGGTGCTGTTCCTCCATCACTTCCCCCCTCTGACTTCCTCATGGCTAACATTAAAATTTCTTCAGAAGATGTATTTTCTGCCATCACTGGCCTCAGTACAGTACTAATAAGGCATATGGGCGTGATAGAGTCCCTCCTGTTGTTCTCAAGAACTGTGCTTCTGTGCTTACACCCTGCCTAGGCAAACTCTTTCGCCTTTGTCTGTCAACTTGTACCTTTCCTTCTTGCTGGAAGTTTGCTCTCAATCAGCCAGTCCCAAAGAAGAGTGACCATTCCCAACCCTCTAACTATCGTCCAATTGCTTTAACAACCTGTATCTCAAAAGTTTTTGAGTCTTTTATGTTTGTATATCACCATAGGCTTCATGAGACAGTCACCCGATGCATTGCATGTTAAGAGGAGACTAAATTGATCCTCGACCATTTTCACTCCTTTTGCTTGTTTTTCTTTCTTTGAAATAAATGTTGATCTGGGTGATTTTTTCCAGTATAATCCTGTCTTATCACAGTTAAAAATCTGATCTAGGGTATAACCTCCCTCTTGAATAATTTGAGTGGCAATTGCAGGAAAAAAATCTGCAGCCACGAAGTCAGCTGACGAAACCTCACCTTGATATACTGCATGTTTTGTGCCACTTCTATCCTTAAGTTTGTGTAGCCACCTTACTGAGGCATTGAAAGGAGGGGGAGACTTAATGTTTTTCTTTTGTGCAACCGCAGCGTACAAGGCCCTTGCCTGATCTCGTATCTGAGGGCCACTAACACTTGCATTTTCCCTCATTCTTCGAGCTAACCATTTCATTAGATAATACTCACTTATTACTAACAATCTGTTTCTATCACCTTTGTCATTCATAGCTTGCCTGGCATTTCCATCACTGCTGTAATATTTCTTAGTCATTACAATACTCTTCTTTGTCTCCATTAAGTTTCTCTTTATATTTCTCACCGTAGACTCAGGACAGTTCAATTTCTTCACAATGTCAATGTTTCGTGCACCACTTTCAATCATTTCAACAATCATTTCCTTATCCTTGACCGAATTTGCACTCTTCTTGTGGCTTTGTCTTTTCCCTTTGAGTTCTTTTTTGGCAATCACTTTAGAATTTCCTGGGTGTTCTGACAGCTGATCATTCCCTCAACCCCCACCCCCAGTCCCCACAGGTACAGCAGAGGCCATTATCGACCACCAACCCTTGCAACCAGTGGTTATAGAGGCGAAAGTAACACTTGCATCTCTGCACTGTATGGCTGTACTCCACCGAGTGCGGTAAACTTGTGCACGTGTGACCCCATGTGAGCTGTGTAAGCGTTTGAGCAAGTTTGAGCAAAAGGAGGGTAAAGGTACGCATTATGTGAAGCAATAGAAGCACCTTATGAAATCAGCTCTTGTACTTCATGAGAGTCTGTTATATTTTTCTAATTATTTCTGGGGTGGTAAATAAACATATCTTGCAAAATTTATTTCCTCTTTTGTTTTTAACAATGTTCCACTGTGTCACTTCATTCGAGTTTTCAATTGTAGTGGCGGAAGGGACAGCCCTAACCTAAGCATTTAACTAAACCTAATCTAACCTAGCTTACCTGCACCTAATGAACTAACTTACCCTACCCTATTTCTGTGGTGGTAAATAAACGTTTCGTGCAAAATTTATTTCCTCTGTTTTTAGCAGTGTTCCACTGTGTCAACTTATGTAATGGGGGAAGGGACTGCCCTAACCTAAGCTTTTAACTAAACCTAACCGAACCTAGCTTAACTGTACCTAATAACCTAACCTAACCGATTTCTGTGGTGGTAAATAAACGTTTCTTGCAAAATTTATTTCCCCCATTTTTATCAGTGTTTCACTGTGTCAACTCATTTGAGTTTCCAATTGTAATGGTGGAAGGAACTGCCCTAACCTAAGCATTTAACTCAACCTAACCTAACCTAGCTTAACTGTACCTAATAACCCAACCTAACTTAACCTAACCTAGCATTCAGTTGGCAAGTTGAGAAACAAAATCCACATTTCAGTACCCTGAGGAAAATTCTCCTATTACACCATCAACAAACAACTGTAGGTATGGCTTAGGGACCATAATGATAAAAACAGTGAGAAACCTTTAATCAGGAAAAGGTAATTTACCACCCTGAAAATAATCAGAAATATACAGAAATGAACTGGAGGAATAAGAATTGAGTTGGTAAGGTCCTTCTACTGCTTCAAGTAAAGTGTACCTTCACCTGAAGGAACAACATCATCATCAAGATGGCAGCCAAAGAACGCTATCAAAGATGCGCCTGGACATTTCCTGCGAAATAACCGTTAACTGATTAAATCCAAACGTTATTACGGAAACTGGGTATCTATTTTAACTTACCGTTATTGCCAAAATCGGTATTGGCAAGATCCTGTTGTATAATACAGAAATGTGAATCAGGTGATGTACGATAACTTGAACTTCAATGTTTAACATTGGGTTGCATTTTAGGCATTAGTATTTATTTGTCTGGTAAATTTAACCATACAGTCAATATACATTAAAAGTATACAAGTAGTCTACACATGTTACCTGTATATAAACATGTAAGTTTGAAATTCTCAGCCTACTGACGAGGCATTGTCTTGACGGGGAATTGTCATGGGCCAGAACCACCTAGTCTGCCTCTTAACTGCTAGTGTAAACGACCTACTTTACAGTGTCCTGTGTTGCCACCGCATTTTCCTCCCCTGTCCCCCCTGTATCTATGTTGTATTTTGTGCATCGATCACGTCTGTGAAATCCACCTCTCTCTCTCTCTCTCCTGCTACTGGTGAGAAAAAGAAGAGGAAGGCATTTACTCGAGATAAAATTCAGTACAGTGCACCCTCACACAATGTGAGTTTATGGGTTGCAGAAACCCGCGCATTCTACAATTTTGCTTCATGTGAACCAAAGAACTTATGGGAAAAATGGTATGTGGTGAACAACAGCCCACCCAGGGCTTGGTCTTCGGGTCCCCTTCCAGCCCACTCTACCCTACTAATACTTTGTCTGATAGTACTTCTAGTTGGACCAACAAATAAAACAAGAAATAGAACATCATGTGCCTTTATTTAAGTGATTTCTGGGCTTGTTAAGTAGGGAGGGGGGTGGGTATCTGCGGCTCCGGGCGTCTACTCTTGCCTCGTAAGGCAAGGCACCCTGTTGTCACTCTCACTGCTGCTGTCACAGCTGAGGTCTCCTTGATTCACCCAAGTCTACCTCTTTGCTAGTTGCCAAGTTTTCTTTCCCTTCCTGCTTCATTTTAATAACCATACTCTTCAACTTCAGTGTCGTCCTCTTGCTCTTAGAATTCTTTGGTGAGGCCATGATGAACAGGTGGGTACTGCAGCAATACTAGAACGAACCACAGGATGCAAGGTATGACATTGTTCTCACGGCAGTGTGGAGAAGTGTCTGTTTACCCAGGGAAGTCGGTAGATGGCTTGCAGATAGCTGGCCAGCCGCCTGCCATTCTGAATCTGGTTCGTTGCCAGCCACCTGCCTTCACGTGACTGACTCACATTGTCCAGCCTGACACTCTTATCAGTGGCAGGAAGTCCATTTTTGCTTTGGAATCATACAGCTGATTCACATTTTGGGAAGTGCGATTAGCAGATTTCTCATTCGTTAAAAATAAGCATTTTCTGGGTTGACCTCGCATTGTTGGTGATTCACATTGTGTGAATTTCCGTTGTGTGGGGTGCACTATATAACCACTGAGGATGAAGATGGCAAGCTTTTAACGGCCATATCACGTGAACATGGACTTTAGCACTCGATGGTTTCAGTACAGTACTGTATTCAGTAAATACAGTAAGATCTCACAGTCATGTACTAATTTGGGCCCAAGCCATTCTGAGAAAAGCGAAATTCCAATAAAAACAACATCGGACTTACCATTGCTGACTCAGAATTTTTCCGCTATATCAGACATAAATCCGGATCGCACCAACTTTTTTTTTCATTAGCACTGTTGCTTCATTACGTGTTATCCAACTCATATTCAGCAGTCTACATCCTCAAGATCCTGACCAACTCCAGTGCCCATCATCAACATCATGACAACCATGAATGGCCATCTAGCTCCATCATCAACGTCTCAACAACCATCCAATGCCCATCCAACACCGTTCATCAGGGTAATGACAACCGCCCAAAGCCCATCCAATGCCAATCATCAAGGTCACGACAACCACCCAGTGCCCACCAAATGCCCATCATCAAGGCCATGACAATCCGCCCAAACTTCCTCATCCTCCACCATCCCCCAGCCCAAGCTGGACTGAGGTCTGGCAGTGTGGATCGCTTCTGGCTTTATCAGACTTTTTCTGATACATAAGAATTTATTCTGGTAGGACGCTCAAGTCTGATAAAAGTGAATTCCAGTATTTTGAAGTCCATTATATCGAGGTTTTACTGTAACACGAGATATTCAGCACTTTATTATAAAATAGGATTTGTGTTAATGATTTTGCCCAGCTGTAGGATAATGTAAGTGTTCTAAGCACATTCAACCCTTGCGCGCCTGTTGACATGTATAACCGTCACGATTTGGGGCGCAGAGCAACGCTGGTTGGGTTGTATAGCCGCAAGCGTCTTCCCACCACCCTTTGAACTTTAATTTATCCTTACTCCTTGACGGGACCACCTGGAGACTTGGGGATACTTTCATTTGAAAGAGGAAGAGTTGATGAGTCTTATGTATATTTAATTTTTTCTCTAGCTGTTATAGTTTGGCAGATATTAGGGTTTGAAGAAAGGGTATTTTTTACCATCACGGATATCCCCCATTGGGAGGAGCATGCGACATCGGAAAACCCCCGGCGTGTAGGGGTTAAGGTAGGCTTGGCTAGGCTATGATGTTCAGTTGGTTGGGTGTATTAAAAGCATTTTTGACTAATGAAAAATTCTATTTATGAGCAGTTTCTCAGAACATAACCCATTTGTAAGTTGGGGACCACCTGTATACACTCAGTCCTCATAAATCGCGCCAATCTGGGTCTGGACCACTGCCATGATTTACAAATTCCGTGATTTATGAATAATAACTCTAATGTGAAAAATTAATTTGGGTCTGGACTTTGGCCAACCCGCCTCCATAGCACCCTACCTACAGTTATCTAGGCACAGTCAAAGACAGACATACTAATTTAGGAATATTCAGTGCCTGTATTAAATAGAAAAAGCCGTGTTAAGGGATCTCACCCTAATCCTATGAAGAAATTGCTTAAGTGAATACAGTGGGGTGGTGTTGGGAAGAACTTAGAACCTCTCTACACTTGTTCTTCCCAAACTCTTTCGCTAGCTTTGAAAACTTCTCTCCCTTTTCAGCACGACGAATGAGCTCCAAACATTGACTGTACAACAATGGCAGCAGCTTCTTGATGCCATACTGCTTAGAGCGCTTCATGGGGGGTCGGGAGGGGCCATGGCAGGTAGGAGGCGGGGGGAAGTTGCACAAAAAAGGCAGATAGCTCTCGTACTCCACGGCGACGGTCTGTAGTATGCAGAGAGGTGGGACAACAACAACAACAACATGGCGGCATTAGTATGCACACGTGCCACCAGGGACGCTTTGTGATTGGTTGTTGGGTCGCAATTTTCAGTTTGAATTCCGTGGTCCACGGTTCTCCTCGGAAAAGGCCCAATTGGGTGACTATATCAGCAATTTTCGTGACTTAACAGTGATTTAAGGTTGCTGGCAGTCTGACGTGATTTATGAATATGCGATTTACGAGGATTGAGTGTATAACTCCTAGGGTACACAATTCTCCAGCCTCTACTACCCCCCAGGACGCAAAAACAGGCCTGTCTTTCGACTTGCTCAAAGGTTAAATTTTTTTTGCCCAATTAATAGAGCTTGAACTTACACACCTGGAAATGCAAACCCCACCCTCTTAGACCCAATAGTTACCTAGCAATGGCCTGTCAATGTTGATAATAGTTAACTGTCACGGCTCCGAAGAGAAAGACAATACGCCGCTCACACCTGTTTCCTTCACAAAAATACTTACAAAAATCACCAACATCAGTTTTTTTTGTCTGTGTGTATTGGTGTTATAAACCATTGTAATGTCTATCTATCTGTCTATCTATTGCCAGACGCCTCAATCCCGTACGGGGTGGCAACAAACAAATCGCCTCCACGTTGCCCTGTCCCCCACCATTTCATTGCCCCACTCCCAACTCACACCCCCCTCTTTCATATACCTCAGGACTAACAAGGCATATGGGCCTGATGGGGTCCCTCCTGTTGTTCTCAAGAACTGTGCTTCTGTGCTTACACCCTGCCTAGGCAAACTCTTTCGCCTTTGTCTGTCAACTTGTACCTTTCGTTCTTGATGGAAATTTGCTCTCATTCAGCCAGTCCCAAAGAAGGGTGACCACTCCCAACCCTCCAACTATCATCCAATTGTTTTAACGTCCTGTATTTCGAAAGTTTTCGAGTCAGTTCTCAATAGAAAAATTTTAAGGCATCTTTCGTATCACAACCTTCTTTCCGATCGTCAGTACGGGTTCCGTCAGGGACGCTTCACTGGCGATCATCTCAACCTACCTTTCAGACTCCTGGTCATCCTCCTTTCGGGACTTTGGCGAAAGCTTTGCCATTGCACTTGACATCTCAAAGGCTTTCGATCGAGTCTTGCATAAATCTTTAATTTCCAAACTGCCCTCCTACGGTTTCTATCCTTCTCTCTGTGCCTTCATTGCTAGCTTCCTTTCTGGTCGTTCTATAGCCGCTGTTGTAGACGGCCATCGTTCTTCTCTGAGATCTATCAACAGTGGTGTTCCTCAGGGCTCTGTCCTATCACCAACTCTCTTCCTTTTATTCATCAATGATCTAAGCTGTACATCTAACCCTATCCACTCATACGCTGATGACTCCACCCTTCACCTTTCCATTCGGTTCCCGCAACGCCCATCTCAACAGTTACTTCAACAAACAAGGGATGAGGCTATGGCACACCTAATTTCTGACTTGGCTCGTATTTCTGACTGGGGTAAAAATAATATGGTTGTTTCTAATGCCTCTAAGACTCAGTTCTTACACCTATCAACCTGACAAAATCTTCCACAGGTATACCCACTAATGTTTAATAATATTCAGCTTAATCCTGCATCATCCTTGAACATGCTTGGGGTTTCATTTACTCGGGACTTATCTTGGAAAGATCATACTACATCTCTTGTAAAATCTACTTCCAAGAGATTGGGTGTGCTAAGCTGACTCTGTTCTTTCTTTACCCCTGCACAATTGTTGACTCTATACAGGGGTTTTATCCGCCCCTGTGTGGAGTACAACTTTCATGTGTGGGGAGGCTCCCCACATACAGCTCTTCTCAATAGGGTGGAGTCAAAGGCTTTTCGTCTCATTAACTCACCTCCTCTTACTGACTCCCTTCAACCTCTGTCTCTTCGCAGCACTGTTGCATCTTTATCTCTTTTCTATCGCTACTTTAATGGTCACTGCTCCTCTAAACTGTCTGCCTGTATTCCTCCACATCTATGACGGGTGCATAGCACCCGTCTGGCAGCAAACTCGCATCCCTTTTCTGTCCAACTCTCTAATGCAAGAGTTAATCGTTACTCCCAGTCTTTCATTTATGCAACAGGTCAGCTCTGGAACTGTCTCCCTCTGTCTGTATTTCCTGCTTCCTATGATCTCCAGTCTTTCAAACGCAGTGTGTCCAGGCATCTCAAAATGATCGGTTCTTGAATTTGGCTCTCTATTGTATTTTGTTTTTCTCTTGGAGGGAACTGTTACTGCGGGCTTATTGCCTTTGGTTCCTTCTTCATCGCATTAAAAAAAAAAAAAAGTCCCTCCATCTCATCCTCGGCCTCCCCCTCCCTCTCCCCCCCTCCACCTCACTCACACACACACTCTTCATCAGTCTTTCACCCTCCATCCTCTCCACATGACCAAACCACCTCAGTGTGTTCCTCCTAACGTATTCTATCACATCCACATCAACACCACAACTCTCCTTTATATCCTCATTTGTCAGCCTGTCTCTCCATGTGACTCTACAGGCTCCTCTTAACCCTATATAGACCGCATATACTTTCCTTGGCCCCACAAAATAAATCTTTGTTTTTCAGGCTTAAATGGACCCGACAAAGGTCCCAAATCATTTTTCTTAGAAATTTATACAATCTATACAATTATACAATCGTGTGACTAATTCGTCATGTTGGTCACCAGGGAAAGGAAATATGCCAGCCACTGAATGTAGTATCTAGATTTATTACATATTTGGAATGTTGAAGGCATGTCAGTTTATCATCTTATCTGGAATGAAGGCTTGACAAATTAAACATAAATACTTCTTTTATGATAATGTGACATCACATAATAACAAAATAAGGCCCTTCTGAGCATATATGCATCTGCCACATAATGCAAATATAACAAAGTGTATCCGCTTCTATAATGTGGGGAAAGAAAATTCATGAATTTTCCGATTCACTCCTTCCATGAGAGAGAGAGAGAGAGAGAGAGACTCATACTGTCCTAGGTATGAAACTCCAGGAAGCAGTTTTCTCATTTAGACATAAGCTGACATTGCACTTGATGCACCTGATGTTTGTGCGACCCTTACATCCAAGTCGTTTGCATTACAAACGAGGATTTTTCACTTCTGGGAAGTTCTGATTATGGTGAAATGAATGAGTAATCCTAACCATTGCTCAAGTTCCTTCCTACTAAGATCAAGTGGTTTGTTTACATTTTTTTTGTATAGTATAGAGATTAGACTGCTGGACTATATTATCTAGGAGATCTGGAGTGAAAAACTTCTTGAAATACCATACTGGGTTTCCTAAATATATATCAGAGTCACTGCTGTTTGAGGCTTCAGCATCATTAGGGATAAAAGTTGGCATTGGTGAATGGGATGTGCCTGTTTTCCTGACCCAAAGAACTCGTCTTGAGGGAGGGGATGCTTGTTGTGTACTAACAATGTTTGAGGAAGTGGATGGAAGAGAAGAAAGACCTTGAATAACCTCTAAATTACCAGGTGCAACGTCAATAACAACAGTGTTCCCTTCAGTGATGCATTCATTGCCAGTCCTGTCTTCCACCACGACTTCCTCGGTATCTTCATTTGGAACATCTTTGGAACAGTAATTCGATTCCAAAACCAGACAGGAACAGTTTTGACTATTATATTGACAATCCATGACATGAAATTTCTCCAATGGAATTCATACCAACATGTGAATCAAAAAGTACGTAGTAAAGCTTGTGTCATAAGTTGTTACTGTATTTCCAATTACAATATACTGGTCATGTCAAAAGGAAATGGGTAAAATAGGTTTCCACAACACACACACACACACACACACACACACACATTACTTTTGTTTACCTAGATCGATGTCACCTGTGTCAGGTAACCCAAACTCAGCATCTCCTGTCATCTCTTCATCCTCATCTGAAGATTCATCACTCAACTTATTACCTTGTTCAACGGGCACAATTCCTGCATTTTCTCTGCAAAGCTGCCTGGTTCTCACTCTTGAGTAAAAGATTGATGTATCTAACCCTGTAATTACCAGGTATACTTTAGTATAAGAGTACAAAACTATTTACTTCAGTCCGCAATTCCATTTTCTCTATAGGTTTCAAAGAAAACATCAGGCAGAACATGGGACACGCTAATATTCTTCACACATGCCTGATACCGTAGACATATGCTAGATATCCTTATGTCAAAACCATATGACTGACATGACAAAACCCTAACCACGTGACTGACGTGACGAAAACGTCACCTAAATATAACTGCTCACAAATTCTATATTTCAATAAAAACCCAGGAATCGGAGTATTATATCATGATCTGTAAGTGTTCCTGTTTCAGAAATATAAACATGAGACCAGTGACATACCTGATAACTCGTCCATGATCGAGAAAAGTGCGAAAGAAACTCTAAACTACGTGCATATGTTGTGGCCAACACTTGACTGAGTTTGGGCGCTAAAACACTCGACCAATCAGCTTCTAGTTGCTTTTCTCTGAGAGAGGGAGCCTAGACAAATTCGTCAGGTCTGACACAGAGGGGTCCTGCTTAACTCCGTCCCATTGAAAGCCAATGGAAAATTGGATGACGAAATCGTCATGTTAGCCAATATAGGGTTAAATAACTCATTTCCACTGCTCTCACTCTTGACTTGTGTCCTTCCAACAACGTCCAAGCTTCACTTCCATACGTTAGAGTTGGTATCATAATACTGTCATGTAGTAACTTTTTCACTTCCATGCTCACTTCCCTGTTTCTTATCACTGCTTTCAAGGAAGCAGCAACCTTTCTGCCTTGTTGTACCCTTTCAAACACTTCACCCTCCAAACTTCCATCCTTACTCATCACACTACCCAAGTACTTAAACGTACTCACATTTTGCATTTCCTCACCATCCAGCCTCTCTGTACATTCATTGACTTCACCTCTCTCAAAGACCATCACTTTACTCTTCCCTACATTCACCTTTATATTCTGTTTCTTACACACTCTCCCTAACTCATCCACCAAGCCTTGCAGCTCCCCTTCATCTTCACTCAACAATACAGTATTATCTGCAAACAACAGTACAGGGAGTTTCCAAACACTGCCCTCTCTCACCAGGGCCACTCCAACATCCACTGCCCTACCTTGTACCTCTTTTATTACCCCATTCATGTACAGATTGAGCAACCATGGAGACATGATACATTCCTGTTCAACCCAACTTTCAAAGAGAAAAATTCACATAGTTCACCATCCACACACACTGCAGCCTTCGCACCATCGTACGTACTCTTCACAGCATTCAACAACTTCCCATCTACTCCATATATTCTTAACACTTTCCACAATCCTTGTCTATCCACCCTGTCATTCTCCAAATCCATGAAAGCCACATGCAACTTCTTTTCCTTCTCTAGAAACTTTTCCACTAAAGATCTAAGAATGAATATCTGATCTAAACAACCTCTCCCCTTCCTAAAGCCTCCCTGTTCTTCAACTAATTCCTTTGTTCTTTCCCTAACTCTGTCAATAAGTATCCAACACTACACTTTTCCTATTACACTAAGAAGACAAATGCCCCTATGATTACCACACACTTCTTTTTCCCTTTTTCCTTTGTACAAGGGAATAATTATACCTGACTTCCAATCCTCCGGGACTCCACCTTCCTCCCAGGCCAATCTGCACATCTTCCACATCCATTCTACTACTATCTCTCCCCCATGCTTCAGCACTTCACCACACACTCCATGAATTCCTGGGGCTTTCCCCAATTTAACTTTCTTCATTGCTTCCACAACTTCTATCCTACTGATTTCTTCCTGTCTTCTCACCTCCCTCCCTTCTCCCAGCCATTCCCCAACCACTTATACTCACATTCCTTCCATCCTGTATTGTCAACAATTCCTTAAAGTGTTGTCTCCATCTGCTCACTTTTTCTCCCTTCTCCACTAGTAATCTACCATTTTTATCTTTCACTCCCCTGCAACCTTCATTGGTACTCTGTCTTACTCTCTTCACCTCATTCCAGAACATTTTCTTACAGTCCCTCCACTTTACACTCAGATTCCTTCCAAATTCCACATCCACTCTCTTCTTACTCTCTCTTACTAATCTTTTCACCTCTCTCTTCCTTTCTACATATAACTCTCTCTTCCGCCTGTCAACTTATTCCACGCCTCTATTTCTCATCCATTCATTGTATGGTTTCTTTTTTTGTGCCACAGCCTTTCTCACCTCTTCATTCCACCACTCTGTTCCTTGCACACCCCTTCGTCTTCTCTTTACCTCACACACCACATCACGTGCTGCACATATTTCTTCTGTGAATATCCTGCTCACACCTTCCACGTCCCCCATCTGCTCCAGTTCATATTTACCCAAACGTTCCGCTACTTCTCTCTCATATTCTGCCATTTTCTCATCCTCTTGTAACCTTTCCACTCTCCTTGCAACTACACCTTCATCCCGTCCTTCCTTTCTTCTATTTCTCCATCTTGCTTTGATCTTGATACCACCACGTAGCAGTCAGAAAGTCCACTCCCCCAACCTCTATAAGCTCTTGCATCCATTACACATCTTTGCATCCTTTCATCCACACACACATAATCAATCATTGCCTTCCTTTCATTCAGTTCACCACCCACTCTTCTCATCACTCGCCATGTATACCTGTGGATCATTTTGTGCCTGTAGAGGGTATTGGTTATCACCAACCCCTTCCTGGCACAAGTGTCCACTAACACACCACCATTCTCATCTATCTCAGCAGGCACACCCCACGCACCAACTGCTCCATCCACCTTCACATTCCCTACTTTACCATTCATATCACTGATCAAAAACACTCTCTCATTCCTTCCAGTCTTTTCCATGCACACTTCCACATTTGTCCAGAACTCTTCTCTCACTCTGCCTGCACAATCTTGCGTTGGTGCATACACGCACACAATCGCCCACATTTGTTTTCCAACTTTCAATCTTACCCACGCAATCCTTGACCCAACTGATCCATACTTTCTTATGTTCTTCTTCCATCTTTTACTTACAACAATAAACACTTCTTCTTTTGCCCTCTCATTCTCGCCTACTCCTGCACATATCACCATCCATACTCCCATTTTCTCACACTCTCTCCTCTCCATTTAATGTCAGTTACTCCACATACATCCACTTTTGCACCCTCAAGCACCTGGACAATCTCTCTCTCTGTCATCTTATCATTCGCACCTCTTACATTCCATGTTGTGATCCGTACCATGTCCTTTGTCTGGTCCTTGCTCGTCATCTTTTGGTCAGTCCTTTTCCGAGGCTTCTTGTTCGTTTTTTTAGTTAGCAGCTTTCCAGGGAGGGGCACTAACCCTCCGCCAACCCTTTTAGTCGCCTGGTACGACAAGCAGGGATACTGGGGGAGTATGCTTGAAAATCCCCCTACCCCCAGATGGGGGTGCTTAGATCAAAATAAAAAGGTGACAAACCCCCTGCAATAAATATGATAAATAGTAAAAATTATCCTCCCCTGCTCTCCTTTCCCCTCCCCTCCCCTCCCCTCCCCTCCCCTCCCTTCCCTGCTGAGCTGTCAGATCTAGGTAGGGAAAATGGTCATGAACCCTCCCAATAAAAATTTGATAAATGGAAAAAGTTATCCTTCCCCTCTCCTCTCCCCATACCTCCAGTCCCCTCCCTCCCCTTCCCTTCCCTCCCCTCCTCTCTCCTCCCGTTCCCTTCCCTCCCCTTGCCTAACCTCCCCTCTGAGCTGTTAAATCTAGCTAGGGAAAATAAAAAAAAATTTTCGAGTGGGTTTCGAATGAAGACGGCTAAAATAATTGTGGTGTGCATATCTGTACGCAAAGACACGAATAAATAACAGGTAATGATTCAAAAACACGCTCCATAAAGCATAAAAAATACGCAAAATATTCGAGGCCGAGGAGGTAAAGATACTGTGTGCTAGGGGGTGGGAGGTGGTAAGGCCAGGAGGGTGTGTATGAGGATGGAGGGATGGGAGGACACCACCACAAAACACAAAGGAAGGGCCCCAGTGAAGTACAGGAACATGGAGGGAGGGTAGGGAGGAAATACCCTCCCCCCAGATGACTGGGGGAAGGGGACATGGGGGGATTCAAATGGGAGGGGGAGATGCATGAGGAGGTTGTGGGAGGAGTGGTGGTGGTGGTGGTGGTAAGAATGGTAGGAGGTAGGGTAGTAACAAAGCAGTGGGGTAGAGGGACGTGGCAAGAGGGAGGTGGGGGGTGCACCTCCCACTTCCTGGATACGGGCCTGGGTCCCCCCCTCTGGTGTGTCCAACACTTAGTTCTGATTGGTTAGAAGCCATCTACATAACAGCCAGGGTGGAGCTAGCTGCTGCCAGTTTTTGGATGTTGCACATTCGGCGTTGCTCGTCCTTTTAAGAAACTGTGCAAAAAGCTCAGTCGACGAGATTAGTACTTTAGGGGTTAATGGGAATGAATATTGTAAGGTTCTTAACTGGCTCTGATTGTTGGCAATGCATAATTGGACGGGGGAGGAGGAGGGGTTCCGAGACTTGAGGCACACCATGGTGTCTCAGCATGAGGCGAGTGTGGTAGAAGTGGGGACAACAGGGTGATTGGGATCCCATTCATGAATATGATTGGCTTCTGGCTGCAACTAGTGTAAACAATGCCACAACCAGGAAAACTCCTCGGAATTGAGTCACTTGGGACTCCCACCGTGACTCAAATTGATCAAATCGGTTACCATGACATATGAAGCTATCACGGTTTGGCTGGAAAAGTATCATGAATTAGAAAACTGTCACCAACAAATGCGTGATATATACAAGTTGACTGTGGATTGTCACTACAGTACATTATAACCAGTGCCACAATATACCCTACAGTAAAACCTCTCTAAGTCGGAATAATTGGGGTTGAGGCCATTCCGACTTTACTATGATTCTGACTTAGGGGAAATATGAGATTCCTGACTAACCAGGAAAAAAAAAAAAAAAAAAAAAAAAAAAAAAAAAAAACACTTACCATGCTTGCAGAGGATGTAATCCAAGCATAAGGAGGGCCTCGTGATAGGATGTAGAGGTACTAGGGGAGCATGTGATTGCTTCTGTACAACTCTTAACCATTATCACAACTGAACAACAGTTCTTTATTTCGTAAGACGTGCTCAGCTTCAGGTTAAACTCCTCACATGTGGCACACATCGAACTGCCAACATCGATCCTTTCCAAAACTTTCAGCTTCTCATGAATGCTCAGAGTCTTCAGCTTCATCCCCTTCCAACCTGAAGGAGCCTTGGAAGCCATGTTGGTTAGGAATAAAAGTGCAGAATGTGGAGTGGAATGCAAGCAAATACTGACGCAAGTGGTAGCAGATGCTAGACTGAGGTAGAGTGCGGCAGGAGGTCGCAGGACTTAGCAGCCTCTACATTAGCGGGCAATCTGCCATATTAGCAACACTGGGGGGGAGGTGGGTGGCGGGCCCTCACAGGCTTGAACATGATGAGCAGGTGTGTCATCATACCGAGATATGGCTTCCCTTAGCCGAGATTTCATGTCTTAGGGGTAGTTTTACGAGAATTTTCAGACTGATGGAGCAACATGAGCCCTCACAGCCTAGAATGATGCATCATCATTCTAAGATGGACCTTCTGGTAGACGTCATTTTACAACTTTGGGGAAATTTTTCTGAGATTTTTTTTTTTACCAGTTTCAAATATTTTAAATTATTTTTAGTTACAATTTTCATGTGCCATTTTGACTTACGCGTAATTCTTACTTATCCAGTACCCGCAAAAAGTATGAGGAATATCTGTGGGCCATGGCCAGTTTTGGTTTCTTCAGAATTCTGAACTTTATCATCCAACCGACGTCTCATATTTCATTAAATGGGTGCATGGCAACTCTGCAACTCTGTCAGATACATATCAACACCACCCACGCAATTTCCCGCCAGTGCCGCTCAGGTAGCGCCAGAAAGAGGGTGGGGGGTGTATTTGGCTGTGCTGAATAATAATTCCCTTAGTTTCTTTTCCGTTATTCATCATGCTGCTACCCACCCATGTCATAGAATGGGGCCTAAGCACCTTACTGAGCAAGAAAAGGCTGTGATGCTTGCCTTGAAGGATGCAAATGTGCCTGTTAAGGAAATTTGTCAGCGTACTGGGAAAGGCAAGACAGCCATTTACAGCCTGATTTCTAAGGCAAAGGATTTCCCCCAGAACAAGATTCCACCTCATAAACCTGTTCCTGGGTGTCCCGGAAAGACAACAGCAACAATTGACAAGCTTATCAAGAGACGAGTACTGAAAAATCCATGAATCACTGCAAAACAAGTGAGCATGCCTACCCTGACATCCTTGGAAGTGTTGCTGAGTGCACCATTCAACATTGCTGCCAGAAAGAACTGATGCTGCATCTTCGTTCTCCGACCTGCAAGCCTCTTCTGACTCGCAAAATGCGTGCTGCTCGTCTCATTTTTGCAAGAAAATACAGAGATTTAACTCATGAAGGCTGGAGAAGGGTCTTATGGAGTGAAGAGTTGACTTTCCAGTGTGATGCACAGAGGCGTGGCAAGCTGAGACGTCCTTCACAAATGAATCCCCTTGACCCCCAGTATGTGCAACTGACTGTCAAACACCCACCCTCAGTCATGATTTGGGACTGCTTCAGTGGAGAGAAAGGGCGTGGAGGATTTTATGTGCTACCTGAGAACGTCCCGATGACTGGAGATCATTACATTGATGTCTTGCAAAGCCATATGTTGATTTTTTATGATGTCCATGACTGCAACTTCTTTATGCAAGACAGTACACCTTTCCACAAGGCAAAGAAGGTCATGAAATGGTTGGCAGACTAGCAGGTGAACATTCTTGAGTGGCCTGGGAACTCTCCATATCTGAATCCCATCGAGGAGCTGTTGTCTCGCATGAAGCTGAAACTTCAAGAAAAGGACACCTCTTCAATTCCACGCCTTGTTGAAGCTATCAAGGACATCTGGGTGCATGAAATTGGCCTGGATTACTGCAGAACAATTGCTGACTCCATGCCTCGACACATACAAGAGGTTTTGAAGGCACGTGGTGGCCATACAACACAGTAAAATAAAGAAAATGAAAGGCATTTGTTGTTTTTTTAGCAATTCCGTATACTTTCTGCGGGTAGTGTAGGATGCTGACTTGCAGAGGTTTTACTGTATTTAGTTTCATTGTATCTTATCACTGATATTCATCATCTACACCCATATCACCATGATCTGGGGTAGTATAAATCTGATGACCAAAAGCTACATCAAGGAAGGAGAAACAAAACCCTATCCCCCACTGGAACGCAAGGGAGGTGGACACAAGCTGCATGCTAAGTTGATCGGTGCTCCCACAGCGCAGCCAGTGCTTCTGACTTCGTTTTTCTCTCTGGTTATACAGTAAACGCTTGATGTAACGAACTAAATGGTAACAGACCCTTGTTACAGCCGAACACCATGCCGTATGGTAATTTCCCGGGCGTCTTCGTGGCTTTTACCGAACAAAGATCGTTAAATATAGAGCATCGTTTGGCCATACACTCATACACAGTAACATATAGCTAAGTCTAAATGTTTTTTTTTTTTTTTTTCTTAATAAGTGCTCTATTTACCAACTCATGTGTTTATTCTTACCTTTCAGGGAGTAATTACATAGCAAATAAAGACTGCATGTAGATTTTGGATAAATGTGTGTGTGTGTGTGTGTGTGTGTGTGTTACTTAGTACAGTATGTGGGGGCACTCACATCCACTCACATGATGTAGTGCTGCTCTCGGGTGTCTGCTCTTTCCTCCCCTCCTTCTTTCTTTCCTTCCATCCTCTTCTGTCTTTCTTTCCTTCATTCTTTCCTTGTCCTTCTGCCTACTGGTGACTTTACACTCCCCCTTCTGTCTTTCTTTCCTTCATTCTTTCCTCTTCCTGCTGCCTGTGGGTGACTACACTGAGTGACAAGCCAAATGGCTTCCTGTACACCAGGAAACCATTTACTACTTTGGTTGGTAACCATATAACCAAATTTTGGTGCCTGGTGGTTAGTGGGTAATTATTGCGTTCCAGTCGGATTGAGCGGGTGAAGGTTTTATATCCAAGGGGTGATTGGGGTTGATTGCTCATGTAATGCCACTCAGGGATGAGTGAGGCTGGTCACTCTCATCTTAAATGTCGGAACCAACTGCCTAGCCCCGGGCTCCTACGCTCTTCATGGGGCAATGTAGGATTGGATGATGGATGGATGAATGGATGTGATTTACTGGAAAGGAACTATGCCCATACTGTCCTGTCTCCATAACTGCTAATGTCCAGCTTGGTTTTGAAATCGTGAATATCCGTTGCATTTATCACACCTCTTTATCCAGATTATTCCATCCTTTAGTAGTTCTGTAAGGGAAGCTGTATTTCTTGATGTCTCTTGCTTGTGGTCCTTTTCAACTTTCTTCTGTGACCATTTCTCTTTCATCCCACAAACACAGGTCCTCCCTATCAAGCTTCTCCATTCCCTTGGATACTCTGTACACATCGATCAGAGCTCCCCTTATCCTTCTCTTTTTTAGGGTTGGGAGATTTAGTCTCAACAGTCTATCCTCGTACGGTAATTCTCTCAAGCCAGGTGCCATCTTCGTTGTTGCTCTTTGTATTCTTTCAATCCTTCTTATATCCTTCGTTTTATGTGACCATACCACTGCTCCATATTCCAGCCTCGGGCGAATCATTGATACAGTAAACTTTTTCATCATCACATCAACCAGATAAGTAAATGCAACTCTCATGTTTCTCCAAAGGTTATATGTATCTCTGGTGATCTTGATTATCTATGTGATTTTCCAGCATAAGGTTGCCTGAAAACAGTACCCTGTAAGTCTTTCTCTACTTTAGTTTTACTAATCCATTCATTCTCCATTCAGTATTTTCCTGTTTGTCTCTTTATACTCTTTTCAAATGCCATTTCTTCGCATTAAACTGCATTTCCCACTTTTGACTCAAGTCAGGTATAGTATCAAGGTCCATCTGCAGCTGTTTACAGTCTTCCTCTTTTTTTTTTTTTTTTTTAATAGATTAGTATCATCTGCAAATAGACTTATATAACTGTCTGTTCCATCCACCATATCATTTACATAAACCAGGAACATGACTGGTGCCAAAACTGACCCTTGAGGTACACCACTAATAACTTTACATCACTCTGACTGCTGGTCCTTAATGACTGTTCTCGTCTCCCCATCCTCCAAAAAATCTTTCATCCACTTAAGTAAAGCTCCTTTTAGACTTCCTATTGGTATGTGTTCAAGTTCCCACAACAATCTCTTCTGTTTTCCTTGTCAAACACTTCCTTTAGGTCCAATAAGACACAATCAATCCATCCGTCCGTTTTGTGTGTGTGTGTGTGTGTGTGTGTGTGTGTAGGGACGCCACTCTGGTCGGTGTTTCCAACACATCCGTTCATTTAGTAGACAGTAATTGTTAAATAAACATAACATTTGGGTGGCTGGAGATGGTCATAAAAACTTCAATTTGTTAAAAGAGAGTTCGGTATATCGAAGGTTTACTTATATACCGATTTTAGCAGATTTGTACATTACATACCTCATATGGGTCAAGACAGCTCCACTCAACCCAGAACCCATAGTAGCGTGAGAAAACTCATTAGAGAGTACTCATTGCTCTTGTTTATTTGTGTTTGGTATGGAATTGTACTAATAATTGTAAGTTCACAAGATAATCTTTGTCATAACTGATTGTGATGAAATCATAGTATAAATGATGCTTGAGGTGAAGCAGGGTCTCTCTCTCTCTCTCTCTCTCTCTCTCTCTCTCTCTCTCGCTTTTTCCTCTCCCAGCCCTCCAGAATAACACATTGTTTTTGGAGCCAAAGACAAAAGGTTTAATTCCTTGCATAATATATACTTCTAAGGTAGTTTAATTGTTTGCAGAAATAATATTGCAAGTCTAATAATTGGCATAGTGGTAAGTAACTTTTAATTAATTTCTTATCACAGGCTCAGCACAAGGAGACAAAGCAACTTGCAGCTCTTAAACAAGTTGCGCTGGAGGAGGAGGAAGACCTGGAGACTTTCATGATTGAGATTGATATCCTGTCTGAGTGTAAGCATAAGAACATTGTTGAGCTGTTGGAGGCTTATCACTACGATGGTAAACTTTGGGTAAGTTAATTCTTCTTGTTTTCAATAGCCTGTACAATAAATATCTGTCTATCTATATCTGTCTGTTTATCTATCTATCTGTCTATCTATAGATAGATAGATATAGATATACTGTATATTTTAGGTGGGGGCACTCACCATCCACTCACTTGATGTAGTGCTGCTCTTGGGTCTGTGCCCTTTCCTCTCTTCCTCCCTTCTTTCCTTCCTTCCTCTTCTTTCTTTCCTTCATTCTTTCATCCTTCTGCCTATGGGTGACTTTACATTCCCTCTTCTGTCTTTCTTTCCTTCATTCTTTCCTCTTCCTTCTGCCTATGAGTGACTCTACCCTGAGTGACAAGCCAAATGGTTTCCTGTACACCAGGAAACCAAATACTATGCTGGGTGGTAACCATATAACCAAATTATGGTGCCTGGTGATTTAGTGGATAATTATGGCACTCCAATCGGATTGAGCCAGTGAAGGTTTATATCCA